>NC_057802.1:249869153-250228374 GCF_018294505.1 Triticum aestivum | reverse complement strand
GGGGGGGGGGCGTGCGAATGGCAGGGTAGTGGCTTGGCTGGTGGATAAATGGATTCATGCATAGTACTATGGGGGCCCAATTAGATGTCATGTCTACTCGACGCCCAATTAAATGGCTTTCGATGTCATGTCAAGCGTCGGGAAAATTACAGGTGATACGAAGCTTTCCATTCTCCCATGATACGGGCTTCCAAGAGCCCTTGGATCTGAGATCGAATGGTTGCATGGCGTGATTCTAGACCTATTGGTGAATATCCTATCCTGGAGGGTTATTCTGCAAATTTTCAGCAACTTAGCATGCGATCGTTCGATCTCAGATCCAAGGGCTGCCAGCAGCCCGTATCATGGTCACGCCTACCACGACCATCGCCTCGCTCGCGCGGTCGCGCCCTTGGAGATTTAACACGGTGCGTTAGGCTGTCTGATGTTGGCATGTCATACATAGTCATCACTTAGTCACTCATACAACAAGGTTAGCTATAAGGTTGGCTATAAGAGTATTTTTTGTTTACTTCTCTCTATCTCTTTCTTCGTAGTATTTATTGTATTTGCCAAGGAGTGACCTCTTCCAATGAAATGGTGCTTAGATAAGGTGCTATGGGCATTAAATGGCTTAGCATCTCAAGTCCCCAATGCATAGGTGCTTAGTTTTTTGTTGCTAAGTTTGCTTCATCTAGGTACACGTGCTTATCACCGTTTCTTCCTGGGGTCACCAAACTAGTCTCTCTCTTCTTAATTAACTTGCCACATCAGACTTTATGCCTATGTGGCAGGCTTAGCACCTGTAGGATCAAGTACAATAGTGGGCTATAAGCCCGCTTTACATGGCATTTTTGCATATGTGGGGGAAAGAGGCAAGGAAAAAGTGGAGGAGTGGGCTCTCAAGCAAGAGCCAGCCTCTACATGGTGGAGCATCGGGAGAGGCACCTATATGGAGGTGGTCAGGAATCGGGAGACTCACGCTGGTTGTAGCGCCGCAGTTAAAATGGTAATGGCAAGTCAAATCACCGGGCCCCAGCTGTCCAGAAGTAACTCGCTGTCAAATCACACAGCCTTAGTTTGCAGCAGCCTACTCCCTCATCTTCTCGCGTCTTTGTCGAACCGACTAGGCGGAACTGTCCAGCCCCACCCTCGACTTTTAAATAGTACAGTATACTAATTTTGTATCCATGGATTGCGCCATGGAGCAAAGCCTCAAGAAAACGGCGGTACACATGTACGGAGTATACAGCTCGCCCGTCGCGTTCGCGTCGCACCCCAGACGGTCGGTCGGTCTGGCACGCCGCTCTCCGAATGGAACGCGCTTCATATTGCGTTTGCACACACATGTGGACCGCAATTGAGAACCGACCATAGGCACACTCCCCGGCCCCGCAAGTCGGGTGAGTTAATACAAGAGAGAGACGAGCGATAGTATACTACTAGAGAAGTGTTGTAGGAGTACATACGTTGGTACCTGGACGATCCCTGCAAGACACGGAACATCAGTTCGTCCATGCATGTGACCAGACTCCAGCAGACATGCCTGGATTGGTTATCGTCTACATATCATGCAAGCTGTGTTGTACAGGGCTGTAGTTCTAGTGAGAAATCTAAAAAAAGGTTCCTTGTCATCTCGCAAAATTAGGTGTCATGTGCTTCGGATCACTGCGATGGTTAAACAGTGACAACTGAGTTGGGCTAGTCATTGGGGGCACATGCACGTAGACTACTCGGCTGCCATCTAGGTCAAGCCGGCTATGTTAATTAGGACATCTATCGACGGACCCCTTTTCTACGAGTTTATCTTTAATTTGAGCTTTGATCCTCGTCTAGTTTGTCCGTCGGGATTCATCTTGTCTCCTTTGGGCAGTGAGGTTATGATTTCTTGTCATGTGGCATTTTTTTGAGTTATATGTTATAATCCGGTGCTTTAGATCAAAATGACGACAACTGCGCCTCCGGGGCACGTGCATGAAGAATTCTCGACAGTGATTGCCGAGGTCAAGCCGGCTCCAGCCGGTAGACAAAAGAAAACTAGTACTCCACTATATAGGCAGGAGCCTCCGCGCTTGCTTGCTAGTGTTGCTCTCTTCACACTGTCCCGTCCTCTCTAGATCTAAACACGACAGCGGTGGCCACACTCTCCCTCTCTACTCACCGCTGGTCACAGATCCAGCCGGATCCTCTCCATCGGGGAAAGTGAGAAGATGCAACATTCACACGGTCGTCCTCGGCGACGGCTCTTACCCATTGCCGGCGCGTCCCGATCAGTGTGCCTTGTCGTTCTCTCCCAAGCATCGCTGGCGAGGGAGGGCCTCCCACCCCTTCTTCCTCGCTGCCGTAGTGTGGGCAGATCTGGCCTCCCGCCGCCCACCTAGCGACATCCCGGCGACCCTCAGGTATAACTTCCTTCGAAACCGGCCTTGCTCTACTTCCCGAGCTCCTGACGTCGCTGCATTTGTATCTTTTACTATTTCTCAGGCCCCCACGTGTAGATAGAATTGATCGGCTGTTCGAAAACCACCTAATTTTTTACTCTTAAGAGGTAAAACTAGTTCATGCACTCGAATCTAGTAGTACTTGGTTCAAACAAGGAAGAAAGGGGGGTGGGGGAAGATTTGTTACCTGAATCTAGGACTTGGTCGAAAGAGGAAATAATGGGGGTGAAAAGTAGCAGAGATTGGCTATCCAACTGGTCTCTAGGTCTAATAGGGAAATAAAGGGAACGCAGTACAAACTCAATATAAACCCGATCTATTGGTTGAAAAAGGAAAGAAAGTGGGCACTGGGGGACAAGTCAACAGAGTAAGTCCAGCACTAGATTTGCTAGCCTCACACAGTATAAGGTGGCTATATACCGAACAAAAATGGGACCAACCCAGATATCCTCTTCTGATGTTTGTTGCCCCGAGCCTCTCTTATGTAATGCCACTAGTAAAATGTAGCAGTCACACTGTTAAAAGTAAGGACACGTTAAACCAATGTTGTTTTCAATGTAATGCCTCCAGTAATATGAATCAATGGCACTTTTTTTCATGTCCTGCTAAATTTCCCATTAAGATAAGTTGCTTCTTTTCCTTAGAGATGCAACAGTCCTGGTCTGCCTACTCTCCAGGAGCTTCACAACCAACCTTGATGTTGCTCAATTTTATTGCAACTAATGAAGAAGAAGCTCTGTGGGTTTCGTTTTCTGATGGAAATGGAACCGGGGCTGGAGCCCTTTTCTTAAAAAAAGGAAGAAGAAGAAAAAGAAGCTGCTAGCTCATGGGACATTGCTTCATTTTAGGTGAACTGCACCAAAATGTCCCATGAATTGAATCATCCATGTTGGTGACTGGTGTCATCCCTTCTACGATGGCGTTGACTGCAGATATGGTTCCCATCACAAGGTATGTTCCTTTTTGGTCTGACCGTTTGCCAAAGATCATTCATGTTGATCCTCCTCTTGTGCTACTATTTTGGCACTGCCATGATAAAGCAGTAATGTTATTATTTTGCACCTTAATCTAGTGGCACTATTAATTTGAGGCAATGTTTTGGCACCGCTAGTGCCACTATTTTTTTATATATCGAAAGAGGGGGTTCCCTCCGATTTCATTAAAGAAACCCAACCATAGAGAACCATTATCCGACAACATCTCAGTGTAAACGGGCAGTTATGCAACTACTACTAGAATGGACTGAGTACTAGCAGGAGACAAGTTCGCCACATAAGCTAGGCAGGTAGGGGGATGCAACACCAGCTCGACCAAGTTTGGATTACAACCCAAATGCTACCACAGAAACATCAGGTGGAAGATAGGGACTGAAAGAGCCAGCTTCAGCATCCCAGTCTAAGCACCCCCGGCCTTCATCCTTGCGACGCACGGTGCACCTCGTTTGCCACCTGCTTGACCCTAGTGTCACTAATAAAATGAAGTAATAATACAGTTAAAATAGAGCGAGTGTCCTCTCTATCATTTCATTTCCAATGTAGATAAAGAAAGTGCTTCTCTTTGTTAATGTATGTTTCATCAACTAGTCCCATTGTTAATGTTTAAGTGTTTTTGCAAACTGAGGTGCTTAATTTTAGTTGATCTGCACAAAAATAGAGATTTGAATGTCTCAAGGCCCATCCTTGTACTACCGCTATACATTGATGTTCATCACTAGCAGAAGGTGTATCGGGGAGACTTGGGTCGATTTCCAGTATGATGTAATATTTTCTTCTGTTTATTAGTGTATGTTTCATCAACTAGTGCCACTATAATATAGTCACGCCTTTTCATTATCTGTGCAAACAGGGTTATTCAGCTGCATTTTGGTGGAACTGCACAAATGTATGGATGGAACCGGCATATATGCAGAGTGCGAGGTGCCAAGTAAAAATTACCGACACCAACCCTGCTCCATCTAAGCATTGGCATCCACCACCATCAGTGGGATGTGTGGCGCTCATTGTGGACGGATCATTCTCGGCAGCAAATCCTCTAACCAAATACTAGTAGCTTAGACTTAAAAAAATACTAGTAGCTTATATTGGCAGTTTTCTAGGGGTGTACTCTTTTCTGAAAGAAGCACCAATCTATTTTTCTTTATTTGTACACAGTGTCACAACTTTGACCCAAAGGTCCAGAGCTATTTTAGGGTGATTGGCGTAGTACTCGGAGACTGATTGTAAGCATGATTTTTATTAGTTGTCACACTGATTGTAAGCATGAGCAGATGGAAGATTAGGTTAGTGCGAAGCTTACCTTAAACCCTACTGACGCCGTTGAAACAAGGCGAGCGTCGAGGGAACCGTGGAGAACGGCGGGGAAGCGACGTCGCGCCATCTGGCCTCCTCTTGCGGTTGGAGAACGAATACTCCGGTGGCTCCGGCTTGCTCTGCACCCTCACGAACGGCACACCGTACTCAATCGATTCGTTATCCTCTGGGTGCTCGACCTTCGACCTGTACGCCCACCACCTCCGCCTGACTTTCGCCTCGGGCGAATCTGTCTGCTCCATCGCCCAGAGGAGATACTCGATGAACTCGAAGGACTGCGGCGTGACTGCCACCGAGGAGTACATCGCCGCCCTCATCACCGTTGTCTCGCTCTTTCGCATACATTTCCACATGGCCCTCACCGTCCTCGAAATCTCCCACTCATTGTCAAACCAAGTTAGGATCTCCTTCAACCTGGCTAACTTTGCCTGGTCGCCGCCGGCGATCTGCCTGATTTGCTGCTGCATCCCCTCCATAGATGTCCTTCTGAGTGGTCCGGTGCTAGCTTTGGAAGATGGGAGGAGAGACGATGGTCTTGCAATAGAGAAGAGGGAGAGGCGAGATAGTGGTTTTGGAATGGAGATGATGGAGAGGAGAGGTTCCACTGCCTTTCGGTCGCTGATAGGTGGGCCTCGCGCTTGGTGGGACCCATGTGTCAGTGTCTCAATGGCAGGATGGGCTACGTCAGGGGATCCTCGTCCGAGGAGAGAGGAGGTGGTTTTGCAATGGAGAAGAGGGAGAGGTGAGACGGTGGTTTTGGAATGGAGATGATGGAGAGGAGAGGGGGTGGTTTTGCAATGGAGAAGAGGGAGAGGAGCGTGCGGCAGCGATTTAGGATTGGACGAGAGGGCCGGCGTGCTGTGACTGGATCAAAATCAAAATCAATTTACCCTTCAATTAAGAAAGTGACCCCACATTAACTAGTCTCCCTTTTATTCTGGGTCATAATTGACCATGATTTTTGCAAATAAAATATATGTTATATGTTGCAAAAATAATATAATTTGAAAGTACATTCAGATACGAACCAAACGATACAATTTTTGGTGACATGCATTCACATTTTGCTTGTCAAATACAGTACGTGGTCAAACTCTGACCCAAAATACGCAAAACAAAAAAAAATACTTCCAAGACCAGCGCCGCTCTTCTGCTCTTCTCCTCTTAAACCACCGCTCCTCCTCTCCTGTTCCAATATAAATCCAGCGCCGCTCCTCTCCTCTTCCATTTCAAAACCACCGCCCCTCCTCTCCTGTTCCAATCCAAAACCAGCGTCGCTCCTCTCTCGTTCTAAACCAAAACCAGCGCTGCTCCTCTCCTCTTCCATTAAAAATCCACCACCGGCAAGTGAAGGTGCTGTGGAGAAGTAGATCGATGGAGGAGTAAAACCGATACATGAGGATCGCAGACGTCGACCCTGTGAAGCTAGCTAGGATGTTGGAGATACAATCTTGGTGTGACAACAAGGACCAACTAGCGGCGACGGAGACATCCATGGCCAAATATCTGCAACAGAGCGAAAAGGCGGCGATACTCCTGGAGGGAGTCGCGCGGGAGTACATAGAGCTACTCCTCTGGGCCATGGAACAAACAGATTCACCGAATCCGAACGTGAGGGAGCGATGGTGGGAGTATCAATCCCAGATGGAGCATCCACCAGAGATTGAAGGATCGAGCATCTACAGGGTGCCGTTTGTGAGGGTGTCATGCCAGAGCGAGCCGGTGGAGTCTTTGTCGACTGAACCCAACTACAAGAGGAGAAAAACAGTTGGCCCGACGACGCTTCCCCGCCATCCTCTCCCTCGCCGTTCACATCGTCTCACGGGGCAGCTGTCTGCCGCCGAGGAATAGGAGGGATTGCCCCCCCCCAGACCAATAGTCGGGCAGGTTGTGAATTGTCAGGAGGAGCTTAGGGTTGTTAGTATTTGCAGGTTGTGAATTGTGTTTTGTGTTGTGTATTTTGAGAGTACTTTCAGATATGAATGTCTTTCGAATTTCAGATTTGTAGTATTGAGCATATGAAGTATTTTATGAATTCTAGAGATCTATTTTTAGCACTTAAAAAAATGTAGTTTCATAGGAGTATAAAAGTGCAGACAATGTGATTCTCAGGGAAGAAACTGCAAGTTTTAGTTTTAGATAAGAAACTCCAAGTTCAGTTTCAGATAAGAAACCGCAACTTTCAGAGGCAGAGCATTTATATTAACACAGCCTTTTCAAATAGTGTTAACATCATGCTAGAAGTTTTATTCATGGTCGAAACTGGAACTACCAGCCAGTTAACATCATGCTGATCAACATTCATGCATAACACATCTTCATATGATGCACAGTCAAAAAGATATGCTATTTTCAAGATGCCCACACAATGTCGAGTGTGCGAAAAACTGAGAAAACGAGGGACGCCGCTGTCTGCCGTTGTGAACATGCTGAACAAACGAGAGGAATCTGGAGAGGACTGTACGTGGAGAGGCGGACAGTCAGGACCCACCAGGTCTATGGCCGTACGCAAGCAAGTGCCTCATCGAAAAAATACTTCCTCCTAATGCTATACTGACGTTGGGGCCCACGGGTTTGTCAACATAGTTACATTCTTTTAGGTGCTTCAACGTAGTTACGATAGGATATAAATTCACAGCGAAGCCGGGGAGCTGGCAGGTATCATTTATTATCACTGGGGCAGCAAGTATCAGCTGGGTTTTGGGCTGCCCCGTCTAAGCTTTCTTTTTCAACATGCGCAGCCCACGACCTCGGATGGGAGGTCCATAGGCTTGTTTGTATTTTCTTGAGGGCCGTCATGTATCGACCGGCCTATGGACCTCCCATCCGAGGTTTTATTGTTCCTGAAACATCGGCAACCCAATTTATGTATTTTTTTAAGAAAATGGAGAGGTATGTTCTATTTTTCTATATAAGAATAGGAACGCATGGTCCAACTTATGTTTCCCTTCTAACTATATTATATATATTTAAATTATTTTATATGTTATTATATATTATTGTTATTGTCATCATATATTTAACAGATACTTACATATGTAAGAAAACAATATCCCACATCTTATTAACTTATAAAAATAATTTCTTAACAATAAGATCCTGGATTTTTTTAGCAACGAAAATCCTGGTGATTGTGTACAAAAGCTTGGTAAGATTTAAGGATCAATATAATAATAAATCACTTATTATTTAAATAAATAAATAAATATAACAAAATGCTCAGCCCCTGTTTATTTTTTGATAACATTGCTGCGCCCACCCCAACATTATAATTAGAATAAGCCCAGCAAAATCGTGTATTTCGAGTAAGTGCAAATGGCCTGTAATTTTTTAGGAAAAACATAAATGGGCCGCATGGACACTACATTATTTGTTCACCCAGCCCAGCTAATGGACTGTAGTTCAAAAAAAGAGATGAAATGGACTGTAAATTCTACGACGCAAAAAAAGACTGTAAATTCTGAAAAAAATGGGTTTAATACGTGCCACATTTTTGGAGGCTCAAATGTGGGCCAATAGGTCGAAGCCAATGCAAGTCGTTGTCAACTTAGTCAACAAATGATTCTGACATCGTTAGCCGTTGGATTTACATCCAACGACCGGCATCCATCTTCAATCTCTCGTCTTCTTCCTCCAGCGCCGCCGGGACCACCTGCTCTCGCCTCCTGCTGCTAGCAGCTCTGCTTAGCACGCTTCGCTGTGAAGCGCTACTCCACCGTTGGCTAGGCCATCCCTCCACCCCTCCACACCTCCTGTTCTTCTCCACCAACTGCCGAACCACACCGCACCAGAAGCAGTTAACCCTCGTACACCTCTCCGTCTGCGACTCTACTCCCGCGTCTTCCCATCTCCGGCTCGTTGCTGTCCGGGGCCTCGCCGTCGTCCACCACCTTGGATGCGCTCGGCGTGGCCTGGTCAACATGGTCAACGAACGGCACCATCGAAACTAGACTGTGCGTGGAGAGGCTGACAGCTGGGTCCACGGCCGCACGCAAGGAAATGCCTCCTTATTATGCGCAAAATAATGATTCCTCCACCTGACAGCTGGGACCCACCGGAAGGGCCTCCGTATTTCGCGAAAAACGTTCCCACCGCTGACAGGTCGGACCCACCAGCTATATCTTCGCACGCAAGGAAGTGCCTCCTTATTACGCACCAAAAAATGAATACCCCTGCTAGCTGGGACCCACAATAGTGGGAGGCTGACTTGTGGGCCAACTAAGTTGACAGGGACAGATGGTTTTGTCAACTTAGTCAATATGCACGATTCTAGCTCCAGTGACCGTACGATGTCCATCCAATGGCCGTAGTGCTTCTTCAACCTCTGGTCTTCTTGCTCCAGCCGCCCAAACCAGCGTCGGTCGGGCCTCGTGCTCCTGCCTCCCGTGGCTGGCTGCGATGCGGCGGAGGCCTCACCGCCCCCTACTACTCCCACCGCTGGCCATGCCATCCCTCTACTTTTTTTGACTATACACAGTAGGGCAAAACCCCACTGCAATTTTTATTAATCTAAAAAAGTAAAGTCCCAAAATGGAACCAAAGTACAAAAGGCTTGAGATAAGCCAAGGAGGAAGCCAAAAAGAGAAAAGAAAACTAACAACTAAGAACTAGGATTACAGAACAAGATTATCCAGCCAAAAACAGTATGCTCCAGCATAACTCTTTTTAATTCTAAATCTGAGAAGAAAGAGCTCCTCCATGAAGATGGCTTTCCACCTTTGAATGCTAGGTTGAATCGCTTGGAAAATCAGGTTGTTCCTGGAGATCCAAATAGCCCAAGAGGCAAGGATAACTATCTCCATGAAGAAAGGTACATGAAGTTTCTGCTTGAGATCAAGAAAAGCTTCCATGATTGAAACATTTGCCTGTCTTGAAGGGCAAATCAGGTCCCAACACTGTGCAGCAAAAGGGCAAGTCCAGAAAAGGTGCTGAAGAGTCTCTTCCTGTGGACAATTGTTGACAGCACAATTATAGTTGCCCAGCTGAAAAGATTTCCTTCTCAGAAGATTTCTAGTATTGAGCCTGTCATGAAGTAGTCTCCAAAAAAACACCTTATGTTTTGGCTGACAAGAGCTGTTCCAGATCCAATTGAACTGCTGTGGCATAACTTTAACTCCCATCAGTACTTTATATGCCTTAGCCACAGAGAATTGCTCATTTCCCCATATGTAACTCCAGGTGTCAGTGCAATCCAAAGTATCAGAGGCCCTTAAAGCAATGCATATGTCCTCCATAGCCTCAAATTCCTGGAAAGCTTGCACAGTCAGTGGTAGATGGAATAGGTCCTCTAAGTACTCAGTTTGGAGAATGGTGTGAACAGTAGCATCCTTGTTTTTCACAAAAGAGAATAAGTGGGGGAACATGTCTTGCAAGCAATGTGAGTGCCAAAGATCAGTCCAAAAATAAGCACTCTTTCCATCACCTATGTTGCATCTGGCCAAGGACTTATAGTTATCAATCAGCTTAAGGTTTGCCTTCCACCAAAAAGATCCCATCCAGCTATTACCAGGCAGAGAATCATTGCTGTAGTAGGATTCCCAAATCAAGTTGACCCAGGGAATATTGTGTCTGTTGTAGAACTTATGTAGGTTCTTGAGAAGCAGCGCTTTATTCTGAACAAAAATATCAATCACTCCTAAGCCACCTTGATTTTTAGGTCTACACACAGTACTCCATGCCACCATGGCAGGTCTATGGTCTTCCAGATCAGGGCCTCTCCAAAGACAATGTCTCAAGTATTTTATGGCTTGGGTTTTGATGGTGACAGGCACATCAAGGCATCCCATGAGATAGATCAACAATGAGTTGAGGACAGATTTCACTAGCAGCAATCTCCCAGCCAAAGTCATAAAGGTGGACAATCCCACAATCTTCTTCTGCAGTCTTGTGACAAGAGGAAAACATTGCTCAACAGTAGGCTTATGAAGGCCTAGGGGTGCTCCCAAATATTTGATTGGAAAAGATTCCTTCTTGCAATGAAAAGTATTTATCAAAATCTCCATCTTCTCTTCTGGCACATTTATTGGAATCATACTTGATTTATTGTAGTTAACTTTAAGGCCCGTGGCATCAGCAAAAGTATTGAGAAGGGCTTTGAGGCAATGTAATTGCTTTGCATCTGCTTGCAGAATAACCAAGGTGTCATCAGCATACTGGACAATTGGAAAATCAGGGCATGACTCCACTTGCAAGGGAGAAGTTACCAAACCCAGGTGCATTGCCTTGTTAAGAATTGTCTGAAGTAGATCAGCAGCAAGCACAAAGAGAAGAGGGGACAGAGGGTCCCCCTGCCTTACACCTCTAAGGCAATAAAACTTTTTTCCAGGGACACCATTTAGCAATATAGCAGAGGAAGCAGAAGTAAACAGTAGTTTGATCCATGTAAGCCATCTGTCCCCAAAGCCCTTGGCTTTTAAAATATCCAACATTGCCTGATGTTCAATGGTGTCAAAAGCCTTTTCAAAATCCAATTTCAGAACAATGATTTCCTCCTTTGACTTATGACATTGGTGTAAATATTCATAAGCCCACCCCAAACAATCATGAATAGATCTTTCTTTAAGGAAACCATATTGGTTGATGTGGACCAATTTCAGAATCACCTTTTGCAATCTATTTGCCAGCAGCTTAGTAACAATTTTCAGACAGCTATTCAGTAAAGAGATAGGCCTAAAATCATTTGCTGTCAATGGAGTACTCCCCTTTGGAATGAGTGTTATGAATGAAGTGTTCAAACTCTCAAGAGAGATGTGCCCTGCATGAAAATCATAAATGAATTTGAGCACATCTCCTTTAATAATATCCCAACATGACTTGAGGAATTCATTGTTAAAACCATCAGGGCCAGGAGACTTGTCATTTGGGAGATCATTAACAACAGCTTCAATTTCTTCTTCAGTAAAAGGCAGTTCCAGATTGTCAAAAATATCTGAATGTTGTCTCTGCCCATACAAAGAAACCAGATCAAAGTGCATTGTGGTTTTTTGGGATGTGCCCATTCTTTTTTTGTAAGCATCCAAGAGAATTGCAGCTTTGCCAGCATGATCTGAAATCTCCACTTGGTCCTCATTGTGAAGAATAGCAATATGATTATGCCTGTAATTGATGGAGGCTTTGGTGTGAAAGAATTTTGTGTTTTCATCTCCAAACTTCACCCCCTTGATTTTTCCTCTCTGCTTCCAATATATCTTTTGATTCCTCAGCAATATAAGCAGTTGTTCTTTAAGCATAGCCCTGCAGTTCCATTCATGAATATCCAGCTCTCTAAATTCCTCAAAGAAATCCCACATGAAGATGAGCTCATTTAACTTTGCAATTGCAGTTTTCAGACAGGACAGAGATTTAGCCCACAGCTTCAAAGCTCTTCTTAAAATCTTGAACTTAGCATTCAAAGTCTTAACAGAATCAAGGTTTCCCACTGGGATACTCCAAGCAGAAGCAACAACCTGTTTGAAATCAGAATGATGCAGCCAATAGTTTTCAAACCTGAATACTCTTGCCTTTGGGATAGAAGTACCAACTTTTATTACACAGGGCAAGTGATCAGATATAGGTTTTGCAAGTGGTAGCACAATTGTGTTAGGGAATGAAGTCATCCAGGAAGCAGAAGTGAAAAACCAGTCAAGTTTTACCAACAAAGGATCATGCTGCATGTTACTCCAGCTGAACTTTCTACCATGCAAAGGTAATTCAACCAAACCTTGGTTACTAATTGCCTCATTGAACATAAGCATATCATTAACATCTCCCCCAGGTCTGTTCCTATCTGATGGTGCCCTCATAAGGTTGAAATCTCCCATTAAGATCCAATCAACATCATCAGGCATGTGAATATTTAAAAACCAGTTAATAAACTCCATTTTGTCTTGTGGGTCACATGGACCATAAATATTTGAAAGAATCCAAGACTGATTGGAAATCAAACTGGTGAACTGCATGGAAAGTGAAAACCTGTTTTGTGCAATGATTTCTCCTGAGAACTGAGAGCCATTCCAGGCCACCAGGAGCCCCCAGAAGCTCCAACAGAGGGGAGGAAAGCAAAATTATTAATTCGAGAGGGGCAAATTTTTTTAAGTAAGCTGTGTCAAAGGTCTCTCTTTTGGTTTCTTGAAGGCACACAATATTACAATCACTCTCATCAATCTTCTGTCTTAAGGCCAGGCATTTGTCCTCAGAATTCATACCTCTAATGTTCCAATTTAGAATATTCCAGCTTCTGTTTGTGTTATTCATGGAAACAAATTGAGATTTTGTACCAGAGAGCAAGCACCATCACTTGATCATCATCCAAATAGGATAGAAACTGGCATAATGCCCTGATCCACAACATATCATAATTCCAGCAGAGCATCCAAATATAACACATGAAAGGACTAGTAGGAGAGTACAGCCACAGACATACAAGGTTCAGAAAGCACCAAGATCCAAGTCTTACAATCGTCAAAAGCAGCATCAAACTAGGTGGTGTGAGACTACAAACACAATCCCACCACACAACACTCCAAGTAAGAGCCCTAAACATTAAGAAGAGGTGGTAGCATGTCCTTCTCCTTTGGCCAAGGGCACCTTGTCCAAAACCTCCTCTTGCCTTCTCTTGGGCTTCTTGGCCAGCATGTCCTCCAGTTCCCCCTCAGTAACCTTACAGAAAGAGGCAGTGAGGTTTTTAACAACTGATTTTTTGATGGTGGGAGGGACAGCATTGCAAGGTAAACAATTATTATTAGGGCATGAATTTCTCTTGTAACCAGCATTGTCTTTCTTAATTCTGTCACTTGTTCTTACCTCTGTTTCCACAAGTGGAGTTTTTCCACTTCTTCTCTTCCTCAAGTTTTCCTGGCCAAAAGGTTGCAGCAAGGCCCGTGACTCCATATCTTGCAAATTGGCAGCCACCCCAATATTTTCTTTACCTTTGTCCTTATCACCTTCCTCCATGACCTGACAGATTGGTGCATGAGAGGTAGGACATTTGTCAGGTATATGAAACAGAAAGGCTTGATCCATATTTTCCACAGCAGTGAACAGATCCCACATTCCAGATTTTAACATATTGATAGTCCAGGTAAACTTATCAGGGGACAGAAGCAAGTGGACAATAAAGTTAAACCAACTTACAGGAATATTGGTAGAGAAAGAGCTCCTGTTATCCAAGGCTTTCTCTTTAAAGTGCTGCTTCCACAGTAACATGCCTTCTTCAGAAACTGAATGTTCATTGTTAGCAGTAGCAGCCATCTGAATACTTTTCAGACGAAGGAGGGAAGGTGCCATGTTAAAGTGCTCATTTATTTGATTAACCCAATTACCTTGGAGTCCTGACTGAAGATCCTCTAGATTCTCCACAGGCTGTAAACTTCCTCTGGCAGTAATAACATGCTCAGCACTGCCATCCAAGACTTCAGTTGATGATCCAGCAGTTGTCAGAGGAAGATCCGAAAACATAACAGGCTCCAAAGCTGCTTCCAGAAGTGCAGGTTGGACAGTAGCCACATCCAAAAGAGAAGAGACATCAGGAGCAACCTGTGCTGCAAGAGGGTTTGAAGCAACATGCTGCAGTTGGCCTGCAACAATTTGATCATGCAAAGCAGCCACATCCTGGATCTGCTCTTGCAATACAGGAGACTCCTCATCATCTGACTGATATGCTTGAATTATGTTCTGCAGTCCATTAGCAATCACAGCAGCAGTAGGTTGGACAATAGCAGGAATTGCAGCCCTAGAATGAGTAGCTTCCACAGTAATGGAAGGCAAAAGCATATGAGAATTGTCTCCTTCAGAAAAAGACATGTCTGAAGAGAAACTGCTATTACTAGGTGCTGGAAGTAGCTCCTCTCCATCTGCCCAGGCCATTTCTTCCTGCTGCACAGCGTCTAGAAGATCTTCCAACTCAGCATTATGGATGTTCTGATGGTTATCGTCCCAGTTATCCCAGTTCTCGGCAGCCTGAACAGCCACCTCATTATTGTTGGCTGCAACAACATGAAAACCCTCAGCAGGCACAACATTCTCGGGTAAGGGGTGCGGATCCTCATTGGCAGGAGGAAAAGGGTCCTCATCTGCAGGTCCACCACCAAGGAGCTCACTTGCCAGCACTTCAATGGAGGAAGACCAGCCGTCCTCCTCAAATTCATCCCCTTCAGACCAGCGCATACTTTTTGGGATGATATCTAAGTTCAAAACTCTTGCCTTGACCACAATGCGCCCCATGTGATCATCCTCCTTGTCCCAGGAAATCATGTGGCCAAACTTACTAACAGCACAAGCAAGATCTTCAGTGGTGCGGAAATCAAAAGGAACTCCCATCAGAAGCGACCACACAACTCTATTGAGATGAACCCTCGTGTGATTTCTTCCTTCGTCATGCCTCACAAAACTAATGAACACATCTCCAAATTCATGGGGGCTATCAAGGACCAACTTATCCCTATCCCTAACCCTCGTGAAACGAACATATGCCTCTCCGAACGGACAGCGCTGAATATCTCGCAACCCCAACTGTCTATGCTCAACAATAAAATCCTCAAGAACATCTCTTACATTGGGGAATGGAGCATCTGCTGGGAGAGGGTGTATAGTCGCAATCGCCCAATCCTCATGGCGACGAGGGTGCTGTGGCAGCACCACCCGAGCCACACCATTGCGCCTAGGTACCTGCTGAATGTCGAAGCCATGTGGCACAAAAGGGCGTGGGTCGATCGGAATGTTGGCCATCGGCGTCGCAGAAGAATGCAGGTTCGCCGGCGATGTGAGGCTCAAGGCACCAGAAGCAGAGTTTGTGCACAGAGGTGAAACAGAGGAGCAGAGCAGAGAAGTTGAGGAGGCAAGAGGACGACGAGGCTGGAAATTAGGAAAAGATCCCTAACAAAGCTCTCTAAAAGAGGAAACGAGTGGAGGCTCGCGGGCTGGGCCAACTAACTTGAACCAGTCCAGGACCGCGTCTAAGTCCCAGGCCTCAATCGATGGGCTGGGGAAAGTGGCAAACCGAAGATAGGGAAAAAGCCCAGGAAGGCGATTGTCATTGCACTCCTTAGCAAAATGGCCCAACTTGCCACACGCGTAACACTGAAATGAGATATTAGAACGACCCACATTCCCGCCCGACGTAACCGCGGCGAGATCCTCTCCTGAGGAATTAAAATTGGGCAATGAGTGCACATTATTGTCTGAGGCCACATTACTGCTGGCGGTCGGAAAATTCGCTAACCGAGCAAAAACCGACTGCCGTGGTTGATCGCCGGAAATTCTACCGGCGGCGGATCGCGGGCGTGATCCAGAAGTGACCAAAGTCCAAGAAGCTTCTTCCACACGATAAAAAAGTTGTTCTTCACGTAACCAGTTCGGTCCTCCAAAACCCCAAAGATTGAACACTAACTCAAAATCCTTCTCAACCACCCGACCATGATTATAGATTTCAAAACCCACAGCTTTGGAGGCAACAGAAAACTTGAATGTTCTGTCTTTGAGATGTAGCACACGGAAACCTTGTGGATAACCACCAAAACAAGATTGCAACGTGACACTGACTGTGTGACAATCCAACCGGAATCGAGCACGGCAGAAGGAAACCACCAAAGTGAATTCTCGTTGACGAAAACCAGGTGAAAACACCACTGGATGACCAAACTTTTGTCTCATTGAATGCTGAAAATCTTTACCTCGAGCAAAGTTGAGCGAGGGAGGATCCATGGCCAACCAAGGGCTATTCTGCGGCGACGGCAGCCTCACACCGCAACGAACCAGTGAACCCTCGTACTCCTCTACGCGTGGGCATCCACTACCGTGTCTTCCCCAGCTCTGCGTCGTCCCCTTCCTAGGCCTCGCCGTCGTCCACCGCCCTGGTGCTCTCGGCGCGGCGTGGTCAACGTGGTCAAGGAACGGCTTCCATCGGACGTGGACTCTACGTGGAGAGGCTGACAGCTAGGTCCACAGTCGCAGCAAGGAAGTGCCTCCTTATTACGCGCAAAATAATTATTCCTCCACCTGACAGCGGGGACCCACCGGACGGGCCACCGTATTTCGCGAAAAAATGTTTCCCCTGACTGCTGGGACCCACAAGCGACATCTTCGCACGCAAGGAAGTGCGTCCGGGCAAAAAAAATGATTCGCCCCCCTGACTGCTGGGACCCACCAGCTACATCTTCGCACGCAAGGAAGTGCCTGACAGTCGGGACCCACCTGGTCGAAGCATACGTAGCGTTGTCATTCTGGTCGCGAACGTGTACGTACATACTGGTCGATGTAGAGCCGCGCACGTGTTGTAGTAGAGGCGCGCACGTAGCATGTACACGTACGTACAACGGCCAGTGTGCAAGAAAGAAAATACGGCCACGTACGTACATACAGGCAGGGTCTCGAATGCCTACTCGCGCATACGTACGGCCAGGGCTCGTGTACATGGCTGGGTCGGAACGGAGAAACAGCGTCGTCGTCGTGTTCATGGGGAGCCAACCGGCTGGGTCGGAACGGAATGCTTCGTCGTGTTCATCGGGAGGTCTTGGATGGAACAGCCGATGGAAACGAGGCCTCGCGTACCGCAGAACGGAGGATACGGCCTTGTGTTCGATCGGCCACGTTTGAAACGGGATCCTGTTCATCGGGAGTGGTCTGGCGTACCGCAAAACGGAGGAACGGACCTCCTACGATCGAAACGGGGGTCCTATTGATTGGGAGGGGTGTGACATACCGCAAAGCGGAGGAAACAGACTTGTGTTGGAGTGCTACGGTCAAAACAGGGGTCCTGTTCATCGGGAGGGGTGTGGCGTACCGCAAGACGGGACTCCACAGGATACTGTTCATCTCCACCGTCGACCCCCTCCAGCCTCCAAGGGCTACTGTTCATCCACCGTCGACCTCCTCCAGCCTCCACCTGCGACTGTTCATCCACGGGCTCCTGTTCATCCAGCCTCCACCGCGCACTACTCCACCGGCTACTGTTCAACCAGCCCTCTCCACGGGCTCCTGTTTAACCACCCCTCCACGGGCTACTGTTCATCCTGCCCTCCCCCATCTACTATTCATCCTGCCCTCCACGGGGTGGTCCTGTTCATCCTGCCCTCCACGGGCTCCTGTTCATCCAGCCCCAACCGACTCGAACGATGGGGGTCTTGTTCATCCAGAGGCAACGCCACGGGGTCCTGTTCATCCACCCCCACCGGGAACTGTTCATCCAAACCCCCCAGCAACGCTCACTGTTCATCCAGAGGCAGCATCGATCGGCTTCAGTTAGCAGCAGTAGCGAAGGAATCGCTCGATCGGGTTCAGTTAACAGCCATCGATCGATCGCTCGGGTTCAGTAACGCGTAGCCTGCAGTGCAATCGCTCGGGTTCAGTTAGAGCCCAACGCCTCGCACCCACGCGCGTGCGTGTACGAGAGAAATGCGCATCGCTTGGCCCCGACCACCCACCGTAACCGGGAACACCCTAATATTTTCCTCGCCCTCGCTTCTACCATGGTTTTTTCCATGATGGACGTCCCAAAGAATGTCATGCAGCTGCGTCTCCGGCCCACCCAGGACGAAAAGCCCATTTTCTGTCATGATTTTTTGTCATAGAAGTAGGACCCCACCACATCTATGATGATACCGGGTTTTGTCACAATTATCGTCATAGAAGTGTCATAAGTATGACAGAAAAAAATTTCGTTCGACCCAAAATGTCACGGATGTGTCTTTTTTTGTAGTGGTGGGGGGTGCATCATAGTCCACCATGGCCATCGTCATGTCCAAAGGAAGGACAAAGTCATCGAGGATCGGCGCGTCATCATATATGGGACCTAGAACGAAATGAGAAGACACAGTAGAGGTGGGGGTTAAGTTGTTAGAAATTGAAATGGCCTCACATGCCCTATCAACTACCTCACTCTCTCTATGTGGTGGTGGCTCACTCACTCCCTCAAGGTAGGTGCACTCAATGTCACATATGGTGGAGTCACTCAAATCACTCAAGTGGTGGTAGTGGTGGCTCTCCTCACATGGGAATTGAGGCAACTCGTCATATATGGGGCTAGTGGTGAAGGCACTCTCACTCTCAATATGTTGGCATATGTCATCACTCTCCTCCGAGACCAAAGAGAAAGTCTCATGAGCGGTCTCATAGCTTGACTCGGAGTATGAGTCCCATTTGGGCACCGTCTTCATGTTGTAGAAGAGGTTTGTGCTTGTCGCCGTGGTCAAAGGGGATGGCCCTTGCTCGACCATCTTGTCGCCATCTTGTTGTAGGAGGCCCATATGATGTGGCACCTCATAGCTCGTCTCCATGACCGAAGGGAATTTCCCATGCTCGGCCATCTTCCTTGAGGGACTTCCGATGATGGAAGTGTCGCCCTTGCTTGTAGGTGGCCGCCTTGTTGTTGAAGATGTCGATGTAGGCGAACTCATGGGAAGTAGGCGAAGATGTCGTACGTCCAAAGGTGAAGATGCCTTGAAAACACTTGGCGAAGATGCCGAAGTGGTGGTAGTAGTCGTAGCTCCGTCTTGTTGGTGCTCGTCTCGTGGTCATCTATTGTGCTCATGAAGTTTGGCCATAGCTTGCTGTAGAGATTTTTGGTACTTGTAGGTGTATGCATCACGAGCATCTTCATCTTGATGGTGTTGTAGTGCTTGAGCCCGATGGCGCTCCGAAGACTGGCTACTTGAGCGTCGCCACCTTGAAGATAACGAAGGGGAAGAAGACTTGTAGTTCGCCACCATGCCTCATACTTGATCCATGTGTTCGTCCAACTTGGTGTCAAAGTAGTCCCTTTCCCTTGCTTCGTTTTGGCAAATGACGATGGCGAGTCGCTCAATGCCTTGCATTGCTCGTTGTAGTCCGAAGATGGACGTTTTGGTGATGTAGTTGTTCGCGTCGTCGTTGTCGTGGAAGACTAGAGATGAAATGCCTTTCCTATCCATCACAAGAATCGAGCAAATGTGAGTGGAAGAAAGGAAAGAACTACACCAATGTACCTTATCCAATGTTGAAGATGGATCAATGATCACTCAATAATGTATCAAGAAAATAGCACAATTGGTATCGGATCTTGTCAATTCTCACACCTACACAACTAAAGCTTTTGGTGGAGCTCGGTGAGGATAGTGGCAGAAAAATTTGATACAAAATGTTAACAAGAGTCAATAATGTTGGAAAAGATTCACAAATTCGCAAGTGAAACAAGTAGACCAATAGCAATGGGTGGCACACGGAAGCACACACACGGATCGATAAATGGGGTCGTGCAACCAAGGAATGAGCACAAAATGTGGAATCCATGGAAAACGCTCGTGCTGCACAACTCTAGAGAGACGCTAGCACAATTGCTCAATAGGCGGATACGACACTTGTGCACAACCTATAAGATGCAAAATGTATCAACTTTCTATCCCAAGTATGCTCTATATGTATGATGTTCCGGTGTTTCGCATACGATGATCCAAGATGATCAATATGGTAGTATGGTATGCAATGTGGCGATGCTATGGCTCTTGCTTACAAGCTTCTTTGCTCTCTTTTTGCTTAAAAGCTTATTCTGTTTTTTTGTATGGCCACTTATGCGAAATGTACAAACCGAGATAGCTATTGTGTATATGCGGGAACAATCTTGTGACACAAGGGATGGTACTATGACACCAAGATGATACCAATATGATATGGTATGTACGCAATGGAAGGTGTAGGTCGATGATCACTAATGTGCACAAGTAATGTTGCCGGCAATACCCAATGGCTAGTCTCGATAGGTAAGTGACGAAAAATGGGCTAAAGGGTTAACAATGTAATGGCAAGGGGAATATACAATGATAGGATACCACGATACCAAGATGATATAGAGGTTACCGTTCTTGCTTACGGTTAGGGTAAATTGGTGAAGGTGGTCGATGTCGAATCCTTGTCGAAGTTGAGCGGCGGTGTTGTCGATGTCGAACCGGTCCTAGTTAGCCGGACCACCCTAGGAAACAGAAAAACCGCAAACTCAAAATCTCAAAGGAAAATGTCAAATGGTGGAAGCGGAATGCGTTGATGGTTCCGGAGTTAGCAATGCGGAAGTGGTGGTGGTGGTTGATGACGAAGCAACCATCCCTAAGTAGCCGAAACACCTTAGGAGACTCAAGTCACAACTCAAGAAACCACAAATGCTAAATGGAGCAAAATGGGTTAGGTTGCAGAAAGCTATGATGGTTTTGCGGATGATTTGGTGGATGGCCTAGGCAAAGATGCCAAGATGCCAAAATTTTGATGGAGTCAAATGATGTTGGAAACTATCTAGATGGATGGGGGATGTCAATAGCTACTCAACGAGCTAAAGAACGTCAAAATCGGACTTCGGGAGTGAAAGTTATGGCCGAAACGGTTTTTGTTGGTGGGCTGATTCTGGGTGGTGCGGGTGCCCGGGGGTCGGAGGTGCAGGTGAGGGAGTCCTGGACTAGGGGGTCCTCGGGCGTCCGTGTAGGGAACGCAACAGAAAACAAAAAATTTCTGACCTACGCACCAGCCCAGGACCACTATGGAGACTGCATACATGGTTTGATCTTTTTCGTTACCGACTCGTAGCGCAGCGGGAAGTAGAGTCGATGATGATCGGCGGTGCAGATCCCCGCAGCTAGGATTTACAACCTCCCAACCGCGAGGATGTATACCCTCATCTGCTCCTCAGACAGCCCTCCGGGAGGCGGTCGAACAACCCCCCGAACGGTGTCGCGGACAGCCCTTCGGGAGGACCTTCGAAACTCGAACGGTCACTCGGACAGCCCTTCGGGAGGACCTTCGAAACTCGGACGGTCACATGGACAGCCCTTCGGGAGGCACTCACGAACTAAGATCGAAACTACGATCTCTCTACAGAGTTGCACACATACGGTGTCATCTATCCGGCAGGGCTTCGCCGTCCAGAACTAGTTCCTGCCGGAACCCAGACAGCCTTACGTCTCTACGAAACTCTTTTCGTGGGAGGGAGAGAAGAAGCCAGATAATGCATGGCATGTGTATGAGAGCAAGGGATGAGCGTGGAGGGCTGCCCCTCCACCTCTATTTATAGGAAATCCCAAGGGGGTAGGGTAGTTTCACAAAAAACCCAAAATGCACATGAATGA
The DNA here is from genome assembly GCF_018294505.1 of Triticum aestivum. Classification (NCBI taxonomy): domain Eukaryota; kingdom Viridiplantae; phylum Streptophyta; class Magnoliopsida; order Poales; family Poaceae; genus Triticum; species Triticum aestivum. The sequence continues at coordinate 250,206,588 of NC_057802.1, read as the reverse complement.
AGTCCTTCCACAAGGACCTAGGAGTGAAACCAATGAACAAGAGGGTCCCCAAGGGGGGATACCCCATGTGGCCGGCCACACCCCCATGAGGGGCCCAAAAAATGGCTCCTATCCATCCATGTCATCCCCAAGATCTTTTGGAGGAAAGCCCCAAAAGGTGGCTTTCCATAAAGTAACCATAAAGCTGATTTTCACTATTCACGGCAACATTTTCAGCGCCTGATCGAACTGAAAATATTTATGTGGGCTAAGAACATTTCCAGTACCCACTAAAATGATTTTCAATGCGTTCCGAAACAATTCCGGTTTTAGTGATTTTCATCTGCGAAACGCATCTGAAGTGCCTCCGGCAGCTCCGGAACATTTCCGGTTTTTATCTCAGAAAATTCCAAAAAGCTTCCAGAATGATTCTGGCATCCTCCAAGAATTATCAGGCATGTGCCAAAACCAATTTGACTTAATGGTGTATCCCGAAACAACTTTTCGGTATCATCGAAACTTATCCGATGACCTCTCTCTGCGGTACGATTCCGCTGTCCGAAACTTTTCGGTGTCTGAAACTTTTTCGGTGATTATCTCTTAGACTCCCTGTCTACTATTCAGCAGATAGATGACCCTTAAGCGTGTGACCCTATAGGTTCGGTGAAGTATAGACATGACCCGGAACCCCTTCCGATCAATGATCAACATCGGAGCCGTGGACACCCATATTGACCCCTATACCTACACGAATAAATATTCGAGTGAACCTCCAGTTGCCGTGTGCTATTCCTGTTGCTTCGCGATATGTTACAAATACCTGAGGTGATACATGTTGGCATTCCCGTGGATCAACAACTTGTCCACTATGCTAGTTACCTCGTTACCGGTTTTGTTCTCTTTTCTCGTTTCGTGTTCCGGCATCCCCGTGATCAAATCACAAAGTGTCTGGCCAGACGATGATGGACACCGTAACACCGAGAGGGCCCGAGTATATCTCTCCATCGTCGGAGGAGCAAATCCCAATCTTGAGCTATCAAGTTACTTGACACACTTTTCCATGAACCCGTAAGCCGCCGTAATAGCCACCCATTTACGGATGACGTTTAACAAACCCCAAAGTTCATGAAGCAAGCATGAAGAAACTCGATACTCTCATGGTCTAAGGAATCATGCAAACGTTAACCATCTCTGTGTTATGTACCAATAAACTTGTGACGAATGAATCTCATAGCATAACATCAATCCGGGTCGATTCAACACAAATGTTCTCTTAACATTGTGCCCTCAAAGTTGCTGGCATAGACATGCCCATGACCAGGAAAACAGAATCATCATGCAACACTTGAGCTAGTCTTAGAGGCCAGACTAGGAATACTTCTTACCGTTTATTATTCCACACGTGCATATGAGTCTTCCTCCGAGCCTCGTGGATATTGCAGACTCGAGAATCATTGCAGTTATAGCATGGAACATAAACATAATTGTGAACTCGGAGATAAATAATATCACTTATTATTGCCTCTAGGGCATATCTCCTACAGTCCGACCTGTTAGCCATGGGCCGGACTGGTGGGCTGTGAAGATGCGAAGACCAAAGACCGCACCCGTGTCCGGATGGGACTCTCCTTGGCGTGGAAGGCAAGCTTGGCGACCGAATATGTAGATTCTTTTTCTTTGTAACCAACCCTGTGTAACCCTAGATCCTCCCGGTGTCTATATAAACCGGAGGACTTAGTCCGGAAAGGACAGATACTCATTACCATAGACATACAGGCTAGACTTCTAGGGTGTAGCCATTACGATCTCATGGTAGATCAACTCTTGTAATACTCATATTCATCAAGAACAATCAAGCAGGAAGTAGGGTATTACCTCCATAGAGAGGGCCCGAACCTGGGTAAACATCGTGTCCCCTGTCTCCTGTTACCATCGACCTTAGACGCACAGTTCGGGACCCCCTACCCGAGATCCGCCGGTTTTGACACCGACATTGGTGCTTTCATTGAGAGTTCCACTGTGCCATCCCCACAAAGGTTCGATGGCCTCTTCAATCGTCAACGATGACGCTGTCCAAGGAGAAACCTTCCTTCCCGGACATATCTTCATGTTCGACGGCTTTACACTGCGGGCCAACTTGTTTGGCCACCTGGAGCAGATCGATAGCTACGCCCCTGGCCATCAAGTCAGATTTGGGAGCTTGAATTACGTTGCGGACATCCGTGGAGATTTGATCTTCACCAGATTCTAGACCGCGGCGACCGCTCCTGGTCACCCTGACGAACATGACCTAAATCTGTCGTCAGATCACATCCAGGAGATAGCTCCTGTGACCCCTCTGGCCTTAGATCCAGAGCACACTGCGGCATCCCAGGATCGGAGGCTCGACCCCACCACGGAGCCGCACATGGACTTAACCTCACACAATGCTCGCGTCACCGGAGCTCCGGACTCGTCTCTGGTCACAAATTCCGAGCCATGTGCATCCGCGGACGCCGAACTGGATCGCTTATCGATCTTTGAGTTTAGCGCCGCAGACATCTTCCAGCATTCGCCCTTGGGCGATGTGCTAAACTCGTTAAGAAACTTGTCCTTGGCGGGGGACTCACAGCCGAATTATGTCCGGTTCGAACTGGAGGCTGATGATGAAGGAGAATTTCGCTTCGCACCCACCACCCACTTCATAGTCACTGTCGAAGACTTAACCGACGCGCTTGACTATGACTCTGAAGACATCAACGGTATGGACGACGATGCCAGAGACGAGGAGGCCCAAAACCCGTCGTTCACTGGACGATGGACGGCCACTTCCTCATATGACGTCTACATGGTGGATACGCTGAAAAATAATAGTGGTGATGACAAAGAAAACCCACCAAAGGAGGACCCTCCTAAAACACAGCCAAAGCGTCGGCGTCAGCGGCGCCGCTCTAATTCCCACCGCAGCAGGGACAACAACACCGGCACAGGAGATGACAACACTCCGAATGGTGCCGAAGACACAGAAGAACCCAATGAACAAACTGCCGAACAAGACAATCGGGAATCAGGGCATGACAGCCCTGACGAACAGGCCATAGAAGAAGACTCAGAGGATGGTAGTTACCGTCCGCCCTCCGAGGAGGAGGTGAGCCTCGGCAATGAAGACTTCATCGTGCCTGAGGAGCCCCTGGAGCAGGAGTGCTTTAAACTTTAGCTAATAGCCAATGCGAGGAGCCTAAAAAGGAAGCAGCAGCAGCTTCAAGCTGATCAAGACCTGCTCAATGATAGATGGACCAATGTCCTGGCAGCCGAGGAATACGGACTTAAACTCCCAGCCAAAAGTTACCCGAAGCACAGATTACTACCTCAGTTCGGCAATGAGGTGCCAGATCCCGCACTAGCATCACGCAACGTGGCTGATCGGCCACCGCACGGTCGGGATAAAACTGCAGCCCGAGCCGAAAACCAGACTGTCCCACCTCGATGTAAAGGCAGGGATAAGACAGCTCGGGACTATACATATGACCTTCGCCAAGACCTCGACAGTAGAGCAGGACATACAAGATCGATCTACGGATCGCGAGGACGTGCATTGACACACGACGACGGCTACCTATTTGGACGTGATAAACCCAATCACGCCCGGGCCGAATGCCACAGACGGACTCCATCAGAGCTACGTCGCGATGTGGCCCGATATAGAGGCGCTGCGCACCCTCTTTGCTTCACTGACGAAGTAATGGATCATTAATTCCCAGAAGGGTTCAAACCCGTAAACATCGAATCATACGATGGAACAACCGATCCCGCGGTATGGATCGGGGATTTTATTCTCCACATCCACATTGCCCGCGGGGATGATCTTCACGCCATCAAATACCACCCACTAAAACTAAAAGGGCCAGCCCGGCACTAGTTAAACAGTCTGCCTGAGAACTCTATTGGCAGCTGGGAGGACCTGGAAGAAGCCTTTCTCGACAACTTCCAAGGTACATATGTTCGGCCGCCAGACGCCGATGACTTAAGACACATAGTTCAACGGCCCGGGGAGTCAGCTAGGAAGTTCTGGACTAGGTTCCTAACTAAAAAGAACCAGATCGTCGACTGTCCGGATGCCGAAGCCTTAGCGGCCTTTAAACATAGCATCCGCGACGAATGGCTCGCCCGCCACCTCGGCCAAGAAAAGCCAAAATCTATGGCCGCACTCACGGCACTCATGACCCGCTTTTGCGCGGGTGAGGATAGTTGGTTGGCTTGCAGCAAAAACACAGCCAGCGAGGCAGGCCCCTCCGAGGCTAAGAATAACAACGGCAAGCTCCAACGTAATAGACACAAACGCCGAAGCAATGGTGATAATACCGACGACACTACAGTTAACGCCGGATTCAGTGGCTCCAAGTCCAACCAGCGGAAGAAACCATACAAGAGAAACAATCAGGGACCATCCAGCCTTGACCGCATACTCGATCGCCCGTGCCAGATACATGGCACCCCAGAAGAACCAGCCAATCATACCAACAGAGACTGTTGGGTTTTAAACAGGCCGGCAAATTAAACGCCGAGAACATGGAAAAGGGATCACAAAGCGAGGACGACGATGAGGAGCCCCAGTAACCGAACACATGGGGACAGAAGAGGTTTCACCCTCAAGTGAAAACAGTAAACATGATATATGTTACACACATCCCAAAAAGGAGCGCAAACGCGCACTAAGGGACGTCTATGCGATAGAGCCAGTCGCTCCCAAGTTCAATCCATGGTCATCATGCCCGATCACTTTTGATCGTCGGGATCATCCGACCAGTATCCGGCATGGCGGATCAGCCGCACTAGTCCTAGACCCAATCATTGATGGATTCCACCTAACGAGAGTCCTCATGGATGGTGGTAGCAGCCTTAATCTGCTCTATCAAGACACGGTGCGCAAAATGGGCATTAATCAGTCAAGGATCAAGCCAACGAAGACTACCTTCAAGGGCTCAATCACACTAGAGGTTGTCTTTGGATCCCCTGACAACTTCCGAAGCGAGGAGTTAATCTTCGACATCGTCCCATTCCGCAGCGGTTATCATGCACTGCTCGGACGGATGGCGTTCGCTCGGTTCAACGCGGTGCCGCACTATGCTTATCTTAAGCTTAAGATGCCCGGTCCACGTGGCGTCATAACGGTCGGAAACACGGAACGCTCCCTCCGTACAGAGGAGCACACCGCCGCCCTAGCAGCAGAAGTACAGAGCGGCCTTCTCAAGCAGAACCGTAATCCGGGTGCCGAGCCCGTGGACATCGTAAAGAGGGTCCAGACTACGCTGCAGCGGGACAGAGCGGCTCATCAAGAGCTCGACTAGCAATTTGGCCTCCGTCCCAGCCCTGATCAGGTACTGGCATTCGTACCGCGCGTGCATAATTACGCACTAGAAATCCCATGGGCATCGACGGAGGCACGACTAGTTTGTGATCCACAGTTCGGCTCGACCGATCCCGGACACACATACCCTTTCACTATTTCCCTTTTTCCTTTTCCAGGTTTCTTTTGCATAGGCCCTCTTGGATGGCCTAAATTATCAGTCCTGTAAAAGGATAAAAATACCAGGATGGCAAGAAGCACAGACGTACAGGGGAAGTTCGAGAGGTCAAATTAACGACCACTCTACCTGTTGTCAGGTCCCACATGCAGCTCGCCTCTGGTCATGGCATGTTAAATAGCCGGTTGCTTATCGCACTATTTGTATTAATGCGCTTTGATGCATTAATCCAATTATAATGGAAACAGTTCGTGGCTCAAATTTAAGGGCCCAAGATATCACCTCTGCTTTCTTTCTATTTTTCGTTAATAATTCATTTTCTAGCACCCGTACACTTTGGTACGTTTCATATTTGCCAGGGGCTCCCAGGCGCCCCACAATACGCAACAAAGTCCGAACACTTTCTATAGTATAATTCGGCACCCCGAATTTAGCATTATATGCATTGGCTCCGAATCATGTCTTTGGTCAATAGTTGGGTTGCCGGCTCCTGTGCTTACTACCTTACGTTCCGCTATATTGGCTAGGGTAGTAAAGGGAGAACTACTGCGATTGTGCCCTGGTTTCTCCAAAGGAGCACCTCAGTAGAGAAAGCCGAAAACTGACTGTCATGATGCAGCGAGAGCCGGTCAGCTGTTCGGAGGTTTCAAATCGTTTTAGATTTCTTCCGCGTTGTGCGAAGGATTGGTACTTCCTGAACAGACGCTTGTGGCACCCTAGTTCGAAAAACTAGGGGCTGTGTCCATGTTTTTATTGTCGAGCTCCTATGGCTAAGTGAGGGCGTGAAAGCCGAAAAGTCTGATTGCCTGGTTCGTTGCGCTAAACAACTCCTTAAAGGACCATACAATTGGATCAAGATTGTTTAGATTCCATCCCGAACACCTCCGTACTACCTACGTGGGGGCAGAAGCCGACGACTGGCCAACCCTCAAATTTCATATAACATGGCCGCGCAGGAGATAAAACTAAAAACATTACAATCATTATATTACAAACCCACTTTGTTTTACCATACAAGGCAAAGACAACACGAATGTATTCATTCAAAAATAATGTCCTGCCCACACTGCGCTGCTACAATGCGAGACCCCTCCAGGACATCCGTGAAATAGCACTCGGGTGTGCGGTGCTCCTTTCCCTCAGGCGGCCCCTGGGCCAGCTCGACGGCGTTCATCTTCGCCCACCACATCTTGCAACGGGCAAAGGCCATACGAGCACCCTCAATACAGGCCGATCGCTTGACGATATTCAGCCGAGGATAGGCGTCCACCATCCGCCTCACGAGTCCGAAGTAGCTATCGGGCATAGCTTCGGCTAGCCATAGCCGGATTATCAAATCCTTCATGGCTAGTTCGGCCACCCTATGCAGCTCCACCAGCTGTTTCAGCTGATCGGTGAAGGGCACGAGATGCTCTGGCACAAGATATTGCGACCAGAATAGCTTCTCCGTGGAGCTCCCTTCTTCGGCTCGGAAGAACTCTGCGGCATCGGACACACTTTGCGGCAAATCAGCAAAAGCCCCTGGAGAACTCCGAATCTGGGTTAGTAAAAGATACTTCCTCTATGCATATTTGCTTTGCATACTGAATGCCTTACCCGCCGCGATCTTCCTCGCCTCTTGGATCTCTTGGAGGGCGCCCCGGGCCCCGTTCCGGGCCGTCTCCGCGCTCTAGCGAACCTTGGAGAGTTCGGCCTCTTTAGCCGACACATCACGTTCCAAGGTTTCACACTTCTTCACCGCGTCATGGAGCTCTTGTTGGACCTCGTTGACCCGGGCCTTGAGCTTCTTACGGGCAGCCTGCTCCTTGACGGCCTTCCCTCGGCTTCGCCCAGGGCCTTTTTCAGGGCCTCAACCTCGGTCATCGCTCCTATACATATCATGACACTTTGTCAATATATATTTTACTCCTTTCGAATATTTCCCGGGTTATCACATACCTTGATTCTCCTGGAGCTGCCTCCTCACCTGACTGAGCTCCTCCTCGGCTAGCTCCAGCCTCTGCTTTAGATCGGAGACCTCGGCAGCACGTGAGGCCGCGGCTAGCAGCGACGCCTGCATATTTATTCCAGACAAATTTAGTTAGTTTCCTGCCAATAAAAGGATTGATCCTCTATCCGGTTTTTCTTTTCGAACACCGGACAGTGTCTCAGGGGCTACTGTCTATATTGGGATTTTCTCCTTTTGCATCGCCTACCTTAAAACCTGTCAGCAGGCTGCTACAGGCTTCGGTTAGTCCGCTCTTAATGGACTAAGCCCTTTCAATCACCATGCTCATAAGAGCAGGGTGTTCATCCGCAATGGAAGCGCCTCGCAGCGCTTCCAGCAGGTCATCTGGTGCCCCTGGTTGGATAGGGGTCACCGGTGGAATAGGCATACCCCCTTCTTTCGAAGGAGGTTGTGTGTCGGATTCCGGAGTCGTATCGGTCTCTGGAATAAAGTCTGGTTGAGGGCCGAACTGAGTACGGTCCTCCTCCCCAGTCTCCCTGGGGATTGGTTCCCCCTGGTATTGTGACGCCCGGATAATCATGCTACAGTAATCCTCTACTAATTATGCCATGTCACCTCGGTTAGTGTTGTTAGTATCACGTCAGTTTAAAACCAATTCGGAAATTCAAATTTAAAATAAAGTCAAACTAGAAAAGTTTTCAAACATTAAAAAAAAGTACAAACGATGACAAATAAATCATAAGTGATTATGGTGGAGAAACCAACATTTTTAAAGTTTCCTAGATTCCCTAAAATAAGTAAAACAGCGGCAAGAACAATTATTTAAATACTTTTACAATACTAAACAATTATAGACTATTTTATTTTAGGTGCCAAATTAATTGTGGTAGTGGCATAAAGGTATAACTTTTTGTATTTTATATAAGCTAAAATTTAATAAAACAGAAAAGTATATTAGCTAAAAGGTAAAACAACAAAACAGAGAAAAGGCCCTCTCGCCAACTAGGCCAAACGGCCTAGCTGGCTAGCCCACCAGGCCACAACCGGTCAGCCCACACCCCACTCATCCCCTTCCTCCTGCTACAGGAGGCAGAGGAGGGCGTGGCAGCCATCCCAGCCACCCTGCCCGCCGATGCCGCCGTGGCGGACATCCACCGCTTCCCCCGTTCGTATAAGGTCGCGCCCAGCCTCCTCTCCCTCGCGGTCAAACCCTAGCGCCCACTTTCCCCTCTCCTTCGCTCGCTCTCGCATCCGCATCGCGCAGTCGAGCCTCGTCACCATGTCCGACCTCATCCTGTGCCCACTGCCCTCCCCGCGGCCTGAGACTGTGCTGGGAGCACCGCCTCCGTCGTCTTCGTCGACTACGTGGACGCATTCGAGCTCGGGACCCCTGCCTCGCGCGGATCGAGCCGTTCCCTTCGCTCCGACATCGTCGCCCACGCCATCTTCGTCCTCGGATCGCCGTCGGCGGTCGTCTTTGATCCGGCACCCTCCGGCCACCCCGGCTCCCCTGAGCTCCCCTCCGACCTTCACTGTGAGCTCGCGCACCTCGCCTCTCTTCCTGTTTTTCGCGTGCGACCCCATAGCATCGTTCTCCGCCACGGCCGTGCTCATCGCCGTCGTTTACCTCACCACCGCGGCCACCGCACGCGCGGCTCGCGTCCGAGCCCCGCGCCGTGCTCAGCACGCCCCAGTAGGCCAACGCCACGCGGCCCCGCTACCGCCTGCACACCGCCCGCCTCCAGACTCCTCTTCCCGCGCTCGCCTCACCTCCACAGGCCCCCACGCCGGACACCGCCCCTACGCAACTACCTCGCCGCCCCACCGCACACACCACGCGCGGCCGTGGCCCTGCTGCGGCTCTACCCGCGCCGTCCCGCCTGGCATCGTCGCGCCGCCCTACTCCGGCAGCCACCGCGGCCGCGCCTCCTCCCCTAGTCGCCTCGGGCGTGCGGGCACCCCTTCGCCCGCACCGGCCACCCGCGCCCCCGCTTTGGCCCTCTGGGCCACTGACTGCTTGGGCCCAGCCCCTATTAAAAAAAGAAGATAAAAAACAAAAATTAATTAATTAACTTAATTAGTCCTATTTAGATAACTAATTAAACTTAATTAGCTTGCTAACTAATATAACTAATTGTTAATTAGTTAGTAGTCTATGACAACCGGGACCCACACGTCAGTTGACCCAGTCAAACGCACTATTGACTGCTGACATCCTGATGATGTCATGCTGATGCAGTAAACCTGTTTTTATTTAAATTAAATCTGTTAATTCCAAAAATGATTTAAAACTTTAGAAAATTAATATAAAATAAACCGTATCTCGAATGGAAAAACTTTGTACATGAAAGTTGCTCAGAACGACGAGACAAATCTGGATACGTAGCCCGTTCGTCCGCCAGACATCCCTAGCATAGCGAACACGCAACTTTCCCCCTCCGGTTCATCTGTCCGAAGACGCTGAACACCGGGAATACTTTCCCGGATGTTTCCCCCCTTCGCCAGTATCACCTATCCCTGCGTTAGATCACCCCTGGCACCGTGTATTGCCTTGTTATATTTTGTGATACTTTGTTTGCTTTGTATTCACTGTTTCTTCCCCCTCTTCTTCTCCGGTAGACCCTGAGACCAACGATGATGCCCCTGAGTACAACTACGTCGACGACGATCCCTCCTTCTTGCCAGAGCAACCAGGCAAGCCCCCCCCCCTTGATCACCAGATATCGCCTATTCTTCTCTATACTGCTTGCATTAGAGTAGTGCTGCATAGCCTGTCATTGTTGCTACAGTTGTTACCCTTACCTGCTATCCTACTGCTTAGTATAGGATGCTAGTGTTCCATCAGTGGCCCTACACTCTTGTCCGTCTGCCATGCTATACTACTGGGCTGTGATCACTTCGGGAGGTGATCACGGGTATATACTATATACTTTATATACATGACACATGTGGTGACTAAAGTCGGGTCAGCTCGTTGAGTACCCGCAAGTGATTCTGATGAGGGGGCTGAAAGGACAGGTGCCTCCATCCCGGTAGAGGTGGGCCTGCGTTCCTGACGGCCCCCGACTGTTACTTTGTGGCGGAGCGACAGGGTAGGTTGACACCACCTAGGAGAGAGGTGGGCCTGGCCCTGGTCGGCGTTCGCGGATACTTAACACGCTTAACGAGATCTTGGTATTTGATCTGAGTTTGGCCATTTGGTTTATACGCACTAACCAACTACGCGGGAACAGTTATGGGCACTCAACATCGTGGTATCAGCCGAAGCCTTCGTGACGTCAGCGATTGAGCGGCGCACGCCGGATTGGACTGGAACGCCTTCTAGGCTAGGTCTGCTTCCGGCCGCCCTCGCAACGTGTAGGTATGCAATGGGCGATGGGCCCAGACCCCTGCGCCATAGGATTTAGATCGGCGTGCTGACCTCTCTGTTGTGCCTAGGTAGGGCTGCGACGTGTTGATCTTCCGCGGCCGGGCATGACCCAGAAAAGTGTGTCCGGCCAAATGGGATCGAGCGTGTTGGGTTATGTGGTGCACCCCTGCAGGGAAGTTTATCTATTCGAATAGCCGTGTCCCTCGGTAAAAGGACGACCCGGAGTTGTACCTTGACCTTATGACAACTAGAACCGGATACTTAATAAAACACACCCTTCGAAGTGCCAGATACAACCCGGTGATCGCTCTCTAACAGGGCGACGAGGTGGGGATCGCCGGGTAGGTTTATGCTATACGATGCTACTTGGTGAACTTACCATCTACTCTCTCCTACATGCTGCAAGATGGAGGTGGCCAAAAGCGTAGTCTTCGACAGGATTAGCTATCCCCCTCTTATTCTGGCATTCTGCAGTTCAGTCCACCGATATGGCCCTTTACACATATACCCATGCATATGTAGTGTAGGTCCTTGCTTGCGAGTACTTTGGATGAGTACGCACGGTTGCCTTTCTCCCTCTTTTCCCCCTTTCCCTTCTACCTGGTTGTCGCAACCAGATGCCGGAGCCCAGGAGCCAGACGCCACCGTCGACGACGACTCCTACTACACCGGAGGTGCCTACTACTACGCAGCCCGCTGACGACGACCAGGAGTGGTTAGGAGGATCCCAGGCAGGAGGCCTGCGCCTCTTTCGATCTGTATCCCAGTTTGTGCTAGCCTTCTTAAGGCAAACTTGTTTAACTTATGTCTGTACTCAGATATTGTTGCTTCCGCTGACTCGTCTATGATCGAGCACTTGTATTCGAGCCCTCGAGGCCCCTGGCTTGTATTATGATGCTTGTATGACTTATTTATGTTTTAGAGTTGTGTTGTGATATCTGCCCGTGAGTCCCTGATCTTGATTGTACACGTTTGCGTGCATGATAAGTGTACAGTCAAATCGGGGGAGTCACAAGTTGGTATCAGAGCCGACTGCCTGTAGGAATCCCCCTTCCACACTCCTTGGCCGAAGTCGAGTCTAGACATTGCAAAGCTTTTTACTAACTTGGCTGTGCGGCTTATGGGCCCACGTCGCCATTGGGTGGTATTAGGATCTTTTACTCCTCGTCTATGCTCTGGGACTCTGATCTCTCTTCTATTCGGGTTAAATGATTTTGCTAACTCTAACTCTAGGTTCTCGTAACTATTTCTCTCGAAGAGCCCTCATTCCGGAAGATCACTTGCTTCGTTAGAAGATTATGAGGATATCCCTTGATATTTTCCCGAGACCCTTGTGCTCCTCGCCTTTGCAATCCACTGTCACCGATATATCCCTATGGATATCTATATGCACTTGTCATTCTCTTGATCATCCCTCGTCGCTCTTATTGTTACAAGATGCCTTGAAATGTTCGTCGTTGTCCCGAAAATCCTTGGAGTTTACTGTCTTGCGGTTTTATTTCGCATGAAAACCCTTACGGGTTTTTCCTCACATTTAGCGAGGATCCGTTCTTCTCAATTGTTCATGTGTCTCACATAATTCTTCGGAATACTTTTCGATCTTTCGAAAATCCTCTGCAGCCGGTTATTCTTGAAATTCTTGCCTGCTTGCATTATGGTTAATTCCATATGACTGGTAGTCCTCGATAACATCCCTTGTCTTAGTCATTTTGAGCCTATTGATTCAATATGTGCGTACGCACGCAGTCATCAGATTATCCTTTTAAAAATTTCTTCCCGACTCAGACGTCATTCCGGACATGAGTTGGTTCTCAGCAATTCAAACCTTTATTGATTGTCCAACTAAGTGTTTTCAACTTATCCATCCTAGATCAGAGCGTCTGCTTCTGATTCTTTGTTTTGGAAACCATAAATTCTTTATATTTAAGCATCAGACTAATCAGGTGATTCTTGAATCTGATGCCTCTGCATTCTTTCTTCCTCTGAGTGAGTACCGATACTCACACTAGCCCGTTGCGGATCGCCCGATCCATTGTTGGATTGTTATCCGACAGTGTCATTCATATTCAATCACCTTGTGAGTTCTTCCCCTGATACATAGTGCCTTTGGTAAAATTGTATCCTCTGCTTGGCCAACCATGCTTTGCTTTCGAGCTTGTGTATTTACTTTTGAAACTTGTGGTATATGTTCCCAAGATACCCCTAAGGGTTGAACCTATGCCTTCCCAGATCCGGGTAAACCCGAGAGCTATCACGAGTCATACTCTTCTGGTGTTTTGCTAGAATTTTTTTTAACATTACAACTTCTTCGAAAAATGAGAAGTGAATGAAAGGTTATACATTGAAGAAGTGGGAGTCGTCCTTGAACTTTGTGTTCATGCCCATGGACATGATGTAGATCTTGTCATGGAAGCTTCTCGTAACAATAATTATCCGCTTGATATAATTTCATCTTATATCTGGGATTTGGTCTTTTGCAATCATGGTTTCCGACCATATTGTTCTTCTTTGATCCCATTTCTCGGACAAGTTTAAGCACTTGTCTTCTGCAGATCATTGCACCTGTCCAATCTTTACTTTGATCTACCGTCGAGTATTACACTCTGGTATCTCAAGAATATCATGGAACTGCATAACTTCTTATGGGTTCTTCATCAATTTTATTTCTCACCGATTCCAATTTTCTTGGGTTCTGGGTTGTCGTCAACCGAGAACACTGATAAGTGCATCAATTCTGCACTCCGATTCAATAACTCTAAATGATCTTCATTGCTTATGAGTTTATTAATCCTTCAAGTCATTCCTAGCCTGACCGAGTATATCATTATCGTGCTAAATTTTTAACTGTGCTATCTGGTCCTTCCGGGAGCGCAATTTGCGACGATAGCCAAGCTTACGTCGATCTTCCTTGTCATACCCTTTCACCTTAAACAACAAGCTTGATTTCGAGTTTGTGTCGTAACCGTGGTTCCAATAACCTTTTGCTTCATCATTCCTTTGACTTGATGTCATCGCTGATCGATTACATCTTCATGAAATATCTCGACAAAAATGTGTCATGATCATCGTCAACATTTTAACTTCTTCTGAGACGTACATTGAGTTCCTGATGAGAAATTCCATGCTTGCCCCCTCGATGATTTACGTTAACATCGACAACATTATTGATTTCCCTCCCAACACAAAACTTGTTCTAGTTTTGCATTGTACCTTGAGTTCCTTGCAATCCGACTTATGTTATGCTCTACCTTGGAGTATTACCATCGTTTATGACAAGAATGTCTTGAGAATTTCACCACCTCTTATGAATTATTGATGCAAGTAATACTTCTCACCATAACCGTCCCTTCTTGGTCCTCATGTTGATTCTAACCGGGATACCAACAAGTGAACGGTGCTGCTTGGATTATATACTTCTAGCAACCCTATTACTTTGAAGTTGATGGTCCATAGTTCATTCTTAGACTATTGGTTGTTGAACCACCATTCTAACGTTGATCATGCTACCTAAGCCCATTTTTCGGGTGCACCTTTCAACCAATGTTTACTTGCGTATGTTTTCCTCAGGCATACATCATTATATCATTTGATCTGACAAATTTTATCTCCGTGTTTACATTATTGAGGAGATCCATCTTTTTGGAAATCTCGATGAGTTGTCGCCGAGTCCATCCGCCACCTCCTCACCTCTCCTTGAATTAATGATGGACTCTTGTTTCGGAACTCGTTCCCACTGTTCAATTCCTGAGAATCTTACAATGTCTTCTCGACAATTTGTGTAGCACCTCTCTTCTCAGGCATCCCGAGTCTGCGGTATCCTGACGCCAATCGGATCTGAGTCACGGTCAGATATGATGGTTGGGTGTAACACCTCGCATGTAACTTGCCATATTTGTAACTCCAACTCTTGCCATTTTCGGCTATGTGTTATGATTTTCCCTTCGTGGTCGGGTTTTGTCTTTCGTTTTGTATTTTGTTCATGTCTTGCATTTCATATCATGTCATCATGTGCATTGCATTTGCATACGTGTTCGTCTCATGCATCCGAGCATTTTCCACGTTGTCCGTTTTGCAATCCGGCGCTCCTATCTCCTCCGGCGCACCCCTCTTGTTTTCTTTCGTGAGCGGGTGTCAAACATTCTCGGAATGGACCGAGGCTTGTCAAGTGGCCTTGGTATACCACCCGGAGACCACCGGTCAAGTTTCGTTTCATTTGGAGGTCGTTTGGTACTCCAACGGTTAACCGGGCATCCGCAAAGTCCATTTGTGTGTTGCAGCAAAACCCCCTCAAAAAACAGCCCAAAACCCACCAAACTCTGTTCCATGCTCTAGGTCGTTCGATCACGATCGCGTGGGCGAAAACCGCACCTCATTTGGACTCTCCTAGCTCCCTCTAGCTATATAAGTGCATCCCCTCCCGTATACATTCGCAGTCCAACCCTAAAATTCTCCACCGCGCGCCGCCGGACAAAACTGCCACCGACGGACATGTCCGCTCTGCTGCCCCGACCAACCACGGCGTGACACGTCACCGCCGCCATCCCCGCGCTGCCGCGGCCCGCCGGCCCGTCCGCGGCCCCCGCGAGCCCGCGCGCCGCCGCGGCTCCCCGCCGCCCGCCGGCCGGCGCCGCCTCGTTGCCCCGCCGCCCTGCTCGCCCGCCGCGCCGCTGGTGCGCCGCCACCGCCGGCCGACGCCTCCTGCCGCCGGCCGCCGCCCCAGATCCGAGCCTGAGCTCTCCGCCGCCGGCGCCCGCTTCCTCTCCCAGCTCCGGCCGAGCCCGAGCCCGAGCAGCCCTCGATCCGATCTGGTAGACTCCTGCGTTGACTTCCTCCTCGACCCCCCGAAATTTCTAAGTCTTTAAATATTTCATAGCAAGTGCCCTTGTTCAACATAGCATAACTCACTGTGCATAGCTCCATTTCGCGCGTGTAATATGTCAAATTGTTTGTCTCGTGATGATCTACATTTTGTTCAATTGCACCATGTTCATTAGAGGCCATCTTATTGCCCAAATCGCTGTTGCAAGAGGGCTAGTTGCTGTTATCTGCTGGTTCTTATCAGAACTTGGAGATTTGTCATTTTTGTATCTTTTAATCTATGCATCTTATGGGCATGAGCTCTTCATGTGTTTTGTTGTGTGCAATGCCATATTTCCAAGGGTATATGCCATGTATTTTTTTGATCTCTGTGATGACTAGCACAAGCATGCAATCTAGGCCCCGTAATGTTTCTGATTTCAGAGACTTAGTGTTTTCTCCAAGTCTTTGTCTGGTGTTATTTTGTTGCCATGTAAACTTGATGCTACAGAGAGATCCATGCATATTTCGGAGATGTTCAGTAAGGATGTTTTTTAGCTATAGTTGTAATTGATCCATTCCTGCCCTTTTTTGCAATTATGGAGTGCATAGCATGACCCAATCTTGCTCTACTTGTGCTATAAAATATTTCAGGCAGATTGTTTACGTGTTATTCAATATTGCCAAGCTTATTGTAGTTGATCCATACATGCTATGCTTTTGTTCTTGCAATGGATAGCTTCATAAACATGCCATATTGCTGTAGGTATGCTTGTTTTGTCATGCATTGCTTTGTGGTGAGTGCATCAAGCTCACCAAGATGCCTTCATATTATTGTTTCTGCCATGCTCTGTTTTCTGCTAAGTCTGAAACCTGATAACGAAACTTGCTATGTTTACCTACTTGCCATCATATCTTTTGGTTCTTTTTGGCTTATGGTCAGTAAGGGACTTTTGTAATAAGCATTTAGTAGAATACTTCCATGCCTTGTTTTGCCATGTTAAGTTCCTGTTGCATGTTGATTTCGTGCTCTGAACATTGCTACCTGATGCTGTTTTCTGCCATGTCCAGTAATTTCACCAAGTCTGTGAACCTGATATCTTTTGCTCTTTTGTCATGCTTGTTCGAGCCTGTTATGTTGTGAACTAGCCGTAGCTTAGTGTTCATCTTTTGTCAAGCATCTCCTGTGGATTACTACCATATGCTTTGTTGCTATGTCGGAGCGCCGTAGCATAGTTTCTTGATGTATTCTAAGTGATATCATGCTGTTAATCGCAGATTCGTGTCATTCTTGTTTTGCTTGCCATTTGCAAACCGTGCATCCGTTTCCGGTGATCTTTATATCGATTTCGACCGAAATCATCTCATCTTTCCAGTGGCATGCTTGGTTTGCCAATTACTACCTTTTTCATCCTTTTCCTTCCGGAGCACGCATATGCATCGCATATCATATCTTGCATATCATACATGTTTTGCATCATGTTACTTGTGCATTTCTCGTGATTGATTGTGGTTCCGTTGCTTGTGTTCTTGTCTTGGGTAGAGCCGGGAGACGAGTTCGTGAACGAGGAACCTGTTGAGTACGCTTACGAGGATCAAGCTTTCGACAACTCTGAGAACCTTGCAGGCAAGATGACTACCCCTCGAAATCACTTCTATCTTTGCTTTGCTAGTTGTTCGTTCTATTGCCATGCTGTGCTACCTATCACTTGCTATATCATGTCTCCCATATTGCCATGTCAGCACCTAACCATCCTTTCCTAGCAAACCGTTGTTTGGCTAAGTTATCGCTTTTGCTCAGCCCTTCTTATAGCGTTGCTAGTTGCAGGTGAAGTTGAAGTTGGTTCCATGTTGGAACATGGATATGTTGGGATATCACAATATATCTTATTTAATTAATGCATCTATATATTTGGTAAAGGGTGGAAGGCTCGGCCTTTTGCCTGGTGTTTTGTTCCACTCTTGCCGCCTTAGTTTCTGTCTTACCGGTATTATGTTCCTTGAGTTTGCGTTCCTTACGCGGTCGGGTGATTTATGGGACCCCCTTGACAGTTCGCCTTGAATAAAACTCCTCCAGCAAGGCCCAACCTTGGTTTTACCATTTGCCACCTAAGCCTTTTCCCCCGGGTTTTCGCGAGCCCGAGGGTCATCTTTATTTTAAACCCCCGGACCAGTGCTCCTTCGAGTGCTGGCCCAAACTGGGCGATGTCCGGCGCACCCTGGGCAACCAGGGTCTATGCCAACCCGACGTCTTGCCCATCCAGTGTGCCCTGAGAACGAGATATGTGCAGCTCCTATCGGGATTTGTCGGCACATTCGGGTGGCTTTGCTGGTCTTGTTTTACCATTGTCGAAATGTCTTGTAAACCGGGATTCCGAGACTGATCGGGTTTTTCCGGGAGAAGGTTTATCCTTCGTTGACCGTGAGAGCTTATGATGGGCTAAGTTGGGACACCCCTGCAGGGTATTATCTTTCGAAAGCCGTGCCCGCGGTTATGAGGCAGATGGGAATTTGTTCATGTCCGGTTGTAGAGAACTTGTCACTTGACCCAATTAAAATGCATCAACTGTGTGTGTAGCCGTGATGGTCTCTTCTCGGCGGAGTCCGGGAAGTGAACACGGCCTGAGTTATGTATGATGTAAGTAGGAGTTCAGGATCACTTCTTGGTCATTTCTAGATGACGACCATTCCGTTGCTTCTCTTCTCGCTCTCTTTTGCGTATGTTAGCCACCATATATGCTTATTGCCTGCTGCAGCTCCACCTCATTACACCATCCTTTCCTATAAGCTTAAATAGTCTTGATCTCGCGGGTGTGAGATTGTTGAGTCCTCGTGACTCACAGATTCTACCAAAACAGTTGCAGGTGCCGACGATGCCAGTGCAGATGATGGGATCGATCTCAAGTGGGGGTTTGATGAGGAACGTGGTCGTTACTATGTGTCTTTTCCTGATGATCAGTAGTGGAGCCCAGTTGGGACGATCGGGGATCTAGCATTTGGGGTTGTCTTATTTTCATTTGGATCTTGAACGTAGTCGGTCTATGTGTGTATTCTGGATGATGTATGAATTATATTTATGTATTGTGTGAAGTGGCGATTGTAGGCCAACTCTTTATCCCATTCTTGTTCATTACATGGGATTGTGTGAAGATGACCCTTCTTGCGACAAAACCACTATGCGGTTATGCCTCTAAGTCGTGCCTCGACACGTGGGAGATATAGCCGCATCGTGGGCGTTACATTGGGACATATTTCCAAGAGTTATAACATTGGTCTCTACATAACCTGGTAAGGTGGTGTCTTTGCTTAGCACCCTTGGCCAGAGGACCTATTGTTATAGTTTTCTTTTTAACAAGGTTAACCATTTTTCCATGAGGAAATTGAATGCCTTGTTTAATAATTTTTTCCTGATGGATCCTTTGTGTATCCAAGGTCTGACCTTTGCTTGAAGACCTTGTCAATGCTATCTCGAAGCATGTCTGTGTTACTCCGATCTTCAATAAGAACATTTGAAGCAAAATGCTATCTTTTCTTTATCAATTATCCAAAACACCGTTGTATGGGTATGGTCATCAAATTCCTCTCCCCATACCTAAAGGGTTTTCTACAATTATATCCTGTCATGGATATCATGCTCTGCTTGTCCGTGGGAAGGATATACCCCTGAATTATGTGTTTAAACACATTTTCTTTTCCATTGTTATGTTTAATCTGATGATCACATTTTCCTTTCCATTGTTTTGTTTAACCTTTCTTGTGATCTATATGATCTAAGCAGTAATATTCTTCTGCTTATGTAAACACCTCGGTGTACCATCCTGTCTAGTGTAACCCGGTTACTATTGTTGATGACATTCCGGTAATGACCGATGGACGGGAACCTTGCCTATTGGTCCGCCTCGTTTCAATGAGCAGGAAAATGGTTCTCTTCGTCCCTCGCCCTTGGTACCAACGATGCTGCCAACATACCTGACCGGTTATTCTCTGACATCCCTTGCTATCATGACCGTGCAAGATGTCGACGCCCTTCCTACTTCTAACCCACATGGTGGGCCCATAACCCACAGTTCCACAGGATCGAAACCTGGCTCTCCTGTACACCCCCTGTTCGCAAGGTTGTTCCTCGTGCGTGGCCTCGTATGTAATTCACGGGCCACCTACCTAGTGATCTATTCTGGTATCAAACACTAAACTTATTCCCATTGCTCTGGACCCCCTTTTACACTTTGTCTCAGGCTTCGAACGAATTGTCTATCTGCTTGAAACTTCTCATGGTATCTTCTTACTTTGCTCACGATATCTTCTTAAGTTTCAATTCGAGAGATACTTATGCTTCTTCCCCTGAGTTAACCGTCTGATGCTCAATCTTGTTAGAATCCGTCCTTATAGAGTTTTCCCCTCTTACCCTTTTGTAAGTACGGTGAAGATCCTAAAGGAAGGACGACAACTTCATCATGATGACCTGAAGAAGAGAAACGAAGACATCAATGTAAGGGATCGACTTCTTCGAGAAGAGCAACCAAGACCAAGAAGAATCGTTAGAATTTCGTAACCTATTCTTCCCCCTTCTCCCCTCTTAAATCTCGGGACAAGATTTCTTGTAGTGGAGGAGAATTGTGACGCCCGAATAATCATGCTACAGTAATCCTCTACTAATTATGCCATGTCACCTCGGTTAGTGTTGTTAGTATCACGTCAGTTTAAAACCGATTCGGAAATTCAAATTTAAAATAAAGTCAAACTAGAAAAGTTTTCAAACATTAAAAAAAAGTACAAACGGTGACAAATAAATCATAAGTGATTATGGTGGAGAAACCAACATTTTTAAAGTTTCCTAGATTCCCTAAAATAAGTAAAACAGCGGAAAGAACAATTATTTAAATACTTTTACAATACTAAACAATTACAGACTATTATATTTTAGGTGCCAAGTTAATTGTGGTAGTGGCATAAAGGTATAACTTTTTGTATTTTATATAAGCTAAAATTTAATAAAACAGAAAAGTATAATAGCTAAAAGGTAAAACAACAAAACAGAGAAAAGGCCCTCTCGCCAACTGGGCCAAACGGCCTAGCTGGCTAGCCCACCAGGCCACAACCGGTCAGCCCACACCCCACTCATCCCCTTCCTCCTGCTACAGGAGGCAGAGGAGGGCGTGGCAGCCATCCCAGCCACCCTGCCCGCCGATGCTGCCATGGCGGACATCCACCGCTTCCCCCATTCGGATAAGGTCGCGCCCAGCCTCCTCTCCCTCGTGGTCAAACCCTAGCGCCCACTTCCCCTCTCCTTCGCTCGCTCTCACATCCGCATCGCGCAGCCGAGCCTCGTCACCATGTCCGACCTCATCCTCGTGCCCACTACCCTCCCTGCCGCCTGAGACTGCGCTGGGAGCACCGCCTCCGTCGTCTTTGTCGACTACGTGGACGCATTCGAGCTCGGCACCCCTGCCTCACGCGGATCGAGCCTTTCCCTTCGCTCCAACACCGTCGCCCATGCCATCTTTGTCCTCGGATCGCCGTCGGCGGTCATCTTCGATCCGCCGCCCTCCGGCCACCCCGGCTCCCCTGAGCTCCCCTCCGACCTTCACTGTGAGCTCGTGCACCTCGCCTCTCTTCCTGTTTTTCGCGTGCGACCCCATAGCATCGTTCCCCGCCGCGGCCGTGCTCATCGCCGTCGTTTACCTCACCACCGCGGCCACCGCACACGCGGCTCGCGTCCGAGCCCCGCCCCGTGCTCAGCACGCCCCCGGTAGGCCAACGCCACGCGGCCCCGATACCGCCTGCACACCGCCCGCCTCCAGACTCCTCTTCCCGCACTCGCCTCACCTCCGCAGGCCCCCGCGCCGGGCACCGCCCCTACGCAACTACCTCGCAATCCCGCCGCACACACCACGCGCCGTCGTGGCCCTGATACGGCTCTACCCACGCCGTCCCGCCTGGCCTCGTCGCGCCGCCCTGCTCCGGCAGCCACCGCGGCCGCGCCTCCTCCCCTGGTCGCCTCGGGGCATGCGGGCACCCCTTCGCCCGCACCGGCCACCCGCACCCCCGCTTTGGCCCTTTGGGCCACTGACTGCTGGGGCCCAGCCCCTATTAAAAAAGAAGATAAAAACAAAAATTAATTAATTAACTTAATTAATCCTATTTAGATAACTAATTAAACTTAATTAGCCTGCTAACTAATATAACTAACTGTTAGTTAGTTAGTAGTCTATGACAACCGGGACCCACACGTCAGTTAACCCAGTCAAACGCACAGTTGACTGCTGACATCCTGATGATGTCATGCTGATGCAGTAAACCTGTTTTTATTTAAATTAAATCTGTTAATTCCAAAAATGATTTAAAACTTTAGAAAACTAATATAAAATAAACCGTATCTCGAATGAAAAAACTTTGTATATGAAAGTTGCTCAGAACGACGAGACGAATCCGGATACGTAGCCCGTTCATCCGCCACACATCCCTAGCATAGCGAACACGCAACTTTCCCCCTCCGGTTCATCTGTCCGAAGACGCTGAACACTGGGAATACTTTCCCGGATGTTTCCCCCCTTCGCCAGTATCACCTATCCCTGCGTTAGATCACCCCTGGCACCGCGTATTGCCTTGTTATATTTCGTGATGCTTTGTTTGCTTTGTATTCACTATTTCTTCCCCCTCTTCTTCTCCGGTAGACCCTGACACCGACCATGATGCCCCTAAGTACGACTACGTCGACGACGATCCCTCCTTCTTGCCAGAGCAACCAGGCAAGCCGCCCCTTGATCACCAGATATCGCCTATTCTTCTCTATACTGCTTGCATTAGAGTAGTGTAGCATATTACTGCTTTCGGTTAATCCTATTCTGCTGCATAGCCTGTCATTGTTGCTACAGTTGTTACCCTTACCTGCTATCCTACTGCTTAGTATAGGATGCTAGTGTTCCATCAGTGGCCCTACACTCTTGTCCGTTTGCCATGCTATACTACTGGGCCGTGATCACTTCGGGAGGTGATCACGGGTATATACTATATACTTTATATACATGACACATGTGGTGACTAAAGGCGGGTCAGCTCGTTGAGTACACGCAAGTGATTCTGATGAGGGGGCTGAAAGGACAGGTGCCTCCATCCCGGTAGAGGTGGGCCTGCGTTCCTGACGGCCCCCGACTGTTACTTTGTGGCGGGGCGACAGGGTAGGTTGAGACCACCTAGGAGAGAGGTGGGCCTGGCCCTGGTCGGCGTTCGCGGATACTTAACACGCTTAACGAGATCTTCGTATTTGATTTGAGTTTGGCCATTTGGTCTATACGCACTAACCAACTACGCGGGAACAGTTATGGGCACTCAACATCGTGGTATCAGCCGAAGCCTTCGTGACGTCAGCGATTGAGCGGCGCACGCCGGATTGGACTGGAACGCCTGCTAGGCTAGGTCTGCTTCCGGCCGCCCTTGCAACGTGTAGGTGTGCAATGGGCGATGGGCCCAGACCCCTGCGCCATAGGATTTAGATCGGCGTGCTGACCTCTCTGTTGTGCCTAGGTAGGGCTGCGACGTGTTCATGTTCCGCCGCCGGGCATGACCCAGAAAAGTGTGTCCGGCCAAATGGGATCGAGCGTGTTGGGTTATGTGGTGCACCCCTGCAGGGAAGTTTATCTATTCGAATAGCCGTGTCCCTCGGTAAAAGGACGACCCGGAGTTGTACCTTGACCTTATGACAACTAGAACCGGATACTTAATAAAACACACCCTTCCAAGTGCCAGATACAACCCGGTGATCACTCTCTAACATGGCGACAAGGAGGGGATCGCCGGGTAGGTTTATGCTATACGATGCTACTTGGTGAACTTACCATCTACTCTCTCCTACATGCTGCTAGATGGAGGTGGCCAGAAGCGTAGTGTTCGACAGGATTAGCTATCCCCCTCTTATTCTGGCATTCTGTAGTTCAGTCCACCGATATGGCCCTTTACACATATACCCATGCATATGTAGTGTAGCTCCTTGCTTGCGAGTACTTTGGATGAGTACTCACGGTTTCCTTTCTCCCTCTTTTCCCCCTTTGCCTTCTACCTGGTTGTCGCAACCAGATGCCGGAGCCCAGGAGCCAGACGCCACCGTCGACGACGACTCCTACTACACCGGAGGTTCCTACTACTACGCAGCCCGCTGACGACGACCAGGAGTGGTTAGGAGGATCCCAGGCAGGAGGCCTGCGCCTCTTTCGATCTGTATCCCAGTTTGTGCTAGCCTTCTTAAGGCAAACTTGTTTAACTTATGTCTATACTCAGATATTGTTGCTTCCGCTGACTCGTCTATGATCGAGCACTTGTATTCGAGCCCTCGAGGCCCCTGGCTTGTATTATGATGCTTGTATGACTTGTTTATGTTTTAGACTTATGTTGTGATATCTTCCCGTGAGTCCCTGATCTTGATCGTACACGCTTGCGTGCATGATTAGTGTACGGTCAAATCGGGGGAGTCACAGGTGTTCGGCGACAGGGGCTTCGCCTTCGGGCGCCTCTTGATCCTCTCCCTAGCCTGGGAAGGTCCGTTGGGATAGCACCTCGTCGTCTCCTTTGGCCTTGGGAGAGTAGGCGGCTGGTGGTGTCTCGCTGGCCATCTCCTTTGAGTCCAACGAACCTCTTGATGAGGATCGCTGGGAGCTGTTGTGGGCCGGACTGCAATAGCATAATTAACCATGTCAATACATAGAAATAGGGAGGCTGGACATACGGGTATGCGGGAGTCATGGCACTTACGAAGCAGCTTGAGGCTTGGTGCGGGGGTGTCGCTCCGGACTGCTGTCGACGTCCCACGCGGATTTGTCCGCAAAAGAGCCCTTCCCCTTTTTGGGTGTCCCCGCCTCCAGGTTCGTGGAGGCTGCCCTCTTCTTCCTTCCCTCGTCAGGGGGAGGGTTGTCCTCCTCCTCCTCATCATCGTCATCATCCTCGGCGGCGGAGGAGTGGGTCTTGTCTTCGGACGTCGCGTCCGAAGCGCACTTGCGATGGGGGCCACTCCGGACCCCCTTGGCCTTCTTCTCCGGCACCTTATTGGGCGCCGGCACCAGCATCTTCGCAACGCGGGATGACTGGTTCTTCCAGCAGTGGAGCCGGACACTGGATCCGCTTCGCCCTCTTCATCCATTCCTGAAAAAGCAATGATGGTAAAAGCTCGGATATCTTCCTTAGAGCAGACAAGTAGAGGACATGTTGGAAACTCACCTCGCTGGCGGGGTGGTTAATGTCGTGTCCACGGTCCGAATCCGTGGCTGGCAGTACCTCGTTGCCCTTGAAGAGAAATTTCCAGGCATCTTCGTGAGTGGTCTCGAAGAGCCTCTTCAGGGTATGGTGCTTCTTCGGATTGAACTTCCATAGCGGGAGGCTTCGGCTCTGGCACGGGAGAATCCGGCGAACTAGCATCACCTGGATTACATCGACAAGTTTGACATTCTTGTCCACCATGCTTTGAGCGCGCGTCTGCAGCGCTATCAGCTCATCTGGCGAACACCAGTTAGGGATCTTCTCGACCCAGGAGGTGAGTCGCATGGGAGCGCCGGAGTTAAATTTGGCGGCCGCGGCCCAGTTTGTGCCGCGGGGTTCTGCGATGTAGAACCATTGTTTTTGCCATTCCTGGACAGTCTCCACGAAAGTGCCTTTTGGCCAGGAGACATTGGCCAGCTTACTCACCATGGCTCCTCCGCCCTCCGCGTGCTGGCCGTCCACTACCTTCGGCTTCACGTTGAAGACTTTGAGCCACAACCCGAAGTGGGGTTGGATGCGGAGGAAGGCCTCACACACGACGATGAACGCCAAGATGTTGAGGAAAGAGTTCGGGGATAGATCATGGAAGTCTATCCCATAATAGTCATCAGCCCGCGGACGAAAGGGTGGAGTGGAAACCCTATCCCGCGGAGGAAATGAGGGATGAATACCACCCTCTCGTTGGGCTTCGGCGTGGGGACGACTTGCCCCTGAGCTGGAAGACGGTGGGCGATTTCCTTCGCCAAGTACCCAGCCGCCCGAAGCTCAGTAATGTCCTTCTCCTTGACGGAGGAGACCATCCATTTGCCTTGACCTCCGGATCCGGACATGGTCGGATGCTTTTCGAAGATGGAAAGATGGGGACTTGGGCGCTGGAGCTCAAGGATGGAAGGGGAGAGAAGGGAGAAGGCGTGAGTAGACAAGGGAGAATTCTTATCCCCTTATAAAGGCAGTGAATATCGAACGCCTTCCCACTCGCCTCAAAACTCGCCTATTCCCAAGGGCTGTGTAAACGGCACGGTTGGGTTACCTATACCCGTATTGATGAGAATCCCGCAATAAAGGGACACGATCTCTGCTTCGACAGGACGTGCCAATGGCAACCGTGTCTCGAAACAAGGAGCGGCAGACACCAAATGGTTCCAAATTATGACCGGGCAGACGTGATGTCACGTTGTAAAAAGTTGTCAGCGGATTGGACCCGTGGAATATTGTATTCTCTCTATGGTTGTGTGTGGTGTGTGTTGCAGGTCCGGATACAATCATTACGTCCGGAGACTATCTTGGAGTTCGGAAAAGGGAACCCGCCTTGCAATGCCGAAGACAAATCTGTGCGCCGGACTCCTCGTCATTGAAGCCAGGTTCAGGGGCTACTGAGGGATGGACTAGGGGGTCCTCGGGCGTCCGTATGGCCCAGACTGGTGGGTTGTGAAGATGCGAAGACCGAAGACTGCACCCGTGTCTGAATGGGACTCTCCTTGGCGTGGAAGGCAAGCTTGGCGACCGAATATGTAGATTCTTTTCCTTTGTAACCGACCCTGTGTAACGTGTCTATATAAACCAGAGGACCTTGTCCGGAAAGGACAGATACTCATTACCATAGACATACATGCTAGACTTCTAGGGTTTAACCATTACGATCTCGTGGTAGATCAACTCTTGTAATACTCATATTCATCAAGATCAATCAAGTAGGAAGTAGGGTATTACCTCCATAGAGAGGGCCCGAACCCGGGTAAACATCGTGTCCCCTGTCTCCTGATACCATCGACCTTAGACGCACAGTTCGGGACCCCCTACCCGAGATCCGCCGGTTTTGACACCGACAGCGGGCACCCGGGGTGGTCAGCAGGGTTGGGCGGAAAAAGTGGCCCGTGGGTCCGGGTGCCCGGAGGTAAGGGGTGCGGGCACCCGGGGTGGTCAGCAGGGTTGGGCGGAACTTGCCCGGGGGGTCCGGGTGCCCGCGGGTCACGGATTTGGGCGGAAATTTGTGGAAAAATGGAAGAAATTGGTGGATTTAGTGGTGGGAAAGGTGGAGATGGATTGGGGAAGGCTAGATCCACTTGAAACCAAGCAAATCCATGGATCAAATCCAACAAAACATCATCAAACCAACAAATCACAAAAAAAATTGGGGCTATTTTTGGTGGGGAATTTTCAAAATTGGGGAAGAAGACAACAAAATTAGGGTAGAGAACAAGAAGGGGGCTCCAATTTCGTGAGAAACCATGGCTCATGATAGCAAGATGTTGCAGGGTGGAACCCTAGATGGAGATCTTTCACGAATTGAAGGGGAAATCCCCAAGAACAAGAAGAACACAAAGGGGGAAAACAAGAGGAACACTCAAATTGACTTGATCCAATCACACATGTGCTAGATCCAATCACACAAAGAGAGATACAAAGGTCCAAATCCAACACAAGAAGATACAAGAGGTAACTAGTTCATCCCAATCCTATGAGGAAAGAGGTCTTGATGATCCTATGATGGGATTTCTTCTCCAAGAGGAGGGCTTGATCTCCAATAGGAGCTTCTCCAAGAGGAGGGCTTGATCTCCAAGAGGAGGTCTAGATCTCCAAAAGGAGCAAGATGAGCAAAGCTCTCTCTTTGTTTATCAAATACTTTGCTATCTTCTCTAATGAGCTAGAGGAAGAGTACTTATAGTCTAGGGACGAAATAAGAGGGAAATGGGGGTACAAGGGTCATTTAGCCCAAGATGCACGCAGGCACTTTCGGTGGAGTTTGGGCACCCGGAGTAAAGTGGTCTGGGCAGCCGGGGTGGTCGGGGAGTAGAAGACCGGGCACCCAGGATTGAGGGCCGGGCACCCGGGGTGGCGCCTGGGAGGGGGCCGGGCACCCGGTGGTTGGGGTGCGGGCACCCGGGGTGGACAGAGGGGCCGCGCACTTTGGGGCCGGGGGTCCGGGCACCCGGGGTGGTCCAAGGCCTCCGGTGTTCCGCATTTGGGAGTTGACAGAGGGGGGGGGGGTCCGGGCACCTGGGGTAGTCCGAGGCCTCCGGTGTTCCGCGTCTGGGAGTTCCTTCTTCTCCTTGGGGCTCCATGTGGACTTGGTGATCCCTCCATGCCTCCTCACGGTCTTCTCCTTGGTACCTAAGAATGCACAATGTATCCATTTGAGGTAGAACTCAACTCTCATGTGAATCCGAATGAAGTTCGAAGAGGAAAGAGTTAACCTCGGTTTTGATGACGCGTGCGCGGACTCTTGTCATTGGTACTCTTTGTGCTTGCGGTGGTGACGGAACGTCCATGGGGATGAACGAGGGATGCTCCGCATCACATTGCTTGTGCTAAACTTGTTAAGTTTCCAAAATCTCAACAAGATGAGCTTGAAATGCTTGAGAAGAATCTTAGGAAAACCGAAGGATTACTGGTCAAAGAGATGGAGAAGAATCAAAAGTCCATCGAAGAGCATGATGCTTTTTCTTCATCTATTGATGATCTTTCCAACCAATATGATTCCCTTTCAGTGGACTTTGAGAGTTTATCAGATGAACTCCTTAACAAGAATCAAGAACTCGAGTGACTGAAAGAATCACATAACGCGCTTGCGAAAGAAAAAGCTTCTCTCTTCGCCGAGCAATCTGTTCGACTTCCTGATGATTTTGTGCCTCCTTGCTTAAAATGCCTAGAATGTAGCAATGCTGACTCACATGCTGAAACATCTAATGTTGTCATCGAGAACATTGCAACTACTACGAGTGATATTTCTAACCCCTCTCCCAAGGAATTTGTTGCTATTTCTGATGAAAATTGCAGACTAAAGAACTTGCTTGAGATAGGAACGCTAAAGAGCCTCAAGGGGCATCAAACTCTCTGTGATGTGCTCAAGAAGTCAATACTGCACAAAAATCCTCGAAAGGAAGGATTGGGTTTTGAAAGCAAACTCAATGTTGATGGAACCTACTGGACTCGCGAACAGTATCCTCAAACGAGTTGGGTTCTTGCTAAAAGCAAAACTCTCGAACCTGCAATTCTGTCAGGATATGATACTCCCATCACTGTTGTTTCTAATGAGGCTGATGACTCGAACTACAAATTCTTCAAACAACAAAATGGTAAGGTTTTCGCTCTACATGTTGGGACTAACTGCAGGTCTGGTTCACCCAAGAAGCAAATCTGGGTGAAGAAGTGCATCATTGAAAATCAATCTATCACTGCTAACTTGAACATGTAGAGTGATTCTCTTCGAGGAAATGATTATCATTCGCAGAATGGCGCATAAAGTTTCTCGAATGGGTATCGGTCAAACCTTCGATAGAAGGAGTACATGTGTACCTCCTCAAATCATTATACTCATGTCTCTGGAAATAACTTCAATGCATATTCATATGATTACTCTTGAAATACACAGGTGATCTACAGATCTCGCCGAAGGAATGTTCATGCTCTGATGAAGCAAATGAGATCCTCGTTGCCCACGCAAGTGTGGGTTGCGAAAAAGAACTTACCCTTCTTGCAGGAATTATCTCACGGATTCTACTCGTTTATCCTTAATCCAGAGATCTTTATTATTGGTCCTAGTTCTTTGTGTTTTCATTCGTATTCTTTGCTTTTCGATGTGTTTGTATTTTGTCCGAATGTCAACTCACTTAGAGCTTAGTAGTTTTGTGTTTTTCTCTCATTTGCTGAGTTTTTTGATTCGGACCTTGTTATCCCTCTATTCTTTCTCATCCAATCTATGTTGTCCATCATAAGCATGCAATTTGATCTGAAGAAGATTTCAGTCAAACGTCCTTTGTCGCGAATGAAATCAACCACCTTAATTTGTTTTTGGCGTTTGCCCTTCTTCAAACCTTTTGGCTTCCCATCAGTTTCCGAGATTTTCGTAGGAAACGTTTGCCACGTGCCCACGATTATCACAATCGTGATCGTGTCCATTGAATGTGGAACGTCCCGCGTTTGTAGGCCGTAGATTTCAGAAGAGGTGGTTCCGCTTGCGGGCTATAAATACCCCTCTTGGTCTCTTCTTCCTCACTTCTTCCTCAAACCCTCGTTCGCTCTCCTCCCGAGCCCGGGCTCAAAGCAACTCCGTCGAAGTGCCTCACCGTGCAACTCCAGTGAAGTCTCATCGCCGTTGGTCGTGCCAGTGTGGTAAATCTTTCTTCCCGCATTGCCGTAGTCGATCCATGCTGCCAAGTTAGGGCGCCTCGATCTGGAACTGGCCCTTTCCACTTCTCTGTTCTAGGGCAGCTCTTACCTACAGATTTTCTTTGATTTATTTCCTTGCGGTAGATCCTTAGGAATCACTAGGTTATGACTGGTGCGGTTTGTAGTTTTCCCCTCGTACTAGTTTTCCTGGATCTAGGGTTCATGAGTACTTTTTCGAAAGATTAGATAGTTGTTACTCCGCCTTAATCATTCTATGGCATGTTGCAAATCTATCGATGATGTCTTCTCAAAAGTATACCATGGATTCTCTGTTTCTTCTAAAAACATTCAGTTTTCATTCAAAAATGCTTCTGCGCATGTTTATGACCCTACTCTATTTTCCCTCGCATCTATTCTATTTTACGGGTTGGTCATGACACAAAGTTCGGAAGAGCAGTCTGGTTCTGAAGGAGACTTGCCTCAGTTGCCTGCCATGTCTGAGCGTATGGGATTGACTGGTGGAGGAAAATCATCAAAGCTACCCAAGACACCAAAGAAGAAATTTGAGTCTGAATCCGAAGAAGAAGATGATGATATTCCCTCAGCTCATAGTCAGCTGGAGGATGAACTGGTCACTGACGCCCTGACACTTTTCTCTGATGGAAATCCCAAAAAGGGTGTTCGTGCCAGAGAGAATAATACAACTGCCGAGATGTCTGATCTTGAAAGTTATAAAACTCCACCTGGAGTTGAAACTACAACTTAGAGAAATAACAGGCTACAAAGGATTCGCCGTCACTGGGCAAAGGAATGGTTCAATTATGAAATTGTTCGAAGAAAATATCAGATCATGTTTGCCTTCACTCCACCTTGGAATGACTGCATTGCTGAGAATTGCATCGGCCCAGATGATGAAAAGGTCAGGCCTCTGCCGCCTTCAAATGCTCATGCAGACTCCCTCAAAACTATCGCTGATTTTCCCAAGGAAGTGGAAAACAGAGCCAAGGCCAAAGTCAAGCATGAAGCCGAGGCTACAAAGAAAAATCAAGTCGAAGAGAGAAATGTCATGCTGACTCAGCAAGATGTACAGAAGAAAAAGGATCGTGCTTCAAAAGGAAGCAAGTCCAGAAATCCAGTTTCGCCTCAAGCTCCCCGAAAGAAATATGTCGCCAGGAAATCCAAGAAGGTCGCTTCTGACTCGTCTAATGAGTCTTCTGATGAAAATGCTCCCGATGAAATACCCATATATGATCAACGTGCTCTTCTAAACAAGCCATACAAGACTCCCTCTCCAGTGAAAGTTTCACCCCCTCTAAGGAAATCACCAAGACATGCACCCACTCTAGTCTCTGACAAACCTTCAGGTTCTGCCGCCCCTTCTGCAAAGAGAAAACTGTTGCCCGAAGAGAAAGCTGAAGTTTCTGCTAAGAAAGCCAAATGCAGTGTTCCTGCTTCCAAAGAGGAACAGAAATATGACTTCAATCTCATGATTGATGTAATTGAAAGTGCTACCTACGATGCAAAATCAGTTGATTTAGGCAGTCTGGGACTTCCTGATGACGTTACCAAACTGGTAACAAAACATTTCATTGAGCTGAGGAAAATTACTAAAAATTGAACCAGGCTGTCGAGGACAAGAAAACCCTCGAGCAAATGAGGAGAGATGCCAACACCAAATCTGAAAGGAAAGGTCTGAATAAAGAGACTGTTGAGCTCACTAAGGCTCTTAGTCTCATGAGGAATGACAAAATTGAGTGGCACTCACGTCTGAAAATGGAAGTATCTCAGCTATGTGACCGAAGGAATGATGAAATTGACCGTCGGGCAGATCTTGCTCAACAAAGAATCAAGGAAGAAAAAGTCAGAAGGTTAAGGCAAGAGCTAGCAAGCCGAAAGGAATCAAAGATCACCGCATTCAGAATGTTACAACGGATGCTCCTATTGACTCAAGTACTCCTCTGCAGTAGATTCCACCATCCCCTCCTCACGAGGATGAACCCATGTAGCAAGCTAAGTCTATGGATGTTGTCGTTCCTACTCTAGCTGCCAAAGAACTTGATGTCGTTGATATCTTTCTGAACAAGTCTGATGAGGAAAATGCCATGACTAAGCAGCAAGCCACATATGATAAAACTGATGAAGAGATTGTGGTTGAGAAGGCAAACCCATCGCCTCCGAAGGAAATGCAAGCTGAGCCCTCCGGATCCAACAAGGAGGAGAATGACAAGATTGAGGGGGAGCTAAATGCTTCCCGGGACCAAATCACCCCAGTCACATCATCTGGTGCCCCTACCCAGATGGATGTTGATCCTACTCCTGCTTCCACTGCACCATAGTTGGAAGAGGAAGAGAAGAAATCTGAAGAATCCGTGGCTCACGAAGGAGTTGTTCCACCAATTGTGCCCCAAGCAGTCGAGAAAGAAGCGGTTCTGACCCAGGCTTTTGAAGAGGTTGTTGTGCCTCCTACCGACGAAAATGCACCGAAAGAAAAGGCCCTAGTGCCCGAAAGCCAGAAAGCCGCTGAAGGAGTTCCAGCGAGCAAAATTGATAATCAGACAAGCGCCCCACAACAATCAGTACCAGAGGAATCAAGGATGCCTCGTGCTCCTCTTAAGCCCATTGAAGAGCATGTGCCAACACCTGATGACATTCGGACCAAGTCAATGAGCGATGAAGATAATCTGAGAAATACACAGGAACCATTCCTTTGTTTCCCGATGAAGATGGCCCAAATGGTCCTGCATTTAATGAGCAGCTTCATCTTTCAAAGCTTGCATTCTTTACGACCAGCCCATATGATGAAGAAAGGACTTCGCTGTCACCCAGATTTTGGACAAAAGAACAGTCTGTGTATTATGCTCGGATTCGGCAAGAATCGAATATTCAAGCACAAGATTTTGAACTTTGCTGAGCTCGAAACTTTACCCTGGTTTCACCACACCATTGAGCAAATTTAACATGTCTTCCTGAAGGGTTTTCTTTGCTTCCATAATGGCTGGAATCATGAAGTAATCCTTCAGTTCTATGCCACTACGTACATCTCAGGAGAACTTGGAGATAGCTCTACATGGATCCTCGAATGGATCACGGGGGAGGAAAAGATCAAATGCTCGGCAGGCCAATTTTTAGCTCTGCTAAATCTTCCTTGGTGTGAATTTGATAAGGAACGAGAACACAGGCTGTACTATTGGGAAGTTTCCGAAGCACAACTTCATATGCTGATGGACCCCAAACTTGTTGGTGATGAGTGCATTGAAACAAATCCAAAGAATCTAGCCTATGAGAACAAAGTGGTGTTTTATATCCTCTGCAATTCTCTCACACCAACAAACAAGCCAGAAACCATCAGTGGCATCGTGGGAAATGCTCTTCTGGCCATTTCTCAAGGAATTAGTTTTGATGTTCCAGATCTTTTCGTTCGCAACCTGGCCTGTGCTGCTGATAGTCCTCAAGCCTTGAAGCCATATGCACCTTGGATCATCTTTGCTATTGAGCAGTTGCTTGAAGAAAAATTTCTCTGCCCAATTACACCGAAGATTTTCATGCCACCAGTTCATGACACACTTCGGATGGTGAAGGATATTGGCAAAGGGAAGATGCCAATGAATGCCACTACCTCTGCTCCGAAAGTTAAGAAAGCGAGAGTTTAAATCCCTCGCAAAGAAAATCCCTCTATGTATGAGATTTGTATTCGCACTTAGCAAGCCCTGGAAAGCCATATCAAGCTCGATCAGAAAGTGAAGCTGGAAATGATGACTGAAATAAATTTGCTTCACAATTATGCTCGCCAAACCCTCCTGCATGAGAAGGAACAAAAGAAGCGCTCCTGGACCCTTTTGAGGCAGCATTATTCTCGCAAACAGCTCACTTCCAAGGGTATCAAGAAAGAATATGACTATCTAGAGTTATTTGCAATACCTCGCATACGAAGGCAAACCCGAGTGCTTCCTCAGTGTTCTACATCAACTGACCTATTGTTTGTCGAACCAGATGATGATATTGAACACACAGCTGGGACATTTATCTACAAGCCAGATTCACCTCGTAATGCTACTTCCGAAGCTGATCCCGAAGCCCATGCTGCAACTCCTGCTTCGGCCTCAATCATCCCTCGCTCTACTTCGTCAAGCAGTGCTAATTCTGATTCTGAGGATTATTCATACGAGCAATTCTTCGTACACATTCTCTCTCCTTTTTGACACTTGTTGACAAAAGGGGGGAGAAGAACATCGAGTGATAGATATGCGGGTTATTTGTAGGGTGTTTCCATTCGCCATTTGCTTTTCTCCAGTCAAACTTTTTTGTTTTCTTCGAACAATTTGCTTCTGAAACTTAATGCACCGCCTGTGGTGTTGAAATACTCGGTCATCATGTACTGTTAATAACCCCTCCTGCAATACTATTTGCTTCCAACTATCTGTTTGCATGTGCTACCGAAAACTTACTCCCTTGCAACAACTATCATCTATTTATCTTTCATGTGGGGAAAGTAAAAGCTGTTCAAGGAGAACTGTATTTCACGCCTCTCTAGCTCAGATTTTTTCTCCTTGGAACTATATGTGTCTTATGGTTAGATATGATATAATAATTATCTTTCGCTATCTAACCTTACTGGAGAAGAGAGTATCTTCAGATCAAACTTATTGATGTCGAAAGCAAATTCTTTCTATATAGTTGTTTTCCTCGCACATATCCTTCTTACCATCCTTGTTGCAGGAAAACCATGTCTGAAGCATATCCACTTCGAGCAATATACTCATGAGTCCCTTGCTCTATTTATACTCGGACATCTAACATGCAGAGAACATACATCTCATGTGGATTCAGACTATGTTCTGAGCTAATCCTCGTGATTTATCCTTCGTCACAAATCATTTCAAAGTATTCTTTTTATCTAAAAACTCTTTTTCAAAGATTTTGTGTGACAGGAAATATCGCAGACACTGTCGAGTGCATAGAAAGAAACCACGAATGAGATCTTATGTCAATATCACTCATATGAAGATTTATCTTGCTACCTTCCAGTTTAACTACGATGCATACCTTCAGGGGGAGCGTATTTCATCTTCATACTTATCTCTCGTCTTTCATTATCCTTCGCATTACATTCCATTCATTATCTATCCTTCATGTGTTCTGTTTTGTCAACAATCATCCAAAAAGGGGGAGATCATTGGTGCAATATTTGCCTTCCTGTGTTTTGGAGATTGTTGACAGAAACAGGTATGGACTGATTTGTTTGCTATTGCATACAGAGAGAAATAGTCCATACAGAACCTAAGAGAATGTTGTCTCCAGTGCTAAGTTCGAGGAACTTCACCGAAGTATATCTATGTTTCAGAGAAGAACGAGCTACATCTATTGAAGACATGTAGATGAGAAGATTCATGTGAAGGAGTTAACCTCTCGAAACTTTATTGCTGAAGCGAAGCAATTGGTTCGGAGTTGTTTTCCGAAGAAATTGATTGCAGAGTATGGAAGTCGAAGACAAAGTGAAGACATAGTATTTATTTCGTTGTTCTTCTTTCATTCATTTGAGTCATAGGACCTCCGTACTATTAAGAGGGGTATAGGTTCTCGAAGCTTAGATCCGCTGTGATGCTTAGCCCAAAACCTATGAAAGATGTGAGAGAAAACTCTTTATGCTCTGAATGATTACTTGACAGTAGTAGACGTTGTTCTTCATGCTGCTGGAGATATCTTTCGAACTGAGGAGTTAGCATTAATTGCTCCGGAAATAATGTTACCGTTGTGCTCAATTTCCGACCGTTGGACACGTGTCTTTCAGCCATTGGCTGCTCCTCATGTCCAATTTGGTCATTTCCCATCAGGGAAGGCTGCGGCTATAAATAGCCACCCCACTCCAACATTGTCTATTGGCTGCTTCGCCTAAGATTTATGAGAAGATTGATTTGAGCATCCCCTCTTCGAGTGATTTGAGTTTAAGATCCACCGAGAGAAAAATCAAGAGCCCAAACTTAGACAGTGGTTGAGCATCACAGTAGTTCTGAGTTAGAGTTCTTGTACCTATTACTCTTGAGAGTTGCATAGTCTCTAGACGGATAGGTGTCGGCTCGAGTGTTGAAGAGTTGTTGTCTTCACGGAGCAAGATCTTTCGCAACCAAGAGTGATTGTGGTTCATGAAGGTTGACCGAAGGTTTGGAGATTGCCGACAAGTATCTACCACAAGTGAAATCAACTGGAGTCTGATCAGCTCAGAGTTGAAGGAGAATAGGGCGAAAAGAGTTTATCTTCCGTGTTAAGTCACAATCCCTCCAACCAAACGTAGACCTTTGGCAGAAGGGCGAACTGGTCTACCAAATCCATCTATCACCATCGAGCACCACTGGTTCAGTCTACTCTACTGCACTACCTTCGGCTGTTTACTTTTATGCTCCGTGATGATAGTTTATCCGATCCACTCTGTCTGTTGCATTTCATTCACTCTGTCATCCTCATCTCTTATTGTTAGTTGTTCATCCTGTTGCATTCTCTTTTGTCCCTTTAGTCATTCCTATCATTTAGTTATTTCTCCTCGTGTTCACCCTGTTTAGACTGGTGTGCTCTTCCTGTGTCTTTTCATTCACCTCTTCAGTGTTAAGTATCGTGCTTTTCTCTTATAGTTCATGTCATGTTATACCTCTTGCTATTACATGTGTTTGCTTTTTGCATTACTATCGTTGTAGTTAAACTGTGATATCTTAAGCCCATACCATAGTTGCTTACTATGTCAATAGAAATGCTCCTCAACATCATGCTTGATTGAGTTTGTTTCTATCGTACCTTGTTTCCACTGCTGTGTTTGGGATCAGTTCAAAACTTCCGCAAGAAATTTTGAATCTCCTATTCACCCCCTCTGGTCGATATATTCTCGGTCCTAACAACATCCCTCGAAGACAATCACGATGACTTCACATCCCTTCAAGCTGCTACACATGGACTTATTTAGCCCTACTCACTACTCTACCCTTACTACCACTTCACATCTTTATGGCTTCATAATTGTTGATGATTATTCTAGACATACTTGGGTGCACATAATTCTCTACAAGACTGAAGTGCAGGATGTCAGATGATTTTCCAACCGCGCCATGACTAACTATGGCATCAAGATCAAGCACTTCAGGAGTGACAATGGCACTGAATTCAAGAACACAGACCTCAATACTTATCTTGACACTCTGGGCATCACTCATGAGCTCTCCGCATACACTCCCCAGCGAAATGGTGTCATGGAGCGCAAGAACATGACTCTTATTGAGATGGCTCGTACAATGCTTGATGAGTACAAGACTCCGCGAAAGTTCTGGCCTGAAGCCATTGATACTGCATGCCACATCATCAATAGAGTATATCTTCATAAATTCTTCAAGAAGACATCTTATGAACTACTCACTGGTAAGAAGCCAAATTCAGTTATTTCAAAGTTTTCGGTGCTAGGTGCTGGATCAAAGATCCACACTACACTTCCAAATTTGCACCAAAAGCACATGAAGGTTTTATGCTTAGTTACGAAAGGATTCGCACACCTAAAGAGTCTTCAACCTCTTTCACTATAAAGTGGTTGAGACTGCAGATGTGCGGTTCGATGAGACTAACAGCTCGCAAAAAGAGCACCTGCCAAATGTGCTAGATGAGGCTTCTCATAGTGAATCTATCAAGCTAATGGGTACTAGAGAAATCATACCCACCGAGGAACAAGGCGATGAAGAAGTTGTGATTCAATATCATATTCAGCGTGAAGACAATGCTGAGTCTGAAGGTAATGCTGAAATGAAGACAATGATCAGCATCAGCAAAGTCTTCGCCCTGTTCATCCTCGTGTGGCCAATGAAGTTTAGATTGAGAAGATAATTGATAGCATCAATGCACCTGGTCCGCTCAATCGATCAAGAGCTACGCAACTAGCAAACTTCTGTGGGCACTTTGCATTCAGCTCCATATCTGAACCCAAGAAAGTTGATGAAGCCTTCATGGAACCTGAATGGATTCAAGCAATGCAAGAAGAGCTTCAACAATTTGAGCTCAACAATGTCTGGGAGCTAGTCAAATGTCATGATCCTCGCAAGCACAATATTATTGGCACCAAATGGATCTATCGCAACAAACAAGATGAACATGGTCAAGTCGTCAGAAACAAAGCTCGTCTCGTTGCTTAAGGTTACACACAAGTAGAGGGAATTGACTTCGATGAAACCTTTGCTCATGTGGCTAGGCTTGAAGCCATTCGCATACTGCTAGCCTATGCTAACCACAATAACATCATTCTGTATCAAATGGATGTGAAGAGCGCTTTCCTCGACGTCAAAATTTAAGAAGTATATGTAGCTCAACCACCTGATTTTGAAGATCCAAAGCATCCTGATATGGTCTACAAGCTCAACAAGGCACTGTATGGCCTCAAA
The DNA here is from genome assembly GCF_018294505.1 of Triticum aestivum. Classification (NCBI taxonomy): domain Eukaryota; kingdom Viridiplantae; phylum Streptophyta; class Magnoliopsida; order Poales; family Poaceae; genus Triticum; species Triticum aestivum. The sequence goes on along the minus strand of NC_057802.1, from coordinate 250,168,230 downwards.
AAAGCACCTCGACCTTGGTATGACACACTCAAAGACTTCCTGAGCAAAGGCTTCAAACCTGGTTCTATAGATCCCACTCTCTTCACGAAGAAATATGATGGAGAACTATTTGTATGCTAAATCTATGTGGATGACATTATCTTCGGCTGCACTGATCAGAGATACAGTGATGAATTCGGTCATATGATGCAAGAGCAATATCATAGGTCCATGACGGGGAGCTGAAATTCTTTCTTGGTCTTCAAATCCGTCAACAAAGAAATGGCATCTTCATATCACAAGAAAAATACCTCAAAGATTGCCTGAAGAAGTTTGGAATGCAAGATTGCAAAGGGTACACGATGCCAATGCCAACCAAAGGTCAATTGGGTTCGGACGACAATGGTAAAGAGTTCGATCAAAAGGTATACCGCTACATGATTGGTTCTTTATTTTACTAATGTGCATCTAAGCCAGATATAATGCTTAGCATTTGCATGTGTGCCCGATTCCAAGCGGCACCAAAGGAGTCGCATCACCTCACGGTGAAGCGAATACTTTGATATTTAGCTCACACACCCCAACTCTAGGATTATGGTATCCAAAGGGCTTAGAGTTTGATCTAGTTGGATTCGCAGATGCTGATTATGCTGGTGACAAGGTTGATTGCAAGTCTACATTAGGCACATGTCATTTTCTTGGACGATCTCTTGTCTGTTGGTCTTCAAAGAAGCAGAACTATGTGTCATTCTCTACCGCTGAAGTTGAATACATTGTTGCTGGATCTTGTCGCGCTCAGCTTCTCTGGATGAAGCAAACTCTCAAGGACTATGGCATCAACAAGAAGGAGGTGCCCCTCTACTGCGACAATGAAAGCGCCATCAAGATAGCTCACAATCCGGTTCAGCACTCAAAGGCAAAGCACATTCAGATCCGTAATCACTTTCTTAGAGATCATGTGTTGAAGGAAGACATTGATAGCATTCACGTCAACACTGAAGAGCAATTGGCAGATATCTTCACAAAGCCCTTGGATGAGAAAAGGTCCACAACACACAAAGTAACGCGTGTCTTCAATTCATGAAGACATACACTCTAAGTATGAAGACATTAATGCAGAATTTGACTTCGGAACGCCACGATAATTGCGCGCCGTGTCTGGGTCTAATACTTCCTATATGGTACATGTCCGTGGGCGAGTCTCTTGGTTCTCATAGTCTGAATTCATTTGTAGACTTCTTACAGCATCATATTGAATCTCCTGAAGCCAGTTCTTATCTGACCAGTAAAGCAAAGCCTATCACTTTTGTGAAGCCAATGGCAAGTGGTAAATCAGCCAAGAAAGGGGCCAGACAACACCATGATAATACTGCAAAGGACCTGCCTCTAGATCTATATGAGATGTACAAGTCAGATCCTGAAGAAAGCTATGGAGAGCGCAAATCTCTTGTTCAATGGATTCGCAGATATTAGCAGAAGAATGGTTTCTATACAAATTCGTGACCCTCGAGTATGTTGACAAAAACATTGTGAGGCCACCTTGGGCTGACATTGTGTACCAAAAGCTTCTCCCCGTTATCAAAGCTGAAGAAATTAAGAAAGGCTTCTTTCCTTGCATGGTCAAAGGACCAATGCCTCAGAATGCAGACCCATCCAGCCTATGATGGTGTCGTGAGGATGATTTGTTTGAAACAAACTTTTAGTTCGCCATAGCATCTGCAGTCCAAAACAAGAAGGATCTTGGGATTGACTTCAACCCAGGTCCAGCTGAGCCAAGGCCCGATGGCAGTCGTGAGGCCGAACCAAATCTCATCGGCCCATTGGATGATTTTGCCTCATTTCTGGCATACTCTATTGTGAAAAGAGCCAGCATTGAAGATGCTGCTGAAGAAGAAGAACAGACTGCTACTCCCAAGCCCTCGAAGCCTACCAAGAAGGCAAAGGCTTCAAATCCTACAACTACACCAAAAGCTTCAAGAATGAAGCCACTGAAAATTGCACCTCCTGAATCCAGTGTGCAATCTGAAGATTTGCCGCGTACCTCTGCGAAGACAAAGAAAAATCTCAGGCAAGGTCTTACTCCTGCAAGCATCCTGCGCAATGAAGAAGATGTGATAGATCTGTCCAGTGATGAAGATCTTGCTAATGATGCCCTTGAGCTGCTGATCAAGTGCAAACAGGAGGCCGAAATCTTCAAGGATTTGCCTCTGTTTGATGCTGATATATTGAACAACTTCATCGACGAATGGTTTGAAGATACTTCTCTCACCATTGATGATATGCGGCTTCCCATTGTCATCACCATCACATTCCAAGGCTGCATAGCCAAAGAACTTGCTATTGCTTAGAAGGTTGTTGAGCAAAAAAAGAAAATTGACCATGAGAAGGCTGTCTTCAAGAAACACATGGCCAAGCTAAGTGTCACTGATGTTAAGAACTTCCAGTGGATGATGGCTGACCTGAAAGCAGAGTTTCACAAGCGTCATGATGAAGCCAAAGGCTCATGAGAGTGCCTCAAATACTGTACAGAGAAATGTGTTCAGGCTCACAATGAAGCCGTGAAGAGAAAGGCACTTGGGCGTCTTGGCATTGACCCCCAGGCTGGTAGCTAAGAAGAAGAAGCAAACTAAAGCTGAAGCTCAGGCTCCAAGGCAAGACATGCCCAAGATTGTCTTCCCTACTAGCATGACGGGTTCGAAGCCTAAGGTTCCATCAGCTGCTTCTGAAAGGAAGAGGACCAAGCAAGCAGAGGCTGAAGCCAAGAAGCGCAAGCATCAAGAAGCCTCTGATGCTGTTGCGTCTCAGAAGAAGCAGGAGACAAAGTCTTCAAAGGCTTCAAGAAGGGCACAAGATCCAACAGCTTCATTTGCTCCTCAGGAGCCGCTGCTTGTCGAACCTGAAAGTGCTAGTTATGACACTCTAGAGAGGCCATAGTCAAGAAAGCATTGTAATGAAAGAACAAGGACTAATAGCAGTCAGATAGTACAGATTGGAATGGAAGACAGTATGAAGCCAAACAGGTAAAAGTCTTCGCACGGTGAAGTCAAACAGATCAGGCAAACAGGCTATGACTTCACGAAGCCAAATTGAAATGTAAAGGAGGTGGGGGATAGAACCAGTAGCTTGGTGAAGACAAGGATTTGGTAGACCAGTTCCAGTTGTTGTGACAACTGTACGTCTGGTTAGGGAGGCTGAGATTGAACTCAGAAGACCACGTCTTCACCCCATTCCCCTTGAGCTAAGGACACCCAGTCCTCGCCCAATCATTCTAGTAAGTCTTCAAGGTAGACTTCCAAACCTTCACAGACTCCGTTCATTGGCGATCCACAATGACTCTTGGATCCTCAGAATGTGACACCTAACCGGCTGGAGGATACACAGTCCTCAAGTGTAACAAGTCTTCAGGTCACGCAGACAAAAAGACTTCAGTGATGCCTAACACTCTTTGGCTCTGGGTGTTTTGGGTTTGTCCTCGCAAGGATCTCTCTCTCAAAGTATTCAGAGGTGGGTTGCTCTCAAACGACAAAAGCCGTGCACTAACTCTGAGCAGCCACCAATTTATGGTGTAGGGGTGGGCTATTTATAGCCAGGAGGCAACCCGACATTCTTCTTAACCACCCACATCTTAAGGGGTGGCTTAGAAGCAATAAGTCTAAGTGCAGCATCTGAGAACTTTGGCATTGGAGCCCTAGCAAATAGTTTTGCATGAAGTGAATAGTGCTCCAAAGAATATGTAGAAAAATTCTTTATTCTGTGAACATAGCGGTTAGATGAAACACGCTCATATTCATGAGTCTGATGATAATTTCCTTGCAAAACATTGGCGTTATGGTGACCTTCTAAGGTCCTCTGTCTGTATGAAGCCTTTAGTCTGGGGTTTGTCTTCTTCCCTAGTGGTGTCATGATGACATTCACACGAAGCTTCTCAAGACAACTTTTAGTTACCCAGATCTTCTTCAAAGGTGATCCATTCCTGCAGCCATTCCTGCAGTTAGTACAAATAAACCCGGCAAACACTTCACCATTCTGATTCTTAAATAGCTTATAATTGGAGTCAAAGGACTCATCAATGATAATGGGGTTAGCACAAGTGAAGCCAGATAAGGTGGATGGATCCACTGAAGGGCCCTTTGCAGCAGCCAATGGATGAAAGTCACGAGTCCAACGGTCCGAAATTGAGCATAACGGTAACATTATTTGCGGAGAAAGTATTGCTAACTCCTTAGTTCGAAAGATATCTCCTGCATCACAAAGAACAACGTCTACTACTGTCAGGTAATCATTGGAGCATAAAGAAATTTCTCTCGCATCTTTCATAGGTTTTGGGCTAAGCATCACAGCGGATCTAAGCTTCGAGAACCTATACCCCTCTTAATAGTACGGAGGTCCTATGACTCAAATGAATGAAAGAAGAACAACGAAATGAATACTACGTCTTCACTTTGTCTTCGACTTCCATTCTCTGCAGTCAATTTCTTCGGACAACAACTCCGAACCAATTGCTTCACTTTGGCAATAAAGTTTCAAGAGGTTAACTCCTTCACATCAATCTTCTCGTCTACATGTCTTCAATAGATGTAGCTCGTTCTTCTCTTCAACGCAGATATACTTTGGTGAAGTTCATCGAACTTAGAACCGGAGACAACATTCTCTTAGGTCCTATATGGACTATTTCTCTCTGTATGCAATAGCAAACAAATCAGCCCATACATGTTTCTGTCAACAATCTCCAAAATACAGGAAGGCAGATATTACACCAACAGATGTTTTGCCCTAGTCATCTTCCCGGCTTCGCAAGCACCACATAGATGGTCCTTCTTGAACTTGACACCCTCGATGCCAATGATATGATTCTTCTTCACAAGAGTGTGCAAGTTCCTCATGCCAGCATGCCCTAGCCTTTGATGCCAAAGACAACACTCTGAAGCTTTTGCTAGAAGACATACGACAAGTGGTTGTCCTGCGGAGAAATCTACCATATATAGATCATCCTTTCGATAACCTTCAAAGACTTTAGATTTTTCAAAAGCCATTAGCACAAGGCATTGATATTTTCCAAATATCACAATCATGCCAAGATCACAAAGCATTGAGACAAACATTAATTTGTATCCAAGGGACTCAACAAGCATCACTTTATCCATGTGTTGATCCTTTGAGATAGCAACTCTACCTAGACCCAATACCTTGCTTTTAGCAGTGTCAGCAAATGTGATATGGCTTTTTGTAGATGGTCGGAGAGTAGAATCCATGAGACGACTTCTATCACCAGTCATGTGGTTAGTGCATCCACTGTTCATGATCCATTCAGTAGCTTTCGGAGTGGTACCCTACTGTGTAGTTAGTAGGATAGGCTTCACAAAGAGTATTATGAAGGAGATAGATTTGGCGGCATAGGCTATTATGAAATGTAAGATTCTTTGATGGTAAGACAGGGTCTTAATCAAGAAATCCATGGACGAAGTAAATGGTAAGACCATTTTGGCATTTTATCTTGCGTCCAACAAGATGTTTTAGGTCCCCAGCATTGTCTTCATAAGTGAATGATTTTCAGCTGGAGACCCGACCCTGCAAGAGAAGTTAATTCTTCTTAACCACCCACATCTGAAGGGGTGGCTTAGAAGCAATGAGTCTAAGTGTAGCATCTGAGAACTTTGACTTTGAAGCCCTAGCAAATAGTTTTGCAGGAGGTGAATAGTACTCAAAAGAATATGCAGACAAGTTCTTTGATTTGTGAACATAGCGGTTTGAAGAAACACACTCACATTCATGAGTCTGAGTATAGTTTCCCTCCAAAACATTGGCGTTAGGGTGACCATATGAGGTCCTCAATCTGTATGAAGCTTTTGGGTCATATGAAGCCTTTGATCTTTGGTTTGTCTTCTTCCCTGGTGGTGTCATGACGACATTCACGGGAAGCTTCTCAAGATGACTTTTAGGAACCCAGATCTTCTTCATAGGTGACCCGTTCCTGCAGTTAGTTCCAATAAACCTGGCAAACACTTCACCATTCTGGTTCTTGAACAGTTTATAGTTGGAGTCAAATGACTCATCAATGGTAACAGAGTTAGCGCAAGTGAAACCAGATAAGGTGGATGGATCCACTAAAGGGCCCTTTGCAGCAATGCATGTGGTTTTGGGCTACTGCTCAGGCTTCTAGTAAGAGCCATCAACATTCATTTTCCTCTCGAAACCAACACCCTCTTTCCTATGGTTTTGGTTCAGAATCAGTTCCTTGAGGAGATCACATAGAGTATGATGTCCTTTGAGGCTTTTGTACATGCCTATTTCAAGCAATGTCTTCAACCTAGCATTCTCATCAGCAATAGTAGTGGCATCCTCAGAAGAGGGGTTAGTTACCACATCAACAGTTGAAGATATCGCAACTTGAGAAGCAGTAGAACATTCTGCAGTAGAGATAGCATTGTCACGCTCAAGGCATTTTATGTAAGGTGGCACAAAATCTTCCTGAGGGGAACTGATCTATTTGAGCTAGTAGTGAATCGTTTCCTTTTGAAGATCTTCATGAGACGCTCTCAGTTTCTCTAGATCTTGCTTCCTTTGAAGATAATCATAGGAAAGCTTCTCATGAGTAGCTGAGAGGGTTTCATGATAACTTTCAAGTTCCTCATACTTAACTCGAAGATTTTTGATGTCTTCGATTAAGTACTGAGTTCGATTCATTTCCTCGTCCAATAGCTCATCACTTTTGTCTAGCAATTTTTGAACCTTTTTCATGGTTGTTTGTTACTCAGTTGCAATTTTAGTAAGAGTTTTATAGCTGGGTTTGGATTCACATTAAGAGTCATCTTCACTAGAGGTTTGAAAGTAGGAATTGTGTGAGTTTACCTTAGCACCTCTTGCCATGAAGCACTAGGTAGGAGTAGAGTCGTCGTCATCATTAGCTTCAGCGTTGGCCACATGACCATTGTCTTCAGTGTTGAAGATAGACTTAGCAACGAATGCCGAAGCTAGAGCCAGACTCGCCAACGCAAGAGTCAGACTCCTCCTTCGACTCCTCCTCCACCTCCTCAGAAGCAGACTCCTCCTCTGAATTCATTTCCTTGTCAATGAAAGCACAAGCCTTGCCAGATGAGCTCTTCTTGTGAGATGAAGACTTTGAAGAAGACTTTGAGTATTTTTTGTTCTTCTTATCGTCAGAGTCATATTCCTTGCTCTTCTTCTTTTTCTTTGCTTCCTTGTCCCATTGAGGAAATTCAGATATGTAGTGGTCTGGCTTCTTGCATTTGTGGCATGTTCTCTTCTTGTAGTCACGAGGGGAAGCCATAGAATTTTTGGAGCTGGATTTTGATAACTTTCCAAAGCGATTCTTCTTGAAGAACTTCTGGAACTTTCTCACAAACATTGCTAGCTCTTTGCCTAAGTCTTCGGGATAATCGGAACTGCAGTCAGATTCTTCAGATGAGGATACAACCTTTGCCTTCAAAGCACAAGATCGGCCATAGTTGGGACCATAGATATCTCTTTTCTCAGATAGTTGGAACTCATGTGTGTTGAGCCTCTCAAGTATATCAGACGGATCAAATTCTTTGAAGTTAGGACGTTCTTGGAGCATCAGCGATAGGGTGTCAAGTGACCTCAATAGCTTCTTCATGACTTCATGCTTGGTGATCTCATTGGCACCAAGTGCGTGAAGCTCATTTGTGATATCAGTAATACGGTCGAAAGTGAGATTGACATTCTCATTGCCATTCCTCTTGGATCGGTTGAAGAGATTGCGAAACACATCGATTCTTGAGTCTCTCTGAGTTGAGATGCCTTCGTTGACCTTGGACGGTCAGTCCCAGACTAGGTTCGCAGATTCCAGAGCACTCACATGCCATAGTGCCCTTTGGTCAGATGACCATAGATGATGTTCTTGGCAGTTGAGTCCAGTTGCATGAACCTCTTGACATCAGCAGCGGTGACACCTTTAATGACTTTGGGAACGCTAGTTTTGACGACATAACAGAGGTCGTTGTCAATGGCTTCAAGATGCACGCGCATCTTATTCTTCCAGTAGGGGTAATCAGTGCCATCGAAGACGGGGCATGCAACGGAGACCTTGATTATCCCTGCAGTCGACACAGCTAAAACTCCAGGTAGTTAAATCGAATCACACAGAACAAGGGAGCACCTTGCTATGATACCAATTGAAAGTGCTAGTTATTGACTAGAGGGGGTGAATAGGTGATTTTTATGAAAGTCTTCAAGACGGGCAATGTCTTCGAAGACAAACAACCAAATACAACCTAGACATTATGCAGCGGAAGATAAACTAGACTAGCCATGCCATAGTGTTGGTGCAATAAACATTCACATTTGCTGCCCGAACTCATGCACATGCATGTTGTCGATCATACATAATGTACCAATGCATGACACAAAAATAAGCCAGAGAAACCGCTCTTCGTGAGATCAAGGAGAGCATTAAGAAGATCAAGTTGACAGAAGATCACCTCAGGAGAGCCTCCCTTGCCGGGCAGGAGAGCCTGGCCGGGTCGAAGCTACACTTGAGGGACGAGCCTAGTTCTCCACGACAAGGTTTCCGTTTCGGGTCCGTCAATCAGAACCCGCCAGGCTCCTTGTCGTCAGGCCTTCACCAAGACGCCGCCGCTCCACCTCGTCATACCCAAGTCATTTATCAGTGTGGTGTCAAGCTACCAAGTAAATAGGTGGATCCTGTTAGGCACATGGCAGCATGGTGGGGGAGATGGTGTGTCATGCTAATAAGGAGAAGATGGATAAGCGGCGCGGCAGCTTGCCGGGCTTCAACCTCAGCACGACACCTAGAAGTGCATTTAGTGCACTTTGTCCTAACTGCCAAAGTTACGTATGATAGCACTGTTAGCTATCTAATCACACCAAAATGACTGTTTTGCCACTGTGGTCGCCCCTTAAGCTACAAAAGGAGGCCCGAGGCAACCTAGCAAAGGGTTCGAATTTTAGATCCCCCAACACTTGTACGTGCATGCTGCTTCCCCCAAGGCACCCTTGCCGGGCTGGAGCACGCCGTATCTTTGTGTTCCTCCAGATCAATCCACCATAGCAGGAGTAGGGTTTTACGCTGCAAAGTGGCCCGAACCTGGGTAAAAGAGAGTTGTCCATCGCCGCGCTACCCCTGCTATTTCCGCTCTTTGTTCAATGTGACCGTCCCCTCGCCGAACCACGGAGGGGCACCCCTGCCCCATAGGTAATCGTGCTTCCACGCTGACATCTTTGGCCTGGCAGGTAGGGGGCTTTGCTTGCGCGAACCTCAAGCAGCAACTAGCGCGTCGATCTTCATCATCTTCTGCATCGTCCATGGCTCCCAAGAAGAGAAGCAGTGTGGCGACGCATCCTTCTACTTCGAAGGTTTCATCACCTGCAGCTACAGGTGCTGCGGATTTGGCGGCTGCGGCGGGCGGTGCTGCTAACATTCCCACCGCAACTAGAGTAGGGGTCGGGGCTGCAGGAGCGACCCAACCTCTTCAACTTGATGGCGATCATGCCTCCACTGGTGCGGGTCATGGAGACGCCCAGCTTCCTCGTCCCCGCCCCACCGGCGAGCTCAACCAACACAGCGTCGACGCCTGCTACGGTGCGAGCCAATATCCACTGGCCATATTGTCTAGAGGGGCGGTGATAGGACGTGTGCCTCATCCCACGCTAGGCGAGCGCGACAAGACCCCGAGCAGCACCGTCGATCCACAACGACCGCGTTCGCATGGGAAAGGCCCAGCTGATCAGGAACTTGGCCTTCAAGAACAATTTCGGCCATGCCAGACTGCCCTGGTGATTGGTCCAAGACGGCAGAAGCACAACAACGCTCCTTCTTGCTCGTCCAGGAGTCAAGAGGTGTCGCGCTCTGCCTCCCACGCCATGCCAGGGACGATGGTGGAAGCGATGGTCAGTGCTCAGCTGTTGCTGAACTTCCCACCAGCAATAGACAAGATGGAATGAATGGAGAGCTACCATCCAAAGTCTCATTAGGTTTGCTGAGGCCAACAAGTCACCGCGTGCGGAGCCTTCACGGCGCCCGCAAGCGACACCAGCAGCATTTGCTGGTGGCCAAGTTGAGAGGACCGCGCCTACGGTGCAGCTCCCTCCGCGGCAACCCACCCAAGGGCAACTACGGCGAGCTCAGCAACCCCAAGACGTCAATGATCCTAATGAGGCATTGATGGCTTCATCTGATCCACGACTCCAGCAAGATCAACGCCAAGTATTGAGGGACAGGAGGAAGGAAGACTCGCGTGTCACCATTGAGCGGCGTCACGAGGCACGCCATCAGTTAGCCAGCGGTAACAGGCCTGATGTCGACGAAGCGGCGCCCAGTGCAGGAGGGTACTTACCTTACGAGGTAGGGTGCCCCGCCTTCACTCGCGAGTTGTGGCAAGTCCATTGGCCATCTTCTCGCACCTTCAAGCCTGACCTGCCAGAGAAGTATGATGGAAAACTGAACCCGACAGAGTTTTTAGGCATCTATACAATCGCTGTTCAAGCTGCCGGGCGAAGGGATGAGAAAGTGCTTGCCAATTACTTCCCATTGGCTCTCAAGCCTAATGTGAGGTCTTGGCTGATGCACTTGCCGGGGAATTCCATTTCCTCCTGGGCAGACTTATGCAACGAGTTCGTTGGCGCCTTCACAGGCGGCCATCAAGAACCGGGGCAACCTAGTGACTTGCAAGCCCTTCTACAAAAAGAAGGGGAAAGTTTGCGCAAGTATTTTCAGAGGTTCAGCCGAGTGCACTGCAACATCCCGAAGATACACCCAGCAGCTGTGATTGCCGCATTCCATATGAATGTGCGCAACCGCAGGATGCGGGCCAAGATGAATGTTCGATTACCCAAAACTATCAGCGAACTCTACAAGTTGGCGGACAAGTTCGCTCGTGCCGAAGAAGGGAGAAGACTTCCAGGGGAGGAGGTTGGTGTCGAAGTCGATTCGGAAGACGACGACGACACTGCCACCCCTAGGAAAAAGAACAGAAAGTGCAACAAGAAGCGTAAGGACAAAGCAGTGATGGTCATTGAGAGCTCTGGTGATCTTAGCGCCGGCAAGAAAGCAAAGACTGAGGCGCCCGGCAAGGATGCTTCTACATGCGCTGACTACCGGGCGGTAGCAGCTGCTGAGAAAACCGGCAAATCCGACGGGCCATACTGCAAGATCCATAGGACTAAGGGTCACGATCTCCAGGATTGCAAACAAGTTGAATAGTTGGTGGAAAAGCAGAAAACTGAGTATGAAAAGCGCGACAAGGAGAGAGGTCAGAACGACGCTGGCGGGAAAGGCCGAGGTGGCCATGGTGGCACTGTGGCAAGCCCGATCAGCAGAAAGAAGCCCTCCAGGGTTCTTGAGAAGAAGGAAAATGAAGGTGATAGTGAAGAAGAGGATGACAAGACCAGTGAGCAGGAGTTTCAAAAAGCTACTGAGCAATGTGCATTGACGGGGGTGCATCTTTGCACTTCTCTCACCGCCAGCTCAAGCAATGGGCGTGTGAGGTTAATGCGACAGAACTAGTAGCAAGCGCTCAAGAACCACTTAAGTGGTCCCGCACGCCCATCAACTTTGACATTGAGGATCATCCAGATCGCACTACTGTAGTTGGATGCTTCTCGTTGATGGTTTCCCAACAATCCGCAACCTTAAGGTCACCAAGATGTTGGTTGACAGTGGGCAGGGTTGAATTTGATTTCCCCCGAGGTGCTAAAGAAGCTCCAAATTCCTTATGAGGACCTGAAAACGACTGGCACCTTCCAGGGGATCAACCAAGGGAGGAGCTAGCTGAAGGGAAAAATTACCTTGCCGATAACATTTGGCGGGGAAATAAACTTCAGGACTGAGAAGATTGTGTTCGATGTCGTTGAGCTTCCCCTGGCAGTCAACGGGATCCTTGGTCGTCCAGCACTGGCCAAGTTCATGGCGGCATCCCATTATGCATATAACACTCTGAAAGTGCAACTAATCCCCGGGTGGTTTTGGTAATTCATAACAACATATAGCTCATTGGAATAATATCCATTCAAGATAAATATTTCAGGAAGTTCAATCACTGGCATGGCATGGAGTAGAAATGTGGACCCCTCAAAATCCTATGGACATATATTGGCAAAAGCTCAAGACTCTTCATCTTTGTTTTAGTGATCCAAGATCACATTGAGTCCATAGGAAACCAATACTATTAAAAGGGGATGAGGTGTTGCTTAATGACTTGCTTGCTCAAATGCTTAGTGATATTGCTCCAAAACCCTCAACCACTTTCTCCATCCAAATATGTCAAAACCCTAAACTCCAACTCGGCCCCACCGATTCTTTCTATCCGGTGCCACCGAGTTCATATGACATAGCCACAACCAGAAACCCTAACAGTTCAGTCACACCGATATGGATCTCGGACTCACCGAGATGGCCTTGCCAACTCACTATTATTAGTTGCAATTATTTTGGTCCCACCGAAATTGCAATCGGTCTCACCGAGATGGCTTGACCAACTCTATGTTGCCCTATTGCTTCACTTCGGTCTCACTAAGTTGATGCAATCGGTGCCACCGAGATGAGATTTGCCCTAAGCCCTAGCACATCGGTCCCACCGAGTTGTTCCAGTCGCTCCCATCGAGATTCCTAATGTTCACATTTTGAACTAATCGGTGCCACCAAGTTTAGCTATTCGGTCTCACCGAGATGGGTTAAATGTGTGTAACGGTTGGATTTTGTGTGAGGCTCTATATACCCCTCCACCCCCCTCTCCATATGAGAGAGAGCCATCAGAACGTGCCTACACTTCCACCATACATTTTCTGAGACAGAACCACCTACTCATATGTTGAGATCAAGATCTTCCAATCCTACCACAAGAATCTTTGATTTCTAGCCTTTCCCAAGTTGCTTTCCAATCAAATCATCTTTCCACCATATCCAAATCTGTGAGAGAGAGTTGAGTGTTGGGGAGACTATCATTTGAAGCACAAGAGCAAGGAGTTCATCATCAAAACACCATTTATTACCTTTTGGAGAGTGGTGTCTCCTAGATTGGTTAGGTGTCGCTTGGGAGTCTCCGTCAAGTTGTGGAGTTGAACCAAGAAGTTTTTAAGGGCCAAAAATCTCCGTGTCTCCATTGCGTTTGCCTTCTCCAAACCCTTCCCTTTACCTTCATATGCAATGTTTTACTTTCCGCTGCTACACTCTTAGAATTGCATGTGTAGGTTGATTGCTTGACTTGTGCTAATTGCTAAAATCTGCCCACAACTAAAATTGGGAAAAGGTTGTATTTTTATTTGGTCAAGTAGTCTAATCACCCCCCTCTAGACATACTTTCGATCCTACACACTCTGAGGATGCCTGGTCCTATGGGAGTCATATCCATCCCGTCGGATAAGAAAGATGCGGTCATCTGTGTGGATAAGTTGTATAGAGACGCGGTAGCAGCGGAGGCCGTCAAGTCCTCGGCTCCTGCCAAGGAGGAGAAGAAAGTTAAGGGAACCGGCAAGAACACCGGCAAGGACCCGGGGAAGCGCGCCTCTCCGGAGTGTGTTGCGCCCGGAAACGACTTTCCTTCGGTTGGCAAAAGATCCAAGGCTGCCCCTCCAGCAACCAAGAAAGTTCCAGCGCAGCAGGATGGCACTAGACGACAAATAGGAAAGCGCACTCATTACCTTCCCGTGGGCGAATGTTGATGTGTTTGCCTGGCAATCATGTGACATCCCCGGTTTTCCCAGGGAGGTAATCGAGCACCACCTTGCTGTCTACCCTCATGCCCGTCCCGTCAAGCAGAAAGTCAGAAAGCAAGCCTTGGAGCGGTAATAGTTCATTGCTGAGGAGATTAAGAAACTTGGAGCAGCAGGTTTGGTCAAAGGAGTACTGCATCCAACTTGGTTAGCAAATCCAGTGGTGGTACGCAAGGCAAATGGGAAGTGGAGACTTTGTATTGACTTCACTGAGTTGAACAAAGCTTGTCCAAAGGATCCATTCCCCTTACCCTGCATTGATCAGATCGTTGACTCCACCTTAGGATGTGATTTGCTCTCCTTCCTTGGTGTGTACTCTGGCTACCATCAGATCTTCATGGACAAGGAAGACAAAGAGAAGACCGTGTTTATTACCCCATGTGGCACGTACTGCTTTGTACGTATGTCGTTCGGGCTAAAAAGCGTTGGTTCCACATTTGCAAGGGTCATACAGATTGGTGTCGAACCTAAGCTGCACAGGAACATTGAAGCATATATGGATGATATAGTGGTCAAAACCAAGGACCAGTCTACACTGATTGAAGATTTGGAAGGAACCTTTGCAAATTTGTGGAAGATCAACTTGAAGCTCAACCCAGAGAAATGTGTGTTTGGTGTTCCGTTCGGCAAGCTCCTTGGGTTTTTGTGTCTCAATGAGGGATAGAAGCTAACCCCGGCAAGATCAAGGCAATACAACATATCCAAGCCCCAAAGACCATCAAGGATGTGAGGCGTCTGGCCGGCTGTGTTGCCGCACTAAGTAGGTTCATTTCAAAATCCGTTGAGTGTGCCCTTCCGTTCTTCAAAATATTGAAGAAGGCTAGTCCAATAAAATGGACTCCAGAGGCGGAGGCCGCGCTGTGGGAATTGAAAGCTTACCTGTCCTCTACTCCAACCCTGGTCGCACCTAAACCACAAGGGTCGTTGCTACTGTATCTGGTAGCAACGAACCAAGTGATCAATGCTGCCTTGGTGGCGCAGAGAGAAGTGGATAGCCAAGAAACTACCGAGGTAGAACCACTCGGTGATGAACCAACTTTATCCCTGGCAGGGCCTGATGGTGACAATGAAGGGAAGCCACAAATCGGTGCTGATAAGCGGAATGCGTTAGCAAGAAAGAAGATGGTGCAGCGACCAGTTTACTTTGTTAGCTCCCTCTTGAAGGGGGCTAGGTCAAGGTATTCTGGGGTCCAAAAGTTAATCTTTGGCCTCCTTATGGCCTCGAGGAAGCTGCGCCATTACTTTCAAGCTCACGAAATCACAGTTGTGACCCACCTTCCGCTGCAGCGTATCCTGAGGAACCCCGAGGCCATCGGCAGGATAGTAGAATGGGCATTGGAACTATCAAGTTTTGTATTGACGTTTGAAAGCACGACAACTATCCAAAGTAGAGCACTGGCAGAATTCATAGCAGAATGGACACCAACGCTCGATGAAGAGGTTGTGGAAACGGTCCTCCTCGACTAGGAAGCCCCCGGGGAATGGATCATGTACTTTGATGGTGCTTTCTCGCTCCATGGTGCTAGGGAAGGAGTATTACTCATTCCACCCATTGGAGAACACCTCAAGTACGTTATCCAAATGCATTTCCCCAGGGAAGATGTGTAACACCCCGCATGTAACTTGCCATATTTGTAACTCCGACTCTTGCCATTTCGGCTATGTGATATGTTTTTCCCTCCGTTGTCGGGTTTTGTCATTCGTTTTGTATTTTGTCATGTCATGCATTTTCATATCATGTCATCATGTGCATTGCATTTGCATACGTGTTCGTCTCATGCATCCGAGCATTTTCCCCGCTGTCCGTTTTGCGATCCGGCGCTCCAATCTCCTCCGGTGCACCACTCTTGTTTCTTTCATGTGCGTGTGTCAAACTTTCTCGGAATGGACCGAGGCTTGTCAAGTGGTCTTAATATACCACCCGGAGACTACCGGTCAAGTTTCGTTCCATTCGGAGGTCGTTTGGTACTCCAACGGTTAACCGGGCATCCGCAAAGTCCATTTGATTGTCCAGCAAAAACCCCCTCCAAAACCAGCCCAAAACCCACCAAACTCTCTTCCATGCTCTAGGTCGTTCGATCACGATCGTGTGGGCGAAAACCGCACCTCATTTGGAGCCTCCTAGCTCCCTCTACCTATTTATAAGTGAGCATCCCGAAAACGGATTCGCAGACGAACCCTAGATTTTTTCCCCTCCGCGCCGCCGGACGCGTCCGCCGTCGGCGGGACACGTCCGCCGCCGAAACCAACGAACCGCAGAGCGCCGCGTCGCGCGCCTCCTCCGTCGCCGCCGCCGAGGCCCGCCGGCCCGCGCGGCCCGTGCGCCCGGCCATCGCCCCGCGCCGCCGCCTCCCGCAACCGCCGGCCCGCCGCCGCCCTCTGCCGCCGCTCGGCCATCGCCGCCGCCGCGCCTCCGGCCGGCGCCCCTCCTCCCTCGGGCCGTCGCCCGCCGGCCTCCTCTTCCTCCCGTCGGCGAACACCACTGCAAGCCCGCGCCCGAGCCGGCCCCGATCCGATCTGGTCAACGGGAAGGTTGACCCGAGACCCCCCCCTTTTATTTTCTGTTTTGAAATTTCATCAGCACCTTGCTCTGTTCCCGATGCGATAACTCTGTGCATGTAGCTCCGATTCGCGCGTGTAATATGTCAAATTTTTCGTCTCATGATGCTCTTCATTTTTTTTAAATTGCACCATGTTCATTAGAGGTCATCTTGATGCCCAAATCTTCGTTGGAAGAGGACTAGTTGCTGTTAATCTCTGGTTCTTAGCAGAACTTGGAGATTTGTCATTTTTGTATCATTTATTCTGTGCATCTATTGAGCATGATCTCTACATGTGTTTTGAAGTATGCCATGCCATCTTTCTAGTGGTGTAGTCCATGTATTTTTGTGATCTCTGTGGTGACTAGCACAAGCATGCAAAGTAGGCCCCGTAATAATTCTGATTTCAGGGACAGTGATTTCTCCAAGTCTTTGTCTGCTGTAATTTTGTTGCCATGTAAACTTGATGCTACAGAGAGATCCATGCATATTTTGGAGATGTTCAGTAAGGATGTTTTGTAGCTACAGTTGTAATTCATCCATTCCTGCAATTGTTTATAATTTTAGAGTACCATAGCATGACTCAATCTTGCTCTACTTTTGCTATAAAATATTACTGGCAGATTCTTAACATGACATGCATTTTTGCCAAGCTTATTGTAGTTGATCCATACATGCTATGTAATTGTTCTTGCCATGGATAGCTTCATAAACATGCCATCTTGCTGTAGGTATGCTTGGTTTGTCATGAATTGCTCTGTCATGAGTGCATCAAGCTCACAAAAAGGCCTACATATTAATATTTCTGCCATGCTCTGTTTTCTGCTAAGTCTGAAACCTGATAACGAAACTTGCTATGTTTACATGCTTGCCATCATATCTTCTGGTCCTTTTTGGCTTATGGTCAGTAAGGGACTTTTGTCATGTGCATTTAGTAGAACACTACCATGCCTTGTTTTGCTATGTTAAGTTCCTGTAGCATGTTGATTTCGTGCTCTGAACATTGCTACCTGATGCTGATTTCTGCCATGTCCAGTTTTTCACTAAGTCTGTGAACCTGTAATCTTTTGCACTTTTGCCATGCTTGTTTGAGCTTGATATGTTGTGAACTAGCCGTAGCTCAGTGTTCATCTTTTGTCAAGCATCTCCTGTAGATTACTGCCATGTGCTTTGTTGCTATGTTGGGGTGCTGTAGCATTGTTACTTGTTGCATTTTAAGTGCTATCTTGCTGTTTATCGCAGATTCGTGTCATTCTTGTTTTGCTTGCCATTTGCAAACCGTGCATCCGATTCCGGTGATCTTTATATCGATTTCGACCGAAATCATCTCATCTTTCCAGTGGCATGCTTGGTTTGCCAAGTTACTGCCATGTTCATCATTTTCCTTCCGGAGCACGCATATGCATCGCATATCATATCTTGCATATCATACATGTTTTGCATCATGTTGCTTGCGCATTTCTCGTTGTTGATTGTGGTTCCGTTTGTTTGTGTTCTTGTCTTGGGTAGAGCCGGGAGACGAGTTCGTGAACGAGGAACCTGTCGAGTACGCTTACGAGGATCAAGCTTTCGACAACTCTGAGAACCTTGCAGGCAAGATGACCACCCCTCGAAATCACTTCTATCTTTGCTATGCTAGTTGTTCGCTCTATTGCCATGCTCCGCTACCTATCACTTGCTATATCATGTCTCCTATTTTTTAGCCATGTCAGCCTCTAACCATCCTTTCCTAGCAAACCGTTGTTTGGCTATGTTACCGCTTTTGCTCAGCCCCTCTTATAGCGTTGCTAGTTGCAGGTGAAGTTGAAGTTTGTTCCATGTCGGAACATGGATATGTTGGGATATCACAATATCTCTTATTTAATTAATGCATCTATATATTTGGTAAAGGGTGGAAGGCTCGGCCTTATGCCTGGTGTTTTGTTCCACTCTTGCCGCCCTAGTTACTGTTATACCGGGATTATGTTCCTTGAGTTTGCGTTCCTTACGCGGTCGGGTGATTTATGGGACCCCCTTGACAGTTCGCCTTGAATAAAACTCCTCCAGCAAGGCCCAACCTTGGTTTTACCATTTGCTACCTAAGCCTTTTCCCCCGGGTTTTCGCGAGCCCGAGGGTCATCTTATTTTAACCCCCCCGGGCCAGTGCTCCTTCGAGTGTTGGTCCGAACTGAGCAGACTGCGGGGCCCCCTCCTGGAAACTCGAGGTCTGGTTTTACTCGTAGGATGTCTCATCCGGTGTGCCCTGAGAACGAGATATGTGCAGCTCCTATCGGGATTTGTCGGCACATTCGGGTGGCTTTGCTGGTCTTGTTTTACCATTGTCGAGATGTCTTGTAAACCGGGATTCCGAGACTGATCGGGTCTTTCCGGGAGAAGGTTTATCCTTCGTTGACCGTGAGAGCTTATGATGGGCTAAGTTGGGACACCCCTGCAGGGTATTATCTTTCGAAAGCCGTGCCCGCGGTTATGAGGCAGATGGGAATTTGTTAATGTCCGGTTGTAGATAACTTGTCACTTGACCCAATTAAAATAC
Organism: Triticum aestivum; assembly: GCF_018294505.1. Classification (NCBI taxonomy): domain Eukaryota; kingdom Viridiplantae; phylum Streptophyta; class Magnoliopsida; order Poales; family Poaceae; genus Triticum; species Triticum aestivum. The sequence goes on along the minus strand of NC_057802.1, from coordinate 250,149,471 downwards.
ACCAAGTGCGTGTGTAGCCGTGATGGTCTCTTCTCGGCGGAGTCCGGGAAGTGAACACGGTCTGTGTTATGGATGACGTAAGTAGGTGTTCAGGATCACTTCTTGGTCATTGCTAGATGACGTCCGTTCCGTTGCTTCTCTTCTCGCTCTCATTTGCGCAAGTTAGCCACCATATATGCTTTTGCCGCTGCAGCTCCACCTCTTTGCACCTCTTTCCTATAAGCTTAAATAGTCTTGATCTCGCGGGTGTGAGATTGCTGAGTCCCCGTGACTCACAGATTCTACCAAAACAGTTGCAGGTGCCGACGATGCCAGTGCAGATGATGGCGTCGATCTCAAGTGGGAGTTCGACGAGGAACGTGGTCGTTACTATGTGTCTTTTCCTGATGATCAGTAGTGGAGCCCAGTTGGGACGATCGGGGATCTAGCATTTGGGGTTGTCTTATTTTCATCTGGATTTTGACCGTAGTCGGTCTATATGATTGTATTTTGGATGATGTATGAATGATATTTATGTATTGTGTGAAGTGGCGATTGTAAGCCAACTCTTTATCCCATTCTTGTTCATTACATGGGATTGTGTGAAGATGACCCTTCTTGCGACAAAACCACTATGCGGTTATGCCTCTAAGTCGTGCCTCGACACGTGGGAGATATAGCCGCATCGTGGGCGTTACAAGTTGGTAATCAGAGCCATCCCCGACTTAGGAGCCCCCTGCTTGATCGAATCGCTGGCGTTGTTGAGTCTAGAATAAAAATGTTTTGAGTCTTAGGATTATATATATCGGAGAGTAGGATTCTTTTTACTCCTCAGTCCCTTCGTCGCTCTGGTGAGGTCTCCTGACGTAGAAGTTTTGACTACTCTCTCCTCAAATTTCACTAAAAAAATTTTAGGATCACGCGGGTATCTTGGAATCGTTCCGATGGATTTGTGACGAGAACATTGTTCTTGGTGCCTCCTGTCATTTAGGGGTTGTGGCAGTGTCCCGGGGAGTTGAGCTCCGAGGTGTTGTCGTCACAATTTTATCGTTGCAGTTCTGGAATACCTGAGTTTCGCCGACATCGAAATCTCTTTTATGCAGTTGTTGGTGAGATCACCTCGACGCCACCCAGTACTGGGGCGGGAGTTCGGGAGTATTGCCATAACTTGTATAACGGATGTTTTTCGAAGGTTGAGGTAAACGATTTCCGAAGGTTTCTTGGTTATGTGTTGACGGATGGATACAGCTGGATCTAGGGATTGCTAGTTTGGGTGATATATATTTGTGTCCCCTGTATCCCCTACACCAGATTGCATAACCAGAAAGTTTCGGGAGTTTATAAGTGGGAATTCAAGTAGCCTTAGGATATCTTTCCGACAGACGCATGATATGAGATTGGGGTTCGACGTCTAGTGGTCCGCCTGTATACGGTTGATTTTACAGTGGTCTCGTTGTGTCTTAAAGAGTCCATGGCTTTGCCGACTCGGGGACGCTTCGTATGTCATGTGCACAGCCTTGTACATGATGGTGCTGTACGATTGAGCCCGTGTGGGCCCCACCACGAAAACTTCGGACGAAATATCTATCATATGTTTGTTCCGGCTTATTCTGCAAGCCAATACTTTGTTTTATTTTGTATTGTGGTATTCGAGTTGCTTCGAATTCATATGTTCATTCCATATCTTTTTCAAGTGGCTTCTCAACTTATGGAAGTGTGATGATTTACTACGGAATTCATTCGTTCATCTTCGTTCGAATGTTTATTGTGAAGACTATATGTTGCAATTTCTATCCGTTGATTCTACTTATCTTTTGTCTATCAAGATGCTAACGGATGTCACCCTCTTCAGGATGGCTCCGCCAACGCGTCAGAATCCGGATCGCAATGAAGGGAGTCAAGCGAACCCTCCGCCACCACCTCCACCTCCGGAGGCATGGCAAGCAATCATGGCAGCCACCAACGCCAATGCTCAGATGATTCTGCAACTCTTGCAAGAACGTACTCAAGGGCAAGGCAATCAAGGCAATCAAGGTCAAGGCAACAATCAGTTTCACTTTGCCACTCTCAACCAGTTTCTCGCAAATCAGCCCAAGTCTTTCAGCTACTGTGCCGAGGCCACGGATGCCGATGATTGGCTCGTGGACATCAACAAGCATTTTGAATGTAGCAATGTCAGGCCTGAGGACTTTGTCAAGTTCGCTTCTTTCCAGCTCAAGGACCAAGCTGCTGATTGGTTTCAGCAATACAAAGATTCCAGAGGAGGTCGTGTGATCACTTGGACTGACTTCTGTCGGGACTTCAAAGCGCACCACATTCCACAAAGTGTTGTTGAGAGCAAGCGTGAGGAGTTCCGCAATCTCAAGCAAGGAAACATGTCTGTGTATCAATACAACATTCAGTTTCAGAAACTTGCTCGCTTCGCTAAACAAGACGTTCCTGATGAGAAGAGCATGATCTATCACTTCAGAGGTGGCCTTAAAGAGGATCTGCAGTTAGCTCTCGTTCTTGTTGAGCCTACTCACTTTGATCAATTCTACAATATGGCACTGAAGCAAGAGGCTGCTCAGCTCAAGTGTGAGGCTTCTAAGAAGAGAGTCAGAGACGCAGTTCAGTCTTCTTCTTCCTCACTTGTGACAGCTAAGCAACAGAAGTTCTGGTTGCCTCCTCCTCCTCCGTTTCGTCAGCCTTACCAGCAGAAGAACAAAGGTGGCCATGGTTCTTCAAACTCTTCCAACTCTGGCTATCAGAACAAGTCTCAGAATCAAGCTCCAAAGTCCAATGCTCCTTATCACCGTCCACTCTCAGAGGTGACTTGCAACAAATGTCAGCAGAAAGGTCACTATGCTAACAAGTGCTTCAACCAGAGGCGTCTTCCTCCTCCTCCTCCTGTCAGATCTTCCAGCAATGCAGTGGTCAAGCATAATCCAAAGTTTGCAAAGGTGAACATGATGAATGCAGCTCAAGCGGAGGAATCTACTGATGTGATAATGGGTAATCTCTCAGTTAATGATATTCCTGCAAAAGTTCTTTTTGATACTGGTGCATCGCATTCTTTCTTGTCATACCCATTTGCATCGAAGCACAATGTTGACACAGAGATTTTATCCAAAGTTATGCAAGTTGTTTCTCCGGGTAAGCTTTTGTCGTCTAGTTTGGTTGCTCCCGATGTCTCCATCAAGATGGGCGACTACAAATTCCAGTCTTCTCCAATTGTTCTTGGTGACTCGGATATTGATCTTATTCTCGGGATGGACTGGCTTTCTAAGCACAAGGCTCAACTTGATTGTGCTGCCAGGGAAATTCAATTGACACACTCGTCTGAGGATGTGATTATTTTTGCCGCTCGTGATGAAACCATTCGGTTTTTCTCTCTCAATGAGAAGGGCGAATTGGATGCCATCTCTCAAATTCCAGTCGTTTGCGAGTATCAAGATGTCTTTCCAGAAGAGCTTCCGGGTATGCCTCCGCACCGGCCAGTTGAGTTCGTTATCGAACTAGAGCCTGGTACTGTACCCGTTTGCAAGCGTCCATACAAGCTTGGACCTAACGAGCTGAAGGAATTGAAGAAGCAGCTCGATGAACAAGAACGTCTGGGTTTGATCAGACCGAGTTCTTCTCCATGGGGTTGTGGTGTTCTTTTTGTCAAGAAGAAGGATGGCACGGACCGACTTTGTGTCGACTACCGTCCATTGAACAAGAAGACAATCAAGAACAAGTATCCACTTCCCAACATCAATGAGCTATTTGAGCAACTCAAAGGGGCTAAAGTATTCTCGAAGCTTGACCTTCGTATGGGTTATCATCAGATTCGCATTCGTGAAGAAGATATTCCCAAGACAGCATTCAGAACAAGCTTTGGTTCTTATGAATATACTGTCGTGTCTTTCGGCCTTGTCAATGCTCCTCCGGTGTTCTCTCGGATGATGAATTTCATCTTCAACCCCTATACCAATGAATTCGTTCTGGTGTATCTCGATGATATCTTGGTCTTCTCCAAGAATAAGCAGGATCATGCCAAACATTTGCGATTGGTGCTCGACAAGCTCAGAGAGTATCAATTCTATGCGAAGTTCTCCAAATGTGAGTTTTGGCTCGATGAAGTTCTTTTCCTTGGTCACATCATCTCTGCCAAAGGCATCGCTGTTAACCCCGAGAAGGTGTCCGCAGTTCTGGATTGGGAACCTCCTCAAAATGTCAAGCAGCTCCGCAGTTTTCTGGGTCTTGCAAGCTATTGCCGAAGATTCGTTGAGAATTTCTCCAAGATTGCAAAGCCTCTTTCCAACCTCCTACAGAAGCATGTGAAGTATGTCTGGTCTCCTGAGTGTGACGTTGCTTTCAACACTCTCAAAGAGAAACTAGTCACAGCTCCTGTCTTGACTCCTCCTGATGAATCCAAGCCGTATGAAGTTTTCTGTGATGCTTCTCTCCAAGGTCTCGGTGCTGTGTTAATGCAAGAGAAGAAAGTTGTGGCCTATACCTCTCGGCAGTTGAAGCCCAACGAGAAGAACTACCCCACTCACGATCTTGAGTTGGCGGCAGTTGTCCATGCATTGATTACGTGGAGACATCTCTTGTTGGGAAGACAAGTGGACATTTTCACTGATCACAAGAGTCTCAAGTATATCTTCACTCAGCCCAACCTCAACCTCAGGCAGACTCGATGGGTCGAAATGATTCAAGAGTACAATCCGAGTATCGAATATACTCCAGGCAAGGCAAATGTCATTGCAGATGCTTTAAGCAGGAAAGCTTATTGCAACAGCTTAATTCTCAAGCCTTTCCAACCGGATCTTTGTGAAGCTTTCCGCAAGCTGAATCTCCAAGTTGTTCCTCAAGGCGTTCTTGCCAACCTCATAGTATCTCCTACTTTGGAAGATCAAATTCGTGAGGCACAACTCCTTGATGCCATGGTGAAGAAGGTGAAACGTGGTATCGACAAGGGTCTTTCCAAATACAAGTGCTATCGCATTGATGACAGAGACACTTTGTTCTTCGAGGACCGGATTGTGGTTCCGAAAGGTGATCTAAGGAAAGTCATAATGAACGAGGCGCACAATTCTCTCCTTTCCATTCATCCTGGAAGTACGAAGATGTATCATGACCTCAAGCAGTCGTATTGGTGGACTCGAATGAAGCGAGAAATTGCTCAATTCGTGAATGAATGTGATGTCTGCCGAAGAGTGAAAGCAGAACACCAACGACCAGCTGGTCTCCTCCAACCTCTTGCTATCCCAGAATGGAAGTTTGATCATATCGAAATGGACTTCGTGACTGGATTTCCCAAGTCCAAGCGCGGAAATGATGCTATCTTCGTTGTCATCGACAAGCTCTCTAAAGTGGCTCATTTCCTTTCTATCAAAGAATCCATCACAGCAGCTCAGCTGGCAGAGCTCTACACCTCCAGAATTGTCTCCTTGCACGGCATTCCACAATTGATTTCTTCAGATCGTGGAAGCATCTTCACCTCTAAGTTCTGGGACTCCTTCCAGAAGGCCATGGGCACTAATATTCGCTTCAGCACAGCTTTTCATCCTCAAACTAGTGGCCAAGTCGAGCGAGTCAATCAAATTCTTGAAGATATGCTCAGGGCTTGTGTCATTTCCTTTGGCATGAAATGGGAAGATTGTCTTCCTTATGCTGAATTCTCCTACAACAACAGCTTCCAAGCGAGTTCGGGCAAGGCCCCATTCGAGATTCTCTATGGCAGAAAGTGCCGTACTCCTCTCAATTGGTCAGAGACTGGTGAACGCCAACTTCTTGGCAATGACTTAATCACTGAAGCTGAAGAAATGTGTAAAGTCATCCGTGATAATCTCAAAGCCGCGCAATCGCGTCAGAAGAGTTACTATGATAGTAAGCATCGTGATTTGGCTTTCGAGATCGGAGACCATGTCTACCTCCGCGTCTCTCCAATGAAAGGCACTCGTCGCTTCGGTATCAAAGGGAAGCTTGCCCCTAGATACGTGGGTCCTTTCAAGATCATTGGCAAAAGAGGCGACCTCGCCTATCAACTTGAGCTTCCTTCCAACTTCGCGAACGTGCACGATGTGTTCCACGTGTCACAGCTCCGCAAGTGCTTCAAGACGCCTGAGCGCACTATCAACTTCGAAGAGATTGACCTCCAACAAGATTTGTCTTATCATGAGCACCCAGTTGCTATTCTTGAAGAAACTGAGCGCAAGACTCGCAACAAGTCTATCAAATTCCTGAAAGTGAAGTGGTCGCACCATTCCGACCGGGAAGCCACCTGGGAACGCGAGGACCATCTCCGTTCCGAATATCCGGAGTTCTTTCAGTCCTAGATCTCGGGACGAGATCCTCTCGTAGTGGTGGAGTGTTGTAACACCCCGCATGTAACTTGCCATATTTGTAACTCCGACTCTTGCCATTTCGGCTATGTGATATGTTTTTCCCTCCGTTGTCGGGTTTTGTCTTTCGTTTTGTATTTTGTCATGTCATGCATTTTCATATCATGTCATCATGTGCATTGCATTCGCATACGTGTTCGTCTCATGCATCCGAGCATTTTCCCCGTTGTCCGTTTTCCAATCCGGCGCTCCTATCTCCTCCGGTGCACCCTTCTAGTTTTCTTTCGTGTGCGTGTGTCAAACTTTCTCGGAATGGACCGAGGCTTGTTAAGTGGTGTTAATATACCACCCGGAGACTACCGGTCAAGTTTCGTTCCATTCGGAGGTCGTTTGGTACTCCATCGGTTAACCAGGCATCCGCAAAGTCCATTTGATTGTCCAGCAAAAAACCCCTCCAAAACCAGCCCAAAACCCACCAAACTCTCTTCCATGCTCTAGGCCGTTCGATCACAATCGTGTGGGCGAAAACCGCACCTCATTTGGAGCCTCCTAGCTCCCTCTACCTATTTATAAGTGGGCAACCCGAAAACGGATTCGCAGACGAACCCTAATTTTCCCTCTCCGCGGGCGGACGCGTCCAGCGCCCGCCGGACAACGCGCCGCCGCGCCCGGTGAACCAGCGCCCGCCACCTGTCACCGCCGCCCCCGCCGCCGCGCCGGCCCACGAAGCCCGCCGCGGGCCCGCCGGCCCGTTCGCCGCCGCCCGCGCCTGCCCGAGCGCCTCCCCGCCGGTCCACGCCTCCGCGCCGCCCCGCCGGCCCGCCGCTGCCTCCCCGCCGCCGCCGCGCCGCCGGCCGCCGCCACCACCGCGCGCTCCCTCCGGCGCCGCCCCCGCCGGCGACCGCCGCGCCCCGCCGGCGACCGCCGCCTCCGGCGCCCTTCCTCCCCACGGCCGCCGCCTCGCCGCCTCCTCTTCCCCGCGAGCGAGCGCCATCGTCGGGCTCGAGCTCTCTGGCTCGATCCAGATCCAGCCGCCCGAGTCAACGGAAGGTTGACTTTTCCCGCGCCGTTTTTCTTCCAAGTCATTTTCTGTTATATGATGTGCCTCTGTTCGTATAGCCGTAACTTCGTGCATGTAGCTCCGATTCGCGCGTGTAATATGTCAAATTGTTCGCCTCGTGATGCTCTTCATTTTGTTAAATTGCACCATGTTCATTAGAGGTCATCTTGATGACAAAATCTTCATTGTAAGAGGGCTAGTTGCTGTTATTCTCTGGTTCTTAACAGAACTTGGAGATTTGTCATTTTTTATCATTTATTCTGTGCATCTTTTGAGCATGAGCTCTACATGTGTTTTGAAGTATGCCAGGCCATCTTTCTAGTGGTGTAGTCCATGTATTTTTTTGATCTCTGTGGTGACTAGCACAAGCATGCAAAGTAGGCCCCATAATAATTCTGATTTCAGGGACAGTGATTTCTCTAAGTTTTTGTCTACTTTAATTTTGTTGCCATGTAAACTTGATTCTACAGAGAGATAAATGCATATTTTGGAGATGTTCAATAAGGATGTTTTGTAGATATAGTTGTAATGGATCCATTCCTGCAATTGTTTGCAATTTTAGAGTACCATAGCATGACTCAATCTTGCTCTACGTTTGCTATAAAATATTTTTGGCAGATTCTTAACATGACATGCATTTTTGCCAAGCTTATTGTAGTTGATCCATACATGCTATATAATTGTTCTTGCCACGGATAGCTTCATAAACATTCCATCTGGCTGTAGGTATGCTTGGTTTGTCATGCATTACTCTGTAGTGAGTGCATCAAGCTCACAAAGAGGCCTACATATTAATATTTCTGCCATGCTCTGTTTTCTGCTAAGTCTGAAACCTGATAACGAAAATTGCTATGTTTACATGCTTACCATCATATCTTCTGATCCTTTTTGGGTTATGGTCAGTAAGGGACTTTTGTCATGTGCATTTAGTAGAACACTACCATGCCTTGTTTTGCTATGTTAATTTCCTGTAGCATGTTGATTTCGTGCTCTGAACATTGCTACCTGATGCTGATTTCTGCCATGTCCAGTTTTTCACCAAGTCTGTGAACCTGTAATCTTTTTCACTTTTGCCATGCTTGTTTGAGCTTGATATGTTGTGAACTAGCCGTAGCTCAGTGTTCATCTTTTGACAAGCATCTCCTGTAGCTTACTGCCATGTGCTTTGTTGCTATGTTGGGGTGCTGTAGCATTGTTACCTGTTGCATTTTAAGTGCTATCTTGCTGTTTATCGCAGATTCGTGTCATTCTTGTTTTGCTTGCCATTTGCAAACCGTGCATCCGATTACGGTGATCTTTATATCGATTTCGACCGAAATCATCTCATCTTTCCAGTGGCATGCTTGGTTTGCCAAGTTACTGCCATCTTCATCATTTTCCTTCCGGAGCACGCATACGCATCGCATATCATATCTTGCATATCATACATGTTCTGCATCTTGTTGCTCGCGCATTCCTCGTGATTGATTGTTGTTCCTTTTGCTTGTGTTCTTGTCTTGGGTAGAGCCGGGAGACGAGTTCGTGAACGAGGAACCTGTCGAGTACGCTTACGAGGATCAAGCTTTCGACCACTCTGAGAACCTTGCAGGCAAGATGACCACCCCTCGAAATCACTTCTATCTTTGCTATGCTAGTTGTTCGCTCTATTGCCATGCTCGCTACCTATCACTTGCTATATCATGTCTCCCATTTTAGCCATGTCAGCCCTAACCATCCTTTCCTAGCAAACCGTTGTTTGGCTATGTTACCGCTTTTGCTCAGCCCTTCTTATAGCGTTGCTAGTTGCAGGTGAAGTTGAAGTTTGTTCCATTTCGGAACATGGAGATGTTGGGATATCACAATATCTCTTATTTAATTAATGCATCTATATATTTGGTAAAGGGTGGAAGGCTCGGCCTTATGCCTGGTGTTTTGTTCCACTCTTGCCGCCCTAGTTACTATTATACCGGGATTATGTTCCTTGAGTTTGCGTTCCTTACGCGGTCGGGTGATTTATGGGACCCCCTTGACAGTTCGCCTTGAATAAAACTCCTCCAGCAAGGCCCAACCTTGGTTTTACCATTTTCTACCTAAGCCTTTTCCCCCGGGTTTCGCGAGCCCGAGGGTCATCTTATTTTAAACCCCCCCCCCCCCCCGGGCCAGTGCTCCTTCGAGTGTTGGTCCGAACTGAGCAGACTGCGGGGCCCCCTCCTGGAAACTCGAGGTCTGGTTTTACTCGTAGGATGTCTCATCCGGTGTGCCCTGAGAACGAGATATGTGCAGCTCCTATCGGGATTTGTCGGCACATTCGGGTGGCTTTGCTGGTCTTGTTTTACCATTGTCGAGATGTCTTGTAAACCGGGATTCCGAGACTGATCGGGTCTTTCCGGGAGAAGGTTTATCCTTCGTTGACCGTGAGAGCTTATGATGGGCTAAGTTGGGACACCCCTGCAGGGTATTATCTTTCGAAAGCCGTGCCCGCGGTTATGAGGCAGATGGGAATTTGTTAATGTCCGGTTGTAGATAACTTGTCACTTGACTCAATTAAAATACACCAAGTGCGTGTGTAACCGTGATGGTCTCTTCTCGGCGGAGTCCGGGAAGTGAACACGGTCTGTGTTATGGATGACGTAAGTAGGTGTTCAGGATCACTTCTTGATCATTGCTAGATGACGCCCGTTCCGTTGCTTCTCTTCTCGCTCTCATTTGCGCAAGTTAGCCACCATATATGCTTTTGCCGCTGCAGCTCCACCTCTTTGCACCTCTTTGTCCTATAAGCTTAAATAGTCTTGATCTCGCGGGTGTGAGATTGCTGAGTCCCCGTGACTCACAGATTCTACCAAAACAGTTGCAGGTGCCGACGATGCCAGTGCAGATGATGGCGTCGATCTCAAGTGGGAGTTCGACGAGGAACGTGGTCGTTACTATGTGTCTTTTCCTGATGACCAGTAGTGGAGCCCAGTTGGGACGATCGGGGATCTAGCATTTGGGGTTGTGTGAAGATGACCCTTCTTGTGACAAAACCACTATGCGGTTATGCCTCTAAGTCGTGCCTCGACACGTGGGAGATATAGCCGCATCGTGGGCGTCTCTGATACCAACTTGTAACGCCCACGATGCGGCTATATCTCCCACATGTCGAGGCACGACTTAGAGGCATAACCGCATAGTGGTTTTGTCGCAAGAAGGGTCATCTTCACACAAACCCATGTAATGAACAAGAATGGGATAAAGAGTTGGCTTACAATCGCCACTTCACTCAATACATAAATATTATTCATACATCATCCAAAATACAATCATATAGACCGACTACGGTCAAAATCCAGATGAAAATAAGACAACCCCAAATACTAGATCCCCGATCGTCCCAACTAGGCTCCACTACTGATCATCAGGAAAAGACACATAGTAACGACCACGTTCCTCGTCGAACTCCCACTTGAGATCGACGCCATCATCTGCACTGGCATCGTCGGCGCCTGCAACTGTTTTGGTAGAATCTGTGAGTCACGGGGACTCAGCAATCTCACACCCGCGAGATCAAGACTATTTAAGCTTATAGGACAAAGAGGTGCAAAGAGGTGGAGCTGCAGCGGCAAAAGCATATATGGTGGCTAACTTGCGCAAATGAGAGCGAGAAGAGAAGCAACGGAACGGGCGTCATCTAGCAATGATCAAGAAGTGATCCTGAACACCTACTTACGTCATCCATAACACAGACCGTGTTCACTTCCCGGACTCCGCCGAGAAGAGACCATCACGGTTACACACGCACTTGGTGTATTTTAATTGAGTCAAGTGACAAGTTATCGACAACCGGACATTAACAAATTCCCATCTGCCTCATAACCGCGGGCACGGCTTTCAAAAGATAATACCCTGCAGGGGTGTCCCAACTTAGCCCATCATAAGCTCTCACGGTCAACGAAGGATAAACCTTCTCCCGGAAAGACCCGATCAGTCTCAGAATCCCGGTTTACAAGACATCTCGACAATGGTAAAACAAGACCAGCAAAGCCACCCGAATGTGCCGACAAATCCCGATAGGAGCTGCACATATCTCGTTCTCAGGGCACACCGGATGAGACATCCTACGAGTAAAACCAGACCTCGAGTTTCCAGGAGGGGGCCCCGCAGTCTGCTCAGTTCGGACCAACACTCGAAGGAGCACTGGCCCGGGGGGGTTAAAATAAGATGACCCTCGGGCTCGCGAAAACCCGGGGGAAAAAGGCTTAGGTAGCAAATGGTAAAACCAAGGTTGGGCCTTGATGGAGGAGTTTTATTCAAGGCGAACTGTCAAGGGGGTCCCATAAATCACCCGACCGCGTAAGGAAAGCAAACTCAAGGAACATAATCCCGGTATAACAGTAACTAGGGCGGCAAGAGTGGAACAAAACACCAGGCATAAGGCCGAGCCTTCCACCCTTTACCAAATATATAGATGCATTAATTAAATAAGAGATATTGTGATATCCCAACATCTTCATGTTCCTAAATGGAACAAACTTCAACTTCACCTGCAACTAGCAACGCTATAAGAAGGGCTGAGCAAAAGCGATAACATAGCCAAACAACGGTTTGTTAGGAAAGGATGGTTAGGGCTGACATGGCTAAAAATAGGAGACATGATATAGCAGTGATAGGTAGCGAGCATGGCAATAGAGCGAACAACTAGCATAGCAAAGATAGAAGTGATTTCGAGGGGTGGTCATCTTGCCTGCAAGGTTCTCAGAGTGGTCGAAAGCTTGATCCTCGTAAGCGTACTCGACAGGTTCCTCGTTCACGAACTCGTCTCCCGGCTCTACCCAAGACAAGAGCACAAACAAACGGAACCACAATCAACAACGAGAAATGCACAAGCAACATGATGCAAGACATGTATGATATGCAAGATGTGATATGCGATGCATATGCGTGCTCCGAAAGGAAAATGATGAACATGGCAGTAACTTGGCAAACCAAGCATGCCACTGGAAAGATGAGATGATTTCGGTCGAAATCGATATAAAGATCACCGGAATCGGATGCACGGTTTGCAAATGGCAAGCAAAACAAGAATGACACGAATCTGCGATAAACAGCAAGATAGCACTTAAAATGCAACAAGTAACAATGCTACAGCACCCCAACATAGCAAAAAATCACATGGGAGTAATCTACAGGAGATGCTTGTCAAAATATGAACACTGAGCTATGGCTAGTTCACAACATATCAAGCTCAAACAAGCATGGAAAAAGTGCAAAAGATTACAGGTTCACAGACTTGGTGAAAAACTGGACATGGCAGAAATCAGCATCAGGTAGCAATGTTCAGAGCACGAAATCAACATGCTACAGGAACTTAATATAGCAAAACAAGGCATGGTAGTTACTAAATGCATATGACAAAAGTCCCTTACTGACCATAAGCCAAAAAGGATCAGAAGATATGATGGTAAGCATGTAAACATAGCAAGTTTCGTTATCAGGTTTCAGACTTGGCAGAAAACAGAGCATGGCAGAAATATTAATATGTAGGCCTCTTTGTGAGCTTGATGCACTCACTACAGAGCAATGCATGACAAACCAAGCATACCTACAGCCAGATGGCATGTTTATGAAGCTATCCATGGCAAGAAAAATTACATAGCATGTATGGATCAACTACAATAAGCTTGGCAAAAATGCATGTCATGTTAAGAATCTGCCAGAAATATTTTATAGCAAACGTAGAGCAAGATTGAGTCATGTTATGGTACTCTAAAATTGTAAAAAATTGCAGGAATAGATCAATTACAAATATAGCTACAAAACATCCTTACTGAACATCTCCAAAATATGCATGGATCTCTCTGTAGCATCAAGTTTACATGGCAACAAAATTACAGCAGACAAAGACTTGGAGAAATCACTGTCCCTGAAATCAGAATTATTACGGGGCCTACTTTGCATGTTTGTGCTAGTCACCACAGAGATCACAAAAATACAGGGACTACACCACTAGAAAGATGGCATGGCATACTTCAAAACACATGTAGAGCTCATGCTCAAAAGATGCACAGAATAAATGATACAAAACTGACAAATCTCCAAGTTCTGCTAAGAACCAGAGATTAACAGCAAATAGTCCTCTTCCAACGAAGATTTGGGCATCAAGATGACCTCTAATGAACATGGTACAATTTAACAAAATGAAGAGCATCACGAGACGAACAATTTGACATATTACACGCGCGAATCGGAGCTACATGCACAGAGTTATCGCATCGGGAACAGAGCAAGGTGCTGATGAAATTTCAAGACTTAAAAATAAAAGGGGGGGTCTCGGGTCAACCTTCCCGTTGACCAGATCGGATCGGGGCCGGCTCGGGCGCGGGCTTGCGGTGGTGTTCGCCGACGGGAGGAAGAGGAGGCCGGCGGGCGACGGCCGGAGGGAGGAGGGGCGCCGGCCGGAGGCGGCGCCAGAGCGCGGCGGCGGCGGTGGGAGCGGCGAGCGCCGGAGGCGCGGCGGCGGCCGCGGCGGCGGGCCGGCGGTCGCGGGAGGCGGTGGGATTTGTCGGCACATTCGGGTAGCTTTGCTGGTCTTGTTTTACCATTGTCGAGATGTCTTGTAAACCGGGATTCCGAGACTGATCGGGTCTTTCCGGGAGAAGGTTTATCCTTCGTTGACCGTGAGAGCTTATGATGGGCTAAGTTGGGACACCCCTACAGGGTATTATCTTTCGAAAGCCGTGCCCGCAGTTATGAGGCAGATGGGAATTTGTTAATGTCCGGTTGTAGATAACTTGTCACTTGACTCAATTAAAATACACCAAGTGCGTGTGTAACCGTGATGGTCTCTTCTCGGCGGTGTCCGGGAAGTGAACACGGTCTGTGTTATGGATGACGTAAGTAGGTGTTCAGGATCACTTCTTGATCATTGCTAGATGACGTCCGTTCCGTTGCTTCTCTTCTCGCTCTCATTTGCGCAAGTTAGCCACCATATATGCTTTTGCCGCTGCAGCTCCACCTCTTTGCACCTCTTTGTCCTATAAGCTTAAGTAGTCTTGATCTCGCGGGTGTGAGATTGCTGAGTCCCCGTGACTCACAGATACTTCCAAACAGTTGCAGGTGCCGACGATGCCAGTGCAGATGACGGCGTCGATCTCAAGTGGGAGTTCGACGAGGAACGTGGAGCCCAGTTGGGACGATCGGGGATCTAGCATTTGGGGTTGTCTTATTTTCATCTGGATTTTGACCGTAGTCGGTCTATATGATTGTATTTTGGATGATGTATGAATAATATTTATGTATTGTGTGAAGTGGCGATTGTAAGCCAACTCTTTATCCCATTCTTGTTCATTACATGGGATTGTGTGAAGATGACCCTTCTTGCGACAAAACCACTATGCGGTTATGCCTCTAAGTCGTGCCTCGACACGTGGGAGATATAGCCGCATCGTGGGCGTTACAAGATGCCACCAACAACACAACAGAGTATGAAGGACTCCTTGTCGGGCTCAGAATTGCAGTGGAGTTGGGGATAAAGAAGTTGATCATACATGGCGACTCTCAGCTCATTGTGAGGCAAGTGAATAAGGATTATCAGAGCCCATCAATGTAGGCGTACATGGAAGAGGTGAGGAGGCTAGAGGAGCACTTTGATGGGTTACAAACAGAACACGTACCCCGTGCGGAAAACAGCATTGCTGACCACCTGTCAAAGTGCGCTGCGCAGAAGCTTCCTGTGGAACCAGGAACTTTTGTATTCCACCTAACCCAACCATCAGTTTCTCCATCAGCATTGGCCAGGAAAAGAAGAAAAATCAACACTGGCAAACATTCCCCGGCAGAGCTCCCTAAAGCCGCTAGTGAGAAGGTTGCCGGGGGAAACCCTATGCTAGCTGGCGAGCTGCGTTCTCCGGCAGAACTTCAAGTTCTTGCTATCGAGGCAAGCTCTCCCACAGTAGAGGAGATGCCTTTAGTCTTTGTCGTCGAGCCTCAAGCTCTGGCATGGGCGCAACATATAGTCCAATTCTCGAAAACTGGAGAACTTCCTGACAATCCAGAGGAATCTGAGAAAGTGGCCCGGCAATCGAGTATGTACCAGTTTGTGGGCGACATTCTGTACAGAAAGAGGCCAAATGGCATGAAGCTAAAGTGTATCAGTCAAGAAGATGGACTAATGCTGTTGGCAGAGATACATGGAGGTGTGTGTGGCTCACATCCGGGATCAAGAGCACTTGTCGGGAAAGATTTTCGGCAAGGATTCTATTAGCCCACCGCCCTCCAGGATGCAACTGTGCTCGTCACCAAGTGTGAAGCATGCCAGTTCCACTCCAAGAATATTCATCAGCCAGCTCAAGCCCTTCAAACCATCCCTTTATCCTGGCCCTTCGTGGTCTGGGGGCTTGACATCTTGGGCCCCTTTCCCCGTGCTACTAGGGGCTTTGAATTATTGTACGTGGCAATCGACAAGTTTACAAAGTGGCCCGAAGTAGAGCCAGTGAGAAAGGTGAGGACGCAGTCAGCTATCAAATTCTTCAAGGGATTGGTGTGTCGTTTTGGAGTACCCAACAGGATGATCACCGACAACAGCACCCAGTTCACAAGCCGCGCCTTCATACAGTACATCCAGAGCCTTGGAAGCAAGGTCTCTTTCACCTCTGTTGCGCACCCAAGGAGCGACGGACAGGCAGAAACGATGATTGCTGAAGTGCTGCGGGGGCTGAAGACAAGAACCTTTGTTAGATTGCGAAAATGCGGCAAGCGCTGGATTGATGAGTTGCCGGTGGTTCTTTGGTCAATCAAGATGACACCAAATCGAGCTACTGGCCAGACTCCCTTCTCCCTGATATATGGTACAGAAGCAATGCTCCACACGAAACTCATATACGGGTCACCTCGAGTACTTGCCTACTGATACGTCTCCAACCTATCTATAATTTTTGTTTGTTCCATACTGTTATATTATCATTCTTGGATGTTTTACAATAATTTTATAGCAACTTTATATCATTTTTTGGGACTAACCTATTGAAACAGTGCTCAGTGCCAGTTACTATTTTTTGCTTGTTTTATTACTTCGAGAAAATCAATACCAAACGGAGTCCAAATGTAGCAAAACTTTTTGGAGATTTTTTCTGGACCAGAAGACACCTGTTGGGCCAAAGAAGTATTAGAGGGGGGCTCCGAGGGGAGCACAACCCACCAGGGCGCGCCTGGGGGCCCAGGCGTGCCCAGGTGGGTTGTGCCCACCTCGGTGGCCTCCCGCACCGCCTCTTTGCTCTATAAATACCCCAATATTCCAGAAACCCTAGGGGAGTCGACGAAAATCAATTCCAGCCGCCGCAAGTTCTAGAACCACTAGATCCAATCTAGACACTATCACGGAGGGGTTCATCATCCTCATTGGTGCCTCTCTGATGATGCGTGAGTAGTTCATTGTAGACCTACGGGTCCGTAGTTAGTAGCTAGGTGGCTTCCTCTCTCTCTCTCTTTTGATTCTCAATACAATGGTCTCTTGGAGATCTATCTGATGTAACTCTTTTTTGCGGTGTGTTTGTTGGGATCCGATGAACTTTGAGTTTATGATTAGATCTACATTTTATCCATGGAAGTTATTTGAGTCTTTTGATCTCTTATATGCATGATTACTTATAGCCTCTTATTTCTTCTTCGAATCTTTGGTTTAGTTAGGCCAACTAGATCGATTTTTCTCGCCATGGGAAGAGGTGCTTTGTGATGGGTTCGATCTTACGGTGCTTGATCCCAGTGACAGAAGGGGAACCGACACGTATGTATCATTGCTATTAAGGATAACAAGATGGGGTTTATTTCTACAAAAATAGATCTTGTCTACATCATGTCTTCGTTCTTATTGCATTAATCCGTTTCTCCATGAACTTAATACACTAGATGCATGCTGGATAACGGTCATTGTGTGGCGTGATAGTAGTAGATGCAGGCAGGAGTTGGTCTACTAATCTTGGACGTGATGCCTATATAATGATCATTGCCTGGATATCGTCATGGTTATTTGAAGTTCTATCAATTTCCCAATAGTAATTTGTTAATCCACCGTATGATATTTTTCTCGAGAGAAACCACTAGTGAAATCTACGGCCCCTGTGTCTCTTCTTTATTATATTTGCCTTCTCGACCAATTTTTATTTGCTCAGATTTATTAATCCAAAAATACAAAAATACCTTGCTGCAATTTATTATTATTTATTTTATCTCATGTTCCTGCGAGATCTATTTATCTAATCTACTACAAATTTACCTATATTTTTACCCGTGAGGGATTGACAACCCCTCTCTTACGTCGGGTTGCAAGTATTTGTTCTTTGTGTTCTCCTACTGGTTCGATAACCTTGGTCTCATCACTAAGGAAAATACCTACCGTAGCTGTGCTGCATCATCCCTTCCTCTTTGGGGAAATTCCGACGTAGTTCAAGCCGCATCAAAAGGAATTTCTGGCGCCGTTGCCGGTGAGGATCAAGTCAAGATAGTCTCCCATCAACGCGCGAATTTCTGGCGCCATTGCCGGGGAGACATCATCAACATCTACCAGGTTCCTAATCACAAATCTCATCTCCTTGCAATTTAAATTATTTGCCATTTTCCTCTCGTTTTCATCTCCCCCACTTCACAAAAAATTGCCGTTTTATTCACCCTCTTTTTCGTTCGACGTTTTCTCATCAGATCTATCTATTTGCTTGTGATCTTGTTGCTATGGCCAGCATGACTACTCCTCCTTTGTCACCAGATT
The DNA here is from genome assembly GCF_018294505.1 of Triticum aestivum. Lineage (NCBI taxonomy): Eukaryota > Viridiplantae > Streptophyta > Magnoliopsida > Poales > Poaceae > Triticum > Triticum aestivum. Next base: position 250,131,407 of record NC_057802.1, on the reverse strand, counting down.
TTGAAGTTTTATACTTCAAACAAAGACAAGGAGAAAATTTGAAAGATGCTTGGTATAGGCTGATGGAATCTTATCGCATTTGCAATCTAAAAGGGATGAAAAAAATTTGCTTTCGAATTTTTATATAGGTTTAGCCTTGCATCATAGACAACTTTTGGATTTTGCTGCTAAATGGAATTTTATTGAGCTTGATGCCAATACCGCTTATGATATCCTAGAAGGGATTTTGGGAATTCCGCTTACCAAAAAGGGGATTTATTTTACTCAAGAAGGAGCCCAAATTTTGGATAGGCTGAGTGATTTGGATAAACATTTGGTTGAGTTACAAAAATACAACGAACCTCTAAAACATATCAGTGGGAACCTCAATTGAATGAATACCTTGATTGCTCTTTTCAATAAGCGTTTGGACATTTTGGATCTCAAGATGGTCTCTTTTCCTGAAAATCTCGGGAAGCGAAAAGAGCCTCCCGGGTTTGAAAAGTCCCTTACAAAAGTTGCAAAAACCAAAGATGACAATACTTAGATTTATGAGTTATGCCTAGCTAGGGGCATAAAATGATAGCGCTTGTTGGGAGGCAACCCAATGAATAAAATTTCTTTTTGTCTTTTTCTTTCTGTTCTTGAGTGTTTTCACAATTATGCTATTATTATGATTGTGTTTTTTATATTTTAATTAGTGTTTGTGCCAAGCAAAGCCTTTGGGATCATGTTGGGTGATAGTTGCTTTGATCTTGTAGAAAAACAGAAACTTTTGCGCTCAGAAAAGAAATTTTAATAAATCACAGCCCCGTGATTTTGCTCTGAATTTTTTACACAAGATTGATATACAAATTTCCCACGTTGTCCTAATTGTTCAGAATTTTTAGAGTTACAGAAGTATTGAAAGTTTTCAGATTGCTACAGACTGTTCTGTTTTTGACAGATTCTGTTTTCTTTGTGTTGTGTGCTTATTTTGAAGAATCTATGGACTCTTTTGAGGCGTTTGAGCCATAGAAAAGTTGGAATACAGTAGAGATAATGCAAAAATATAATATTAATGGGTTTGCAACTGTACTTATAGTAGTGATTTGCTTTCTTATACTAACGGATCTCACGAAGGTTTTGTTGAGTTTTGTGTGATTGAAGTTTTCAAGTTTTGGGTGAGATCACGATGGATGAAGGAATAAAGAGTAAGAAGAGCCTAAGTTTCGGGATGCCCATGGCATCCCAAGCTATTATCTAAAGATAAGCAAGCAACTAAGCTTGGGGATGCCCGAGTTGCATCCCCTCTTTCTTCTAACGACCATCGGTATTTTACTTGGAGCTATATTTTTATTCGTCACATATCATGAGTTTTGCTTGGAGCATCTTATATGATATGAGTCTTTGCTTGTTTTGATTTTTGTTTTTAGTCTTGAATCCTTGCTGGACACACCTATTTGAGAGAGCCAAAAATATGATATGACTTGTTAGAATTGCTCTCTATGCTTCACTTAAATCTTTATGAGCTATGGAATTGCTCTAGTGCTTCACTTATATTTCTTTTTGAGCACGGTGTGCTTTAGTATTTTCGAAGAAATGCTCTCATGCTTCACTTAGATTTATTTGAGAGTTAGTAATTTTTTTAGAAATTCTCTCTTGTTTCACTTAAATTATTTTGAGAGAAGAAAACGTGTATGCTCATCTTCACTTAGATTTGTTTGAGCTATCAAAAGTAACATATGAAATTAGTCCCAAAGTGATAGATATTCAAGAGGGATATAATAAAAAACTTTCATGAAGATCATTGGACAAAATAAACTTGATTCCTTGTAATAGTTTTGCAATATGATGATATAATATGTGAGTCATGTTGATGAGTAATTATGCTTTAGTAAGAATATTGGTGTTAAGGTTTGTGATTCCCTATGCAAGCATGAAAGTTAATAGTTATGTAATGAAATTACATACTACTTGTGATTCATTATTCAGTGTTAGTTATGCTTAATGCTCGCTTATGAGATTTTTCGTTTCTTGGTCGGATGCTTCTCAATCTTTTGCTAGCCTTTATTTGCACTAAGTATGATCACTACTTGTGCATCAAAAATCCTTTAAACCAGTTTTGCCATATGAGTCCACTATACCTACCTATATGCGGTATTCCTTTGCCTTTCTAAGCAAATTTGTATGTGCCATCTCTAATTTTTAAAATAAATTTCTCTTTTGTGTGCTCGTACCGCTCATGAAACGGTAGGGTGTGACTGATATATTTCCATGCTAGATGTGTTATTCTCAAGATGAGTGTTTATTCACTTGTCATTGCACGAGAGTACGGCAAAGGTATTAGGGATGCCCGGTCTCAAAATGAAAAAAAATGAATTTACTTTATGTTGTCAAATAATAAATTCCTTGGAAAGTGTTGGTATGGAAGGCACCCGTGGATACAGCTAGCCATGGAAAGTGAAAGTATGGGGGGGAAAGGAATAAACTTTATTTTCTATTTGGGGATCGCCTATGATATATCTAGCATCGTAAGTATTGGGACTACTCGATCGTTTTCGTTGATAGGAAAAGCATGCCACCCAAAATGTTTTATCTTTATGTTTTTCGCTTTGAGCTCTGGCGCCTCTACAAATCCCTACTTCCCTCCGCGAAGGGCCTTTCTATTTACTTTATGCAATTTTTATTTTGAGTCTCCATCTTCTCTTATAAAGCACCAACTATGGGGCACTACGACCGTACTTGAGCATTGGGTGTAGCTAATATGCCACTACTGCAGGATACTGCTAACGCAACACTACGATCAGAGACCCTTTGCCGAAACTGTGTCCGATGCAATAATCGCAAACGGTGGTGTAAAAAACCATCAAAAAAGGTGCAAAATGTTTGCGATGGCGAAGCCGTCAAACGCGGTTCAGATTTTAGTTGCGTGTGTGATGCAGGGCACACGGTTAATCCATTCAAACTGTTAGCGATGAGGCAGAACAATAGAAACGGGCAGCCATATCAATGTGTGTGCGATGCAGGACACACGGTTAATCCATTCGAACTATTTGCGATGAGGTAGAACAACAGAAACGGGCAGCCATATCAATGTGTGTGCGATATACAGCATACGGTTCACTCGGACGAACTGTTTTCGATTAGGGAACACAACAGAAACGGTTCAACTTAACAAGATGTGTGTGATATGCGGCATACGAAAACATCATAAACGCGCCACAGACATGGCGGTCTCCCCTCCCCCCTCTCCCCTCTCCTCCCTGCTCCCCGTCTCTCTCTCCCCCTGCTCTCGCCGCTGGCCATGGCTCCCCCCCGACGGCGCGTGCCCTTCCCCTCCCCCCCAGTCGACCCCCCCCCTCGCCGCCTGCGGCGCGGGGTGGTTCTCCCTGCTCCGTCCGCGCGGCGGCTTGCTCGTTGGCCTCGCCTGCTCCGTCGGCCTTCCCCGGTTCTCGTTTTTGGGTGTTGGGCAACACGGATGATTCGGCCTCTGATTCGGAGGAGTATGTCTCATCCGTGGTGGTGGCATTAGTGTCGGCCGTCCCTGCGTCGGGCCATGCTCGGAAATTTGCTCTTGGGGGCCAGGGCCGGCCAGTGTCGGTGCCTTCTGGGTCGTCGTGGTGGATGCGTGTTGGTCAGCGTCGGTGCATGGCGGGTCGGGGCCCGGCTCCTTCCCCGCATCATGGTCTCCTCGGCCCTTCTCCCTCCTCCGTTGCGATGGATCCGGACACTGTGGGGTCTCCGGATGCTGGTGTCGCTCGTCCTCCTCCTCTCCGGTCGGGGTTGTTGCCGGTGGCGGCGGACGTGCCGGCGTGTGCGAGGGCAGTTGGTGGCCAAACCCTAGATCCGGATTGCCCTGTGGTGGAGGTGGGCCCCTGTGGGCAATTGGGCCTGGTGGCTCCTGGACTGGTTCGGGTTGGGCCGCCTGGGCCCCCGGTTTTGTCTTCTTTCGATGCTTCCCCCCCCCCCCTCCCGTCTGCGGGCTCGGGCAGTTGGTTGTGGCCACTGCTTAGCGTCCTTCCCCTCCCCCGGCCCGCTGTCCTGCTCCGGCCCAGTCTGGCCTGGCCTGCCTTGGCTATATATGGGTGCGCCCGGTTCCACTCCCCCCCTCCTAGGGTTTCCGGCCTCCGCTGCTGATATTCATAGGGCGCGTTGTCCTGTCCGCCATTTTTCCAGATCCATCTCCTCTCCCCCTCCTCTCCTCCTCTCTTTCGCCGAAGTGCTCGCCATGGACAAGTCCAGGGGCTCCTCCTCTGAGGCCCTTTCGGGTAGCAAGCGGGCCCATGAAGATTCCCCGGGCAATGGTGACGATCTGGCGTTTGAAGCGGAGCTGCGGTCGAAGCTCGAGGTTGAGCGGGTGGCGCGCGAGGCGTCGCGCGAGCGGGAGGCCTGGGAGGCGGGGCCGGAGCGGCTCCTTCGCGACGAGCAGGAGCGCTCGGCTGCCAGATCTGGGACGGTGCTCCCTGGATCTGGTGGTGTGATGGGGTCGGGGGCGGATCCGTGGGTGGCTGCCGCTGCTTCGGTAGGTGGTGGCTCCTCCTCGTCGGCGCCACGTCCTGCTCCAGCCAGGGGTCCGGCGTCTCCGCCTCGGCCGCCTCCTCGCTCGTTCACGGTTGGTGCTGCCTCTCGCTCGGGGCCGCGCTTCGGTCCTGGTTCCTCTTCCTCGCTGGTCAGAGATCGTCGTGCTCCTCCTTCTGCTCCGGGCGCCTCTTCTGCGGTCCATGGTGATGGCATCCTGCCGCCGCCGCCTCCTCCTCCCCACCAGCAACCTGTTGCCGCTGGTCCCTCTCCGACCCTGGCCTGCTTCACCTGCCATCGCCCGAACCACTTCCAGTCCAGGTGCACCAATCCACCCTTCTGCCTCATTTGTCGCTCGGATGGACATCTTACGGTGGATTGCCGCAATCGATCCAAGAGGCCTTCCTTCATACAGTTTGGGATGGGTTTGCCAGGATGCTCTTTCTTCGCTTTGGATGCTGATGTTCCTGTGGTGATGGTTGCGCCGTCTCTCTCTAACGCGGCCATCATAACGGTTTGTGGTCAGAAGATTTCCCCGCAGATCCTCCTGGATGGTCTGAAAATTTGGGACGATGGTGGTTGGGACTGGCAAGTGCGCCAGCTTTCAAAGTATGAGTTCACAGTGGTCTTCCCCTCCAAGGACTGTCTAAGGATGATCTCCTCGTGCACCAGCTTTACTCTTCCTCTAAACCAACTTGTGGTGTCAGTCAAGGCGGCTACTTGTGGTGCGAAGGCGGTGGGCCCTCTCACCAAGACTTGGGTGTTAGTGGATGACGTGCCAGTTGGTTTACGCTCTGTGGAGTTCATGATGGCTTTTGGTAATCTCATTGGCAAGCCTGTGGAAGTTGATGTGGAGTCTTTGGGCAAGGTTGGTCCGGTTCATCTCAATGTGTGGTTTATTGATCCTGTCTGTGTTCATGGTGCCGTGGATGTTTTTCCATCTCCTAAGGGTGTGCGCTTACGAGTTCGGGTCGAGGGTGCTGATTTCCATGTTCCCCCTCCGCCCCCTCCTTCCAAGCCTTCTGATCAAGATGACATGCAGGGGATGGTTTGGCTAGGGGGCAAAATCCAAGTGGTGGCACGGATCCTCGTTTTACTCAGTCTGAATGGGATAAACTGGAGCCTGATGAACATGAGCTGCTCAAGGACAATGCCCCGGCTGCTAATCCTCAGAAGGAGGGCCTGGCTCCCCGTGAATCTGCTGCTTGTAAGGGGACCCCCTTCTCTGGTGTCTGTTCCAACGTGCCTACTCACGCGCAGTCTCCTTCCTTCTCTGGGATTGAGGATCTTCCCGCTCCCCCCCCCCCCCCGTGATCCAATGAGCACTCAACTAAGAAGAAGAAGAAGTCGTCGGTTCAGAAATTTTCTACTAAGAGTCGGGCATCTTCTTCCTCCAAGCATTCGGTGGCGGGTCTGGCTCGTCGCCTGGATAAGGATCTGGGCTCTACCTCGGGATCTGGCCCGGGTCCGGCGTCGCCTATGCGGTGCTCCCCGTTGCTGCGATCTCCGGCGTCCATGGCGCGAAAGGGCCGGCGTGTGCGCGACTCTGGCGTTTCGGTGGCGGTGCGGGCTGAGCGGCGTGTCGCGGCCAGGGATCTTCCTCCTCCAGGTTCGTCTGTCCAACCCCCTCTCCCTGCTTCCCCTATTCGCCTTGTTTTACCTGCGCTCTCGGATGATCATTTGCTTCATATTATGTCTGATGTTGGGGTGGCTGTTGAACCGGGGTTGGCCTCTCCTTCTCGCCTTCTTTCTGTCATTAGGGCGAATGAGGCTGCCCAGGCTGCTATTGCAAAGGCCATGGAGGCTGCGCTGTTGCTGGCCCTGCTGGGGCCCAGGGTCAGTCGGGAGAGGGTGGAGCGACAAATGGTTGTGGCCAGTTGTCTCCACCTCTCGCTCAAGTTAAGAGTGGTCATTCCAAGTGCACTAAGCCTTGTTTGGCCCCGTGCAGATCGAGCCTTCATATTAAAAACCTTACCTTCAAATGAGAGCTCTCTTCTGGAATGTTCGCGGTTTCGGTGCTAGGGGGCACCGAGACCAGATTCATGACTTGGTTTGTGGAGAGCAGATTGACATTTTAGGGTTGGTTGAAACGTTTAAGGAATCCTTCTCCTCTCCTGAATTGTCTGCGGTGGCTGGCATGGACAGGTTCGACTGGCACTTTCTCCCTACTTCGGGCCATTATGGGGGCATCTTGATAGGGTCCAACCGGGACATGTTTCACTTCATTACCTTTGATCATGGCATCTTTTGGGCTAGCTGTGTGGTCCATCATCGCCAGCTGAACACTTTATGGGAATTTATGGTGGTATATGGCCCCGTGGATCACTCTCTTGCCCCTCTATTTTTGAATGAACTTTCGATTAAGATTGAAGCTTGTAATATTCCTCTTCTAATTGGGGGTGATTTCAATTTGTTACGCTCACCGGCGGATAAGAATAGTCCTAATTTTTCTTGGCCTCTTGCCAATGCTTTTAATGACTTCATCAGTAATTGCACGCTCCGTGAGCTCCCTAGGGTGGGGGCGCGGTTCACCTGGTCTAACCATCAGTCCTCTCTTGTGCGGTCAGTGCTGGATCGGGCCTTTGTCTCTGACAGGTGGGATTCGCTTTTCCCCCGTGCGATGCTGAAAGCCAGGCCTGCGGTTGGCTCCGATCATGTCCCCCTGGTCGTGGATGCGGGCATCCTTTCCCTTGTGTCTCCTTCCCGCTTCCAATTTGATGCCTCTTGGCTTGTAGTGGAGGGATTCTGTGAGATGATGGCTTCCAAGATCTCTAATCTTCTTTCTTCTCCTCGTCGCTCCTTTGGCCCAATGGATGACTGGCACAAAATGTCATATGAGCTTCGTAAATTCTTAAGGGGTTGATCTCGGAATAGGGCAGCTGAGCTCCGTAGAGATAAAGAGACCCTTGAATCTCAACTCCGGGATCTGCATCATTCTCCTGACTTGTCTGGGCTCTCTGCTTCTCAATGGGCTACTCGCTACTCCATGGAAGACGCCTTGGTGCTGCTGCATCGGCAGTCGGAAATTTACTGGCGTCAGCGCGGTGCCCTTAATTTGATCTTGAAGGGTGATGCTATGACAGCTTATTTCTTCGCGATCGCCAATGGCAGACGCCGGAGATGCTTCATTGACAGTCTGTTGATTGACGGCGTCAGAATCTCAGACAAGTCTCTCATTATGAATCACATTGTTGGGTTTTATTCCAATCTCCTCGTCCCTAAGCCGGACCCTGGGCTTGCCCTCTCTTCTGACTTCTGGGATGCGGGTTGTAAGATTTCTCCGGACGAAAACATGGGATTGATGGTCCCTTTATCCGACGAGGAGATTTGGCAGGTGATTAGTTCGGCTAACCCGAACGCTGCCTCTGGGCCTGATGGTTTTTCGATTCCCTTCTTTAAGAAATTTTGGCCGCAGTTGCGGGCTCTCATGTGTAAAATCATCCAAGGTTTCTGTTTGGGAACGATGGATATTTCTCGTCTTAATTACGTTGTCATTACTCTTATACCTAAAGTCAAGGGAGCGGACATGATTTCGCAGTTCAGGCCTATTGCCCTTATCAATAATTTCGCCAAGTTTCCTGCCAAAAGGCTAGCCACACGCCTCTCTCCCATTACCCATCGTACCATTAGTCCTTTTCAGTTGGCTTTTATTAAAGGTCGTTTCATCTTGGATGGGGTTCTTTGCCTTCATGAAATTGTGCATGACCTTAAGATTCGCAAATCGAAAGCGGTGATTCTTAAACTCGATTTTGAGAAGGCTTACGATTCGGTGAGCTGGCCTTTTTTGCATAGGGTCTTGCTGGCTAAAGGGTTTGAGGGGCCCCTTGTTCATAGAATCATGCAGTTGGTCTCGGGAGGCCATACTGCCATCAATGTTAATGGTCAGGTTAGTAAGTTATTTGGCAATGGTAGGGGCCTTCGGCAAGGTGATCCTACCTCGCCCATTTTGTTCAACTTCGTTGTGGATGCCTTATCCCGCTTGCTTTCTAGGGCAGCTACCTATGGGCACATCTCTCCGGTTAGCTCTAATCTTCTTCCCCAAGGGATGACCCACCTTCAGTACGTGGACGACACTATCATTATGGTTGAGCTGAACGATGCCTTCCTTGCCCAGCTCAAGTTTATTCTACTCTGCTTCGAGGCGATGTCGGGCCTTAAGATTAACTTTGCCAAAAGTGAAGTGATTGTTACTGGTGTGGACGAGGCGGAAGCTGTGCGAGTGGCCCATCTTCTCAATTGTAAGTTGGGGTCTTTCCCATTCAAATACTTGGGCCTGCCCATATCCCCGGACGTGCTTCATGCCAAAGAATTTGCCCCGGTGGTCACAAAGGTGGGCAACAGGGTCCTTCCCTGGCGGGGTAGGTATAATACCAATGCGGGTAAAGTGGCTCTAATCAATGCTTGTCTATCCTCCCTCCCCATGTTCCTGATGGGCTTCTACCTCTTATCGGCTGGGACACATGCTGGTTTTGATAAACACCATGGGGCGTTCTACTGGAACGCTGCGGATAATCGCCGCAAATATCGCTTTGTTAAATGGAAGTCGATGTGTAGGCCCAAAAACCTTGGGGTTAGGGATTCTTAATACATCCATCATGAACCAATGCTTGTTGATCAAATGGTGGTGGAAGATTATGAGTGCTGAGGATCAGCCCCTCTGGCTGTCTATTCTTAAGGCTAAATATTTCCCTTCCTCGAGCCCGATGTTTGCTCAGTCGCGTGGTGGCTCTCAGTTTTGGAAATCCCTGGTCAAAGTTAGACCTGTGTTCCGGTCTTTTGTTAAGTTTGTTGTTGGGGACGGCTCCTCGATTAGATTTTGGCTGGATTGGTGGTGTGGAGACTCACCCCTCTCGGTGACCTTCCCCACCCTTTTCTCCTATTGCTCTGATCCGAATATTTCTATTGCGGAGTTGGCTTCCCATGGGTGGAACCTGGTCTTCCGCCGTTCCTTGTCGCCTGTAGAGTTTGAAGACTGGCAACGCCTTACTGCCTTCTTCCCTATGCTCGCGACGAACAGGGATTCAGTGTTCGGGCCGCTGTCTGCCTCTGGGCGCTTCTCTGTTAAGTCGCTCTACTCTAAGCTTGTTGGTGGCACGCCCACTAATCGTTTTTCCCAGATTTGGAAGGCCCAAATTCCCCCTAAGATTAAGATTTTCTTGTGGCAAGCCTTTAGAGGCCGGCTGCCTTCGGCAGATCAAATTCGTAAGAGAAATGGGTCAGGCTCCCAGTTCTGTGCTCTGTGCGGTGCTGTGGAGGACACGGAGCATATTTTTTCCACTATGTCTTGGCTAAGCTCATTTGGAGTTGCGTGAGGGATTGGCTTCTTGTCTCTTGGGCCCCTGCCTTCTTTGTCGAGCTGCGCAGCTTAGCAAGCAACCTTTCGGGCGTCTCCAGACGTATCTTTTGGGTGGGCCTGGGGGCTTTTTGCTGGTCCCTTTGGATGACTAGGAACAAATGTACTATTGAGCACGTGTTTTCGGCTAAACCTGCTGGCTGCTTATTTAAATCGTGTGCTTTCTTGCAGCAGTGGAAATCATTGACTAAGGTCGACGACCAGGATGCGCTCTCTATGCTGATCTCCAAAGTTCGGGCTTCGGCTTCTCAGTTATGCAGATAAGAGCAGGATGTTTAAGTGCTTTCTTTTGGGCCGGCAGCTTTAGCTTTATTTGGGACTTTCTCTTCCGGCCTGCGTGCCATGTACTGGCGAGGGAGTCATGTACTTGACTGTCTTTTCTTTCGTCTCGCCCGTCATTGGGATCTGGTTGCTGTGTGGTACTTTTCTGTTATGTGGTTGTTACCTGCCTTATGGCTTTATTTACAAAGTCGGGCGTATGCCTTTTCTCTAAAAAAATATGTGGCATACAGTTCACATGGATGAACTGTTTGCGATGAGCCAAAAGAACACAAGCGATCATGTAAACAAGATGTGTGTGATACATGGCAAACAGCCGACTCGGATGAACTGTTTGCGATGAGAAATTACAACACAGACGGTCAATACAGTTAGTTCGTGTGCGATTCTGTGTGTACAAAAAACTTTGAAAATGCAAACTGGTTCCTTGCGGTTGCTAGGAGTATCACACACGAGCGTCTGCGAGTACTCGTGTGCGATGATTAGTATGTTACACATACGTTTCCTTATGTTAACATGTGTGTGAATTTGCAATATGGACAGTTAATATGCAAATGCCTTATGGACATCGGGTACACGCTTAAACTCAATGAACTGTGTACGATACTAATACTTTCCATGAAAATTTATGAACTTGGGTAACAGCAGTTGAGTAACATATATATAGTGGTTACACTATTCGACAAAAGGAGGATCTTCGTAACACGGTTTTGACAACCATATGGTCCATATCTACATACTTAACATAGTAACAACTATCACGTTTTAAGAGGCTAAGGGCCAACAACCATATGGTCCATATCTACATACTTAACATATATAGTAACAGCTAGCACATTTTAAGAGGCTAAGGGCCAACAACCACAACTATCCACTGGAACCAGCTTGATCACGGCGACTCGGCATCTCGTCAATGAAAAGGAAGAGCTTTCCTGTGCCTTGGTAGAGCATGAGTAGAACAGTGTCTCCAATTTTCCAATATGGATGCATTGACACGACAAGCGAGAACTTGTTAATTTGAGTGGTTCCATTTCTGTGGGAAATGCAGTACCTTGCAATCACTTTGGCGTTATTAGCAAGCACAAGTGTAATTCAACCACGCCGGGAAATCGATCCAGGAACTGCTACAGGGGGCAATTTCTGGTGACATGTAGAATAAAAACCAATTGTAACATATCGTTGAAGATATATATAGTTTATGAGCATCAACATTAAAATAAGACTTTTTACCAGCGTTCTGTACACACAATTGGTCTTGTTCAGTGTGTGCACCATAGGTCTAATTAATCCCATCCAAAATCCAGCGTTCCTACGTTGTGCTATCTCTGTCAGATTATCAACAAAGTTTATGACATGCTTCAAGTCCTTCCACTGAAATTTGGTACGCTTAGTAACATACAGATCGTTCACTATGCATCCAACATATCCTGCTTAAAAGGTGGAAAGGTATTATTTATTCAGAACATGGGATAAGAATATATAGTGCGCATAAATTGGTAAATAGAATTTGTTACTTCCTAGGAACGGAGTCAGAATATGAAATCACAATTGGTTGCTTAAATAGTGATCAATTAGTCAGAACAAATACCCCAATTTTGCTAAGTAGTATGACAGCATGGAGAAAGTTGAAAGGACACTAACCTCGATCAGACTTTGATTGGTTGATGACGTTGGGGAAGTAAACATCCATGCTAATTAGACCAGGCTGTGGTGCACGCACTAGAATTTTATCGCCATCTTTCAGTTCATAACACTTAGACATTTTTCTCCAAATGTCCGCATTAAAATAGGAGTGACCATCTTTATTAAGTTTTACGCTAACCGTCATTTTAAATCCATGCTGCATTGTCAATATGACATCCTGGGAGTCATCAACAAAGTAAAGCCCAAGATTTCCTTCTACTCATGTTCTTGCAAAGCAAGGGATGTACTGCTTGAAATGAAAATTAAGATCGTAAATTAGATATATTGAAATAACAGAGCAAGACGCAAATATGGGAGTAACTGATAGAACAGATCAATATATAGATGAAAGCAAAGTACAAAAATATAAAATTAAAAATAGATAATGTAACAAAGAGTTGATGCAAACATATAGATAATGTAGCAGCAGACGGTATATGTTCACAAATTTAGGCCATGCCGACCGTGGTAGGTTGAGATTGAACATACCGAGCGCTCCTTGAAGTCATCCGGAATGGTGAGATAGAACTTTGTTTCTGACTGGCCACGACCACAGTTGCCTGATTTGTGCTCGCACTGTGGACACATGAATGAACACCCACGAATCAGCTAGAACAAAAATGATTCCACGGCGATTTCCGCCGGTTGATTAACAGCGACGGATGGACTACGATAAGAGATGAGTGAATATTTCGCTAAGTTGATTACCTTTTCCATGAGAAAAATCCCTCGCCCAATCCCGCAGAAAACCCCAGTCGACCAGGGTCTAGAATGTCGGTGCAGATAGGCGGCGGAAAGCGGTAGGGGCGAAATCCCGTGTCGTTTGGAGCGCGACCTACGCCCGCCGCCAACAGCCGTGGAGCTTAGGGTGCAGAGTTGCGGAGGAGTCCGCGGCGAGTGAGTGGGGACGAAGTGGGTGAGGGTTTTCTTTCTCCTTTTGCATGTGTGACTGAGCACACACGGTTCATAGAGGCGGCGGAGATGAATCGTGTGCGATTGTAAATCACTGAGATTGAATGGGAATCCAAATTTCCTTTGTCCTTCATCCATTAGTTTTTTTCTACGATGAACATAAACCCTGCTAATCACCGTGTTCAAATTTGACACTTTTCTGGGTTCACTTACAATATTTAGGGGATTATGTGCATTTTGTAGGCATTAATGCACATAATTCAAACTCAAACAATTGGTGCTTGAAAAGGTGCACAAGAACGGTCTGGAAGAACGATACTCGTGGTATTTAGTAATTTCTCAAGCCTTTTACAAGGAATGGGCAGAGATTTCAATGGAATGCATGGCAATAGTCAACCAAAAACGCGTCATTTACTGGGTTATCAACTATAGAACAATGAAATATGTGCTTGAAAAACATGACGCCTGGCATGGTGCCATGGTATGGCCTTACCGTGCCCTGGTTAAAAGCTGAGAAGGTTTGATTTATGTCATCATGCACGCCCTTCATAAATCGAACCATCACCGAGGAAGTTCAATGCTTTCGAGAGGGAAATCACCAAGATTGAAGGGGAATCCAAATTTCCGTCCTAGTTTGTCATTCAGTTTTTTTCCAACGATCAACATACCGCCTCAAATGCAACGTGTTCAAATTTGACATTTTTTCAAACTCATTTACCATATTTAGGGGATTATGTGCATTTTCTAGGCATTAATTATGCACATAATTCAAATTCAAGCAATCGGTGGATGAAAAGGTGCACAAGAACGGTCTGGAAAACAATGCTCGTGCTATTTAGTACATTCTCATGCCTTTTACAAGGAATGGGCAGATATTTCAAGGAAATGTGTGGCAATAGTCAACCATAAATGCGTCGTTTACTGGGTTAACAACTATACAAAAATGAAATATATGCTTGGAAAACATGACGCCTGGTGTGGTGCCATGGTATGGCCTCACCGTGCCCTGGTAAAAATGTCGTCATGCATGCCTTTCATAAATCGAACCATTACCGAGAAAGTTTCATGGTTTCGAGGGGGAAATCACCAAGATTGAAGGGGGATCCAAATTTCCTTTGTCCTTTGTCCACGAGTTTTTTCTACGATGAACATACAACATGCAAATCACCGTGTTCAAATTTGGCACTTTTTCGGGTTCATTTGCCATGTTTATGGGATTATGTGCATTTCCTAGGCATTAATGCACATAATTCAAGTTCTAACAATCGGTGCATGAAAGGGTGCACAAGAACGGCCTAGAAAACCATGCTCGTGCCATTTAGTAAATTCTCATGCCTTTTACAAGGAAGGGACAGATATTTTGATGAAATGTGTGGCAATAGTCAACCACAAAACGTTTGTTTATTGGGTTTTCAACTATAAAAAAGAAATAAATGCTTGAAAAACATGACGCCTGGCATGGTGCGCCATGGTATGACCTCATCATGCCCTGGTAAAAATTTGAGAAGGTTTGGCTTATGTCGTCATGCACGCCCTTCATAAATCGAACCATCACCAAAGAAGTTCCATGCTTTCGAGAGGGAAATCACCAAGATTGAAAGGGAATCCAAATTTTCTTCGTTCTTTGCCCTGGAGTTTTTTTCTACGACGAACATACTCCCTGCAAATCACCGTGTTCAAATTTGGCATTTTTCCGGGCTCATTTACCATATTTAGGGGATTATGTTTATTTTCTAGGCATTTAGCGCATATAAATCCAATCCAGCTACAAGTGCACGGGTGTGATGTGAGGGACGTGGATTGTCGTTCGATCGCGGCGCATCCTATGGTGCACACGTGCGATCCGCGTGGCTGGGATTCCGGCCAATCATAACGCAACACACGATAGGCTCAGCCCATACTGTTTCCGGAAGCGATGGAGATGAACCATGTGCGATAATGAACGAGCAAAATTGTAAGGGAAGCCAAATTTCTGTTGTTGTTTGTTGTTGAGCTCTTGAATACCACCGCACTGTACGGCTGCCCGGCCCCTCTGTCCCAGAGCTCTCTCCAGGCGTCGTCCACGGTACCGCGGTGCAGAGTAACTGGTAAGGAAGCGATGGCATCTCGCCGCGTCGCATTCCTCACCGTCCGCGACCGCACACATGGTAAGGAAGCAATGGCATCTCACCGCGCCGAGTTCATCGCCGCCAGCGGCCAGACAGTTACATGGGCGGACTTTGAGGCTGCCATGGCCGAATGGGTGGTGGATCTAGAGGCGGCCAAAGTCGCACAAAAGGAGCGGAAAAGGCCAAAAGCAGTCAAGAAAAGAGAGTCCCGCCGCCGAAAGAAAAAAGAGGTCGCACGCCGTGGTGAGGACAGCTTAGCGGAGATCGAAGCACGGTGGGCTACCGCCTACAAGGCCGGGAAGGAGAACGTCGGCATCTGGCTAGCATGCCCCAATGGCAGCATGTGAGAAGTAGATTAAGTCTGTAGTATTAGAGCAAGTTACCAATAGTACTTTAAGTTTGTAGTATTAACGTACAATGTCGGTAAGAGCATCCTTTCACGGCTTTGAGCGCTGATTAGCATGTGTGCCCGTGTGCGTTTTTTTGCGTTAATCATTAGAAGATCACAAAACACACAGTTTCTATGCCGTACCCGTCTGTGCTTTTTGAGTTAATGATCCATAAGTCAATTACTTGTGCAATGTTTCCTAATAAACCAGGCGTACCATTGACCGAAAAAAATCAACTACACGTGTACATTTTTTGGAGACGGGATCTGCCAACTTTCTTTTTTCTCGCACACGAGTATTTTACGTCTGTGCTGTGTGTTTCCCCCACCCAAGTTTCAAGTTTCGCAGCGAAATTTTCATTAGGTGCGCGATTTCAGAATTTATTCCTCCAACCACATCCCCACCCTCAGTATCCCCCTCGTGCCTCCCCCTGCCGGTGTCTCAAACCGCTGCCGCCGCAACCACAGCTTCAACCACATCTACGTCTCGGATCCAGTCAGGTAACCCACCGATCTCTATCATGGCCCCGGCCTGATTGCTTAAATGGCGTCTGCAAACCCACCGCCAGGAGCTGATGGCGGTCCATGGCGCGATGGCCACTGTGCGTGTTGACCCGAAGGAACACCTCGCCTCCGCCGCCGCCGCCGACATGGTGCAGGCTCTGGCCCAGATGAAGTGCCCCAACGACTACCTCCGAGCACTTAACAGGTAAGATCTGACCAGCTAAATCTTACCAATACCACTTGCAACGGCTATGATTTGTATGGTTGATGTATTAAGCATGTTCATGCCTTGTTTATTTCAGTGCTGCACACTATGTGATGTTCAAATATTACCGTGTCCAGCTCAATTGCACCAATACCAGCAACAAAATTACAATACATGACTCAGGATATCACTAGCGATGCTGCCCATTTGCTATTTTTAGTGGATGCTAACCCTGTTGTACTTAACATGCCTGTCCATGTACTTACGCAGGGTCATAACGGCCGATGATGTTGTTTTCCGTCGAGGTTAGGTGCATCCCATGTCTTACAGTATTTCACATCATTTGTGCTATTGTAGTTTAACTTCTACCATTTACTGGTTGCCTGTAGGTACACATGTCAGTGGCACTGATCCACGCTTCGACCTGGTGGAATAGCTCGCCTCCGTCGTTGCTGACTTTGGGCGGGCTCTGGCCAAGATGAAGTGCCCCAGCAACTACCTCTCAGGACTTACCAAGTATGTACTCACCAGTTCAATCTTACCAATACCAGTTGCAATTAATGGCTATGTTCTGTACGGTCGATGTATTAAGCATGTTCTAAACATGCCTAACACGTTTTAGCTACTTTCCCTACCTTTCTATAGACATCTGGGCCATTCTCTGCTCTGGCAACACCTACCTTGTGATGTTTAACTATGCCAATTACATTTTTATCAGTACCGGTTTCAATGTCTATTAAGCATGTTGCAATTAATAGTTGAATCCATTTTTAAACAGTTGTATTTCAATGGCTAAAAACTTACAAAACATGACTTAGGATGTTGTTAAGCCTATTGCAATTAACAATTGTATCCATTTTTTAATCTGTCCATTTGCTACCATGCTACTCTCCGCAATGAAGATATACTAGAGATGCTGCCCATTTGCTATTTTGGTGGATGCTAACCCTGTTGTACTTAACATGCTTGTCCATGTACTTACGCAGGGTCATAACGGCCGATGGTGTTGTTTGCCGTCGAGGTTAGCTGCATCCCATGTCTTACACTAGTTTACATCATTCGTGGAATTGCAGTTTAACTTCTACCATTTACTAGTTGCATGTAGGTACACATGTCAGTGGCACTGATCCACGCTTCGACCCGGAGGAATAGCTCGCCTCCGCCGCCGTTGACTTTGGGCGGGCTCTGGCCAAGATGAAGTGCCCCAGCAACTACCTCTCAGGACTTACCAAGTATGTACTCACCAGTTCAATCTTACCAATACCAGTTGCAATTAATGGCTATGTTTTGTACGGTCGATGTATTAAGCATGTTGTAGTAAACATGCCTAACACGTTTTAGCTATTTTCCCTACCTTTTTATAGACAACTGGGCCATTATCTGCTCTGGCAGCACCTGCCCTGTGATGTTTAACTCTGCCAATTGCATTTTTATCAGTACCGGTTTCAATGGCCATTAAGCCTGTTGCAATTAACAGTTGTATCCATTTTTAAAGAGTTGTATTTCAATGGCTACAAACTTACAAAACATGAATTAGGATGTTGTTAAGCCTGTTGCAATTAACAGTTGTATCCATTTTTTAATCCGTCCCTTTGCTACCGTGCTACTCTTTCGCAATGAAGATATCACTACAGATGCTGCCGTTTTATTACCATTTGCTATTTTTGGTGGATGTTAACCCTGTTGTAGTTAACATTGGCTTTCCATGTACTTACACAGGGCTACAATGGGCGATGTTGTTGTTTGCCGTCGAGGTTAGCTGCATCCCATGTCTTATACACCATCTATTCCTAAATATAAGTATTTTTAGAGATTCCAATATAGACTACATAAGGAGCAAAATGAGTGAATCTAGATTCTAATCTAAACTATATCTATAATTCTATATACATTGGTATGTAGTTCATATTGAAATCTCAAAAAAATACTTGTACTTAGGAACATAGCTTATTGTATTTTACATCATTTGTGCAATCTCAGTTTAGCTTCTAACATTTACTGGTTGCTTGTAGGTACATATATGAGTGGTACTGATCCACGCTTCGATCCCTTTTGCGTATGGGGCAATGAGATATTCATGAACAAGCGTCAAGTGAGGAAACTAAGAAAGATTGTTAGGCGAAAGAAACGGGTGATTGAAATTAAGCTCTTTATTTACACTTTGTCCAAGACAACAGTGAACTTTAGGATGGTAAGTAATGTGTTGCCTTTTCCCCCTGCCCACAACAAGTTACTCTATTAGACCTCAGTATCTGATATTTTTCTCTCTTCAGTGGTTTCCGAAGCTATTTACTGATGATTACCTTGCAAACTACATGACCGGAGTGGAGGAAACTAAGGTTAAAGTATATAATTCATACTACCATGATAATGCTCTAGAAGTCTTCCTGAAGGCGGTGAAGGATGGGCGGGCGATCGTCACCAGGGGTCGGACAAAATTGGTTCGTGCCTATGGCATGCAGGAAGGCACATTATGGGCATTCCGCTTCTTCAACACCGTCGGCAGTCAAAATGATTTACACTTGTCTCTTCAACTTTACCGCCTTTAAATATTGTGGTTCATCATAGTTAATTGCTGCCTAATACTGTAATTACTGAACATATTGTACTGGCAATTTTATTTATGAATTCGTTGTTGAACCATTGTGCTAAGAATTTGAATTGCACGTTTCATATTTCCAAATTTTCAATTCAAATAATAAATTACAGGTAAAAATAAAAATATACAGGAGCTAATAAAATAATGTGCACACGGTTAGAAAGAAAACAGCGTGTGCGATGTAAAAAGAGAACAGACGGTCATGGAACTTTGCAAATGGTTCTGGCAGTAAAAGCGTTTGTTATGGATAGCCCAATGCCACACAGTTTTCTACATCAAATCGTGTGTGATGTAGTTCATAAAAGCAAACAGTTAACCAAGGCAGAGCGTGTGTGATAGTTAAACCTTTCACACACGAGCGTATACATAAAACTGTGTGGGATGTACATATGAACGGAAACGTTTTCCCTGGATTGACTGTGTGGGATGTACATAAGAACGGAAACGTATTCCTTGGATTGACTGTGTGACGAATGGAAATGTTTTTCTGGGATTCACCGTGTGGGATGTACATACGAACGGAAATGATTGGGTTTGGATGCCTCGCCCGATCGCACACGAGCTCATTTGGCCCCAGCCTGTGTCCCAGGAGGGCCTATCCTCGACGATTTCTGGGTCGTGTGGGAAGGACCCCCCTATCGCCCACACTCATTTGGCGACGGTTCCAAATGCCGTCGTGGAAAGGGGTTAAAAACCGTTTGTATAGCACCGACGCGTACCAGTGTGCGAGTTTGTTTCATGAATGGATCAATGATTGAGAATAATAGGCTAGGGATAACTTGCTTTAGTGTTGATATTTTGAAAGACATGGTTGCTTGTTGATATGCTTGAGTATTGAAATCTTCATGTCAAAACTAGACTATTGCTTTGAATAAGTCCAAATGTCCATGCTACAAAGAAAAGAATATGTGATGAACATGTTAGGCAGCATTCCACATCAAAAATTATGTTTTTATCATTTACCTACTCGAGGACGAGCAGGAATTAAGCTTGGGGATGCTGATACATCTCCAGCGTATCTATAATTTTCGAATGTTCCATCCTGTTATATTATCATTCTTGGCTGTTTTACAATCATTTTATAGCAACTTTATATCATTTTTTGGGACTAGCCTATTGAGATAGTGCCCAGTGCCAGCTGCTGTTTTTTGCTTGTTTTTTTACTTCACAGAAAATCATTACCAAACGGAGTCCAAAAGCGGCAAAACTTTTTGGAGATTTTTTCTGGACCAGAAGACACCTATTGGGCCAAAGAAGTACCAGAGGGGGGCTCCGAGGGGAGCACAACCCACCAGGGCATGCCTGGGGGCCCAGGCGCGCCCAGGTGGGTTGTGCCCACCTCGGTGGCCTCCCGCACCGCCTCTTTGCTCTATAAATACCCCAATATTCAGGAAACCCTAGGGGAGTCGACGAAAATCATTTCCAGCCGCCGCAAGTTACAGAACCACCAAATCCAATCTAGACACCATCACGGAGGGGTTCATCATCCTCATTGGTGCCTCTCCGATGATACGTGAGTAGTTCATTGTAAACCTACGGGTCCATAGTTAGTAGCTAGATGGCTTCATCTCTCTCTTTTTATTCTCAATACAATGGTCTCTTGGAGATCTATTTGATGTAACTCTTTTTTGCAGTGTGTTTGTTGGGATCCGATCAACTTTGAGTTTATGATCAGATCTATGTTTTTATCCATGGAAGTTATTTGAGTCTTTTGAGCTCTTATAGGCATGATTACTTATAGCCTCATATTTATTCTTCGAATCTTTGGTTTAGTTAGGCCAACTAGATCGATTTTTTTTGCCATGGGAAGAGGTGCTTTGTGATGGGTTCGATCTTACGATGCTTGATCCCAGTGACAGAAGGGGAACCGACACGTGTGTATTGTTGCTATTAAGGATAACAAGATGGGGTTTATTTCTACATAAATAGATCTTGTCTACATCATGTCATCATTCTTATTGCATTACTCCATTTCTCCATGAACTTAATACACTAGATGCATGCTAGATAGCGGTCGATGTGTGGAGTAATAGTAGTAGATGCAGGCAGGAGTCGGTCTACTAATCTTGGACGTGATGCCTATATAATAATCATTGCCAAGATATCATCATGATTATTTGAAGTTCTGTCAATTGCTCAACAGTAATTTGTTTACCCACCGTATGCTATTTTTCTCGAGAGAAGCCACTAGTGAAATCTACTGCCCCCGGGTCTCTTCTTTATTAGATTTGCCTTCGCGATATATTTTTAATTGCTTTTATTTTCAGATCTATTAATCCAAAAATACAAAAATACCTTGCTGCAATTTATTATTATTTATTTTATCTCGCGTTCCCACGAGATCTATTTATCCATTCTACTACAATTTTACCTATCTTTTTACCCGTGAGGGATTGACAACCCCTCTCTTACGTCGGGTTGCAAGTATTTGTTCTTTGTGTGCAGGAGCCATTTACGTGGTGTTGCGTGGTTCTCCTATTGGTTCAATAACCTTGGTCTCATCACTGAGGGAAATACCTACCGTAGATGTGTTGCATCCTCCCTTCCTCTTTGGGGAAATACCGACGTAGTTCAAGCCGCGTCACCTACGATGAAGTAGCGTGCTACTTCTTGAGCTTGCGTTGATTTTTCCCTTGAAGAGGAAAGGATGATGCAGCAAAGTAGAGATAAGTATTTCCCTCAGTTAAGAACCAAGGTATCAATCCAGTAGGAGGCACAAGCAAGTCTCCAATCTATGCACCTGCACAAACTAACAAACACTTGCACACAACACGAAAAAGGGGTTGCCAATCCCTTCACGGTCACGAACAAGAGTGAGATCTAATAGAGATAGGTATAAAAGATAAATAAAAGAGCAAACTAAAGTAAATATAAATAAATTGCAGTAAGGTATTTTTGGGTTTTTTGGTTTATAGATCTGAAAATATATGATGGAAAATAGACTCGGGGGCCATAGGTTTCACTAGAGGCTTCTCTCTTGAAAGAAAACATACGGTGGGTAAACAAATTACTGTCGAGCAATTGATAGAAAAGCGCAAAGTTATGATGATATCTAAGGCAATGATCATGAATATAGGCATCACGTCCGTGACAAGTAGACCGAAACGATTCTGCATCTACTACTATTACTCCAGACATCGACCGATATCCAGCATGCACCTAGAGTATTAAATTCATAAGAACAGAGTAACACCTTAAGTAAGATGACATGATGTAGAGGGATAAACTAAAGCAATATGATATAAACCCCATATTTTTATTAAAAGGATCGATGTGGTTGACTAGAGGGGGGTGAATAGGCAACTAACAATTTTTAGCTTTTCTTGACCAAATTAAACTTAGCATCAAAATAGGTTGTCTAGATGTGCAACTAGGTGAGCAACCTATATGATGCACCAACAACAAGCATACAAGAAAGCAAGGGGTACAACACAATACCTTCTTGCACAAGTAAAGGTAAGAGATAACCAAGAGTGGAGCCGGTGGAGATGAGGATGTGTTACCGAAGTTCCTTCCCTTTGAGAGGAAGTGCATCTCTGTTGGAGCGGTGTGGAGGCACAATGCTCCCCAAGAAGCCACTAGGGACACCGTATTCTCCTCACACCCTCACACAATGCGATATGCCGTGATTCCACTATTGGAGCCATTGAAGGCGGCGACCGAACCTTTACAAACAAGGTTGGGGCTATCTCCACAACTTAATTGGTGGCTCCCAATGACACCATGAAGCTTCACCACAATGGAATATGGCTCCGCGGTGACCTCAACCGTCTTGGGTGCTCAAACACCCAAGAGTAACAAGATCCACAAGGGATTAGTGGGGCAATAAAATTTCTCTTAGTGGAAGTGTAGATTGGGGCCTTCTCAACCAATCCCTAGAAAATCAACAAGTTTGATTGGCTAGGGAGAGAGATCGGGCAAAATGGAGGTTTGAGCAACAATGGAGCTTGGGAAGGGAAGAGGTGGTCTTCTTTGGGAAGAAGACCCCTTTATATAGTGGGGGAAAAGATCCAACCATTATCCCCTCCCTCAGCCCGCGCGACGCGGTACTACCGCACACAGCCGCGGTACTACCGCAAATGGTTGTGGTACTACCGCTGCAGGGTGCGGTACTAGTGCTTGCGTGGTAGTGACCAGATGAGGGCGTGTTGCACAGGGCAGCGAGCGGTAGAACCGCCGGAGCGGTACTACCGTGCGCCCCTGTGGTACTACCGTAAGGTAGGCATCAACTGGCACTGAAAATGCACAGACGTAATAAATTACTTCCTTAACAACTTCCACTGAGGTTGGGTCAGTGCAAAAGTCCGACACGATACTACCGCTCACAGGGAGCGGTACTACCGCATAGGGGCGGATGTAAAAAATTACATCCCCACCTACTACCGCATGTGTCTGCGTCAGGGCCAGAGGCAGTGGTACTACCGCTCACCAGGAGCGGTACTACCGCTCCCTTGAGCAGTACTACCGCACGCTCCTGCGATACTACCGCTACCTTGAATAGTACTACCGCACGCCACAGAGGCTTTAGCATTTGGCAGCCTTCATATCATACAGACATGGATAAACGGACGGTGCTCCATGGAAGCGAGGGAAAGGTGGTGCAAAGGAACAGATGTGTACGTGTTCATTCCACCCTAACCTTTCTGAAGCGGACCCCCTCTTAATAGTACGGCTTTCCTATGACTCAAATCCACCAAAAAGAAACGTAGAGAACAGCCATCTTCGATAGGCTCCGAGGGGCACCGAATCGTCTTGTGTCTAGACATGAGATATCTGAAATGCTCAATGCACACGATTAGTCCGCAAATGCATTGTCATCAATCACCAAAACCACTTAGGGAGAAATATGCCCTTACATTTATCCTTGATGGCAACAATACAATACGAGCCTCGCTACCCCTTCTGTCACTGGGTGAGGACACCGCAAGATTGAACCCAAAACTAAGCACCTCTTCCACTGCAAGCAAAAAACAATCTAGTTGGCAAAACCAAACTGATAGTTCGAAGAGAAATACAGAGATATCTTAATCATGCATAAAAGAGTTCAGAGAAGACTCAAATAATATTCATAGATAATCTTATCATAAATTCACAATTCATCGAATCTCAACAAACACGCCGCAAAAGAATATTACATCGAATAGAACTCCAAGAACATCGAGGGGAACATTGTATTGAAGATCAACGAGAGAGAAGCAGTCATCTAGCTACTAGCTATGGACCCATAGGTCTGTGGTAAACTACTCACGCTTTATCGGAAGGGCTGCAAGGTTGATGTACAGGCCCTCCGCGATCGAATCCCCCTTCGGCAGGCTGCCGGAAAAGGCCCCAAGATGGGATCTCATGGGAGCAGAGGCTTGCGGCGGTGGAAAAGTATTTTGGTGGACGCTTCTAATGTTTGGGGAATATTTGGGAATTTATAGTGCAAAGATTAGGGTCGAGGGACTCCCGAGGGGTCCACAAGGTAGGGGCGCCCCCCCTAGGGCGTGCCCTGAGGGCTTGTGGGCTCCTCATGAGTCTTCTGGGTGTCTTCTAGTCAAAGAAAAACCATCGCAAAAGTTTTATTCCATTTGGACTCCGTTTGACATTCATTTCTGTAAAACTAAAAAACAAGGAAAAAACAGAAACTGGCACTGTGCTCTAGGTTAATAGGTTAGTCCCAAAAATAATATAAAATAGCGTATTAATGCATATAAAACATCCAAAACAGATAATATAATAGCATGGAACAATAAAAAATTATAGATACGTTGGAGACATATCAAGCATCCCCAAGCTTAATTCCTGCTTGTCCTCGAGTATGTAAATGATAAAAACAGAATTTTTGATGTGGAATGCTACCTAACATATTTATCCATGTAATTTTCTTTATTAAGGCATGAATATTCAGATCCATAAGATTCAAAACAAAATATTGGTATTGACATAAAAACAATAATACTTCGAGCATACTAATAAGGCAATCATGTCTTCTCAAAATAACATGGCCAAAGAAAGTTATCCCAACAAAATCATATAGTCTGGCTATGCTCCATCTTCATCACACCAAATATCAAATCATGCACAACCCCGATGACAAGCCAAGCAATTGTTTCATACTTTTGATGTTCTCAAATGATAAAGGCGAGGGTGTCCCGATGTTTCGATGAGATAGCTATCGTTTTCTGTGGGAGTCGATCTTGACGATCCGACTACGAACGTGCGAGACGTCACGCCTTAGCAATCGCTAAACCAACTTTCGAGGGGTTATTGACCAGCCGGCGCACAATTAACCTGACCACGAGGGTCTATTTCCTGCAAGCAAACGAAGGACAAGCAAGAAACTAAGATTGCAATCTGGATATTGTGAATATAAAGTGAAAGCTTTATTGATCAAGGTGGGGTTCTGTGACGTCTTTGTCTGGTCGTTGAACACAAACGAAGTACGCGAAGTTGCAGCTATGGCAAACTTTTAATCTAAACAAAACCCAAAGTCTAAACGACGCCCTAAGGGCTGTATATTTGGATAAAGAGGGGGAATTTTGTGGCCCTTGGGGAAGGGGTCCGAAACCAACCATATCTCTTGTTTCCCCACACATACGGACTCTAAAAACTGCCTATACTTATGTATTTCGAAATTACATGGGCATGGCCCAATAATAAGGTGACGCAGCACCTATAATACCCTCTGGACGAAATTTGTGAAGTGGCATCTTGTATATTTCGTCCAAGATTTCATGCACTCATCACGGTGGCTTCAAAGTCCTGAAATCATCACTTGAAACTCCGTTTTTGTTTCCCTTGCGTATGCCATCATCGCCAGGCTTGTTCTTGCTCCAATGTTCATCCTTCTCCAAGCTAGGCCCTTCATTTGTAAGCAAAACAAATGTATCCAATTTGGCAGCATCATATTCTCATGAACATTAGAATCATTACCAAGAAACGAAAGTACCTGGTAATTTAATTGGCGTGCACGAGCTCTAGTAATTGGTCCAGTATGTATAGCAGCAGGGGTTGTGGGTGTAACAATGGTATTGATGTCCTCATCGTCAAACCTTTTCAACTTTCATGCAATACATGAGCGTGAGCCATGGACATAGCACTATAGGTGGAATAGAATATGGTGGTTGTGGAGAAGACAAAAAGAAGGAGATAGTCTCACATCAACTAGGCATATCAACGGGCTATGGAGATGCCCATCAATAGATATCAATGTGAGTGAGTAGGGATTGCCATGCAACGGATGCACTTTGAAGCACAAGTGTGGAAAAGGGATAGTAACTTTGCCCCTTCTCTCTTTTCTCTCATTTTTTTGTTATTTTCTCCTTTTTTCTTTCCTTTTTTCTTTGGATTCTTTGGCCTCCCTTTTAATTTTTTCCTCACATAGGACAATGCTCTAATAATGAAGATCATCACACTTCATTTACTTACAACTCAAAAATTACAACTCGATACTTAGCACAAAATATGACTCTATATGAATGCCTCCGGCGGTGTACCGGGATGTGCAATTACTGAAGAGTGACATGTATGAAAGAATTATGAAAGGTGGCTTTGCCACAAATACGATGTCAACTACATGATCATGCAAAGCAATATGACAATGATGAAGCGTATCATAATAAACGGAACGGTGGAAGTTGCATGGCAATATATCTCGGAATGGCTATGGAAATGCCATAATAGGTAGGTATGATGGCTGTCTTGAGGAAGGGTGATGGTGGGTGTAATGCACCGGCGAAAGTTGTGCGGTACTAGAGAGGCTAGCAATGGTGGAAGGGTGAGAGTGCGTATAATCCATGGACTAACATTAGTCATAAAGAACTCACATACTTACTGCAAAAATCTATTAGTCATTGAAACAAAGTACTACGTGCATGCTCCTAGGGGGATAGATTGGTAGGAAAAAGACCATGCTCGTCCCCGACCACCACTCATAAGGAAGACAATCAATAAATAAATCATGCTCCAACTTCGTTACATAACGGTTCACAATATGTTCATGCTACGGGAATCACAAACTTCAACACAAGTATTTCTACAATCCACAATTACTCACTAGCATGACTCTAATATCATCATCCACATATCTCAAAACAATCACAAGGAATCAAACTTCTCATAGTATTCAATGCACTTTATATGAAAGTTTTTATTATATCCCTCTTGGATGCCCATCATATTAGGACTGAATTCATAACCTAAGCAAATTACCATGCTGTTTCAATACTCTCAAAATAATATAAGTGAAGCATGAGAGTTCAACAATTTCTTCAAAATAAAACTACCGCCGTGCTCTAAAAAGATATAAGTGAAGCACTAGAGCAAATGACAAACTACTCCAAAAGATATAAGTGAAGATCAATGAGTAGTCGAATAATTATGTAACTATGTGAAGACTCTCTAACATTTAAGAATTTCAGATCTTAATATTTTATTCAAACAGAAAGCAAATCCTAATAAAATAAAATGACGCTCCAAGCAAAACACATATCATGTGGTGAATAAAAATAAAGCTCCAAGTAAGGTTACCGATGAACGAAGACGAAAGAGGGGAACCCATCCGGGGCATCCCCAAGCTTAGATGCTTGGGTATTCCTTGAATATTACCTTGGGGTGCCTTGGGCATCCCCAAGCTTAGGCTCTTGCCACTCCTTATTCCATAGTCCATCAAATCTTTACCCAAAACTTCAAAACTTCACAACACAAAACTCAACAGAAAACTCGTAAGCTCCGTTAGTATAATAAAGCAAATCACCACCTAGGTACTGTTGTGAACTCATTCTAAATTTATATTGGTGTTATATCTACTGTATTCCAACTTCTCCATGGTTCATACCCTCCAATACTACTCATAGATTCATCAAAATAAGCAAACAACACAATGAAAACAGAATGTGTCAAAAACAGAACAGCCTGTAGTAATCTAGTAACTTCGTATACTTCTGTAACTCCAAAAATTCTGAAAAATTAGGATAATCTAGGAAATTTTTATATCCATCTTGTATAAAAAAATTCAGAATTTTATCATGCTTTGGTGAATTTAAACAATTCTGTCACTGGAAGCAAATGTTTCTGTTTTTGCACATAATCAAGTCAACTATCATCCACACTATCCCAAAGGCTTTAATTGGCACTTTATTGAAACAAAAGCTATAAAATATGATTACTACATGATGACCCACAAGTATAGGGGATCAATTGTATCTCTTTTCGATAAGTAAGAGTGTCGAACCCAACGAGGAGCAGAAGGAAATGACAAGTGGTTTTCAGCAAGGTAATGTCTGCAAGTGCTGAAATTGTAAGTAGCGGAGTAGTTTGATAGCAAGATAATTTATAACGAGCAAGTAACGATAGTAGTAACCAAAGTTCATCAAGGTATCCCAATCCTTTTGAGGCAAAGGACGGGCCAAAACAGTCTCTTATGATAAGGCAAGCGTTCTTGAGGGTACAGGGGAATTTCATCTAGTCACTTTCATCATGTTGGTTTAATTTGTGTTCGCTACTTTGATAATTTGATATGTGGGTGGACCGGTGCTTAGGTGTTGTTCTTACTTGAACAAACCTCCTACTTATGATTAACCCTCCCGCAAGCATCTGCAACTACGAGAAAAATTATTAAGAATAAATTCTAACCATAGCATTAAACTTTTGGATCCAATCGGTCCCTTACGGAATAGCGCATAAACTAGGGTTTAAGCTTCTGTCACTCTCGCAACCCATCATCTAATTGCTACTCCACAATGCATTCCCTTAGGCCCAAATATGGTGAAGTGTCATGTAGTCGACGTTCACATGACACCACTAAGGGAATCACAATATACATACTATCAAAATATCATAGACATATCAAGTTCACTTGATTACTTGCAACATCATTTCTCCCGTGACCTCAAGAACAAAAGTAACTACTCACAAATGATAAACATGCTCATGATCAGAGGAGTATTAAATAGCACATTGGATCTGAACATATAATCTTCCACCAAATAAACCATATAGTAATCAACTACAAGATGTAATCAACACTACTAGTCACCCACAAGCACCAATCTATAGTTCCGGCAACAAGATTGAAGACAAGAGATGAACTAGGGTTTGAGATGAGATGGTGCTGTTGAAGATGTTGATGGAGATTACCCTCCCCAAGATGGGAGAGTTGTTGGTGATGATGATGACGATGATTTCCCCCTCCGGGAGGGAAGTTCCCCCGGCGGAATCGCTTCGCCGGAGGGCAAAAGTGCTCCTGCCCCATTTCCGCCTCGAGACGGCAGCACTCCGTCCCGAAAGTCCTCTCCTTATTTTTTCTAGGTCAAAATGACCTATATACCAGAAGATGGGCACCAGAGTTGGGCCTGGGTGAGCACAACCCACCAGGGCACGCCCAGGTGGGTTGTGCCCACCTGGTGGGCCCCCAATGGTAGTTATTTGCTCCAATATTCCTCAAATGTTCCATAAAAAATCTCCGTGAAGTTTCATCTTGTTTGGAGTTGTGCAGAATAGGTGGCCTGACGTAGCTTTTCCAGGTCCAGATTTCCAGCTGCCGGAATTCTCCCTCTTTGTGTATACCTTGCATATTATGAGAGAAAAGGCATTCGAATTACTCCAAAAAGCATTATTATGGATAAAAACATTATAAATAACAGTAATAAAACATGATGCAAAAGGGACGTATCAACTCCCCTAAGCTTAGACCTCGCTTGTCCTCAAGCGAAAACCGAAATCGCAAAACAGGTCCACATGCTTTGAGAGAGAGGTGTCGATAAAAACAAAATACGGACATAGAAGCATCATGTTGATTATTATAACAGCAACAAAATTAAACATAAGACTTTTATCATAGGACTTTTATCATATACTTCTCATGAATAAGTAACAATTCATCACACAATCAAAGTATAAAGCAAAAACTCTATTAAAAACCAACAAACTATGTTCTTAGTCAACTTTGCAACTACAATTCATCATCTTTTCAGGAAGGGTCACGTATCGGAGCCTTTAGGCAAGTCCACATACTCAACCATCATATAGTCTTCTATGATTGCTAACACTCACCGCGTACACATGAGCAAAACATTTCAACCGGACAGATACAAAGATGGGGGCTTATAGTTTCGCCTCCCAACGTACTCACCTCAAGGGTGATGTCAACAATAATAACTCATGCTATCTATATTCAACTGGACATATGTGCCTAGATCTTTCCTCACCACATGATGCTTGCCAAAGGAGAAAAACAAAAAGGAATAGAAGGAAAACTTTGACTCTTTGCATAAAAGTAAATACATAAAAGTAAAAGATAGGCCCTTCGCAGAGGGAAGCAAAGGTTGCCATGCGCTTATTTGTTTGTATGCTCAACCCCTTAGTGCAAAAGAACGTCAATTACATTGCCCCTTCTGATAGCGACCTTTATTATGCAGTCTGTCGCTTTTATTCTTCACCATCACAAGTTCGTGCAACGCTCAATTTTCTCGTACACTAAATGATCTCACACATTTAGAAGCAATTTTTATTGCCTTTTGCACCAATGACAACTTACTTGAGGTATCTTGCTCCATCCCTAGGTAGGTATGGTGTGCACTTGAAAATAAGATTTGGTTTTAAGGGTTTTTTGGATGCACAAGTTGTATCTCTACTTAGTGCGAAATTTTTGGCTAGCAAAGATAGTGGGCAAGCACCACATGTTGAAGGATCTATGACAATATGACTTCAGAGGAGGATACCATATCATCATACTACATCACAATCATTTTAACGCAATGTTGATATCCAAGATAAATCATTATCCACTCCTAGCTATTTATGCATGGCATGAGAAACTATAATCTCTAATTGTCATTGCAAACATGTTTAATCATAATGAGCTGAATCATGGATACTAGGTTAATCATATTTACGCAAACAGAGCAAGTCGAGTTCATACCCGCTTCTCTCTGCCACGACCAGTTCATCGAATATCGTCATTATTGCCTTTCACTTGCACGACCGAACAATGTGAAAATAATAACAGTGCGAGAGTGACGTGGACTAAGCTGGAATCTGCAAACATTTTATTCAATAGGAGAAGATATGGGAAAATGGGCTCTTTATTAGATAAACAGTTATTCATGTGAGAGCCACTCAACATTTTCATCATGGTCTTCTCCTTGATACGACTCGAATAAAAAGAAAAGAAATTCAGGGAAACACACTAAAATATTTTTGGAGCTTTTGGTTTTCTTGAACAGGCAAATAAAAGGGAAAAGCAAAAATGAGAAAAACTATTTACACGGGAAAGCTCCCAACAAGCAAAAGAAGAACAAGGAAATCTTTTTGGGTTTTCTTCTTAATAACACAACTAAGCATGGATAGAAAGTAAACTAACTACAACTAATTTTTTTGGTTTTTCTAAGGTTTTCAAACAGACAAGAAGAAAGCAAGAAAATAAATCTAAGCATGGATGATACAATGAAAAGTGTGAACACCGACAAATGGAATAAGTGGACATGAATGTAATGTCGGTGAGAAACACGTACTCCCCCAAGCTTAGGCTTTTGGCCTAACTTGGTAATCGATCGGTAGCCTGGATAGTAGTTGGCGTGATAGCTCACGGAGGCTCTCGGTGCAGATGCCTCGGCCTGCTGTGCTGCCTCCACTGCCGCGTTGTGAGCTCGGGCCTCGCTCTCAAGAACAAAGTATCTTCCTTTGCTGTGATAGTCAAAAAGAGCAGGTGCAGGCAAATATGTGTGCACAACAGATGTTTGGTTAAACAACAGATTGTAAGTGAAATTGTAAATTTTTCCTGTGAGGATCTTATGACTTTTCAAAGTATCAAAGTCTAAATACTGCATGGGTAGGATAGGGTCAAAGGGCAAAGGTGAAACACCCAGCCCTCGTGCTAAACGCGTGGCATAAATTCCACCATAGAAATAGCCACTATTAGCGTTATGTTGTAACCTGCGTGCAACAATCGCCCCAAGATTATAACTCCTATCACTAGTGAGAACGGTGCGTATGAGGCTCAAGTATGGAGCACAAAGTATACTACAATCTTGTTTGCCTACAATACATTTCCCATTAAATAAAGCAAAGTACTAAATTGCGGGAAAATGAATGATCTTTATTCTACCTTGTGTCACTCCTCTCGTCTCACCATAGCAAAGACTAGTCAAGAATGATTGGTACTCAGCCCTTGGCGGTTCGTCAAGCGAACCCCAGAACGGGAGTTTACAGTGGTGAGCAAAACTTTCTAGTGAATGGTAAATGAATTTTCATAAAGTTTAAACGACGCCCTAGCCTCACGGGGATGGAATTTAAATCCTTTGACAAATGATTTGGTAAGAGTGTGGCGTTGCTCCCACTTATCTGAAATGTAGGGACTGACACCGGCATTGTGAACATATTGCTCAAATTCCTCCGTGATGCCCACACGCATCATATAATCATCGCAAGGCCATAAGCATGTTTTGGTGGCTGCATCTCGAATAGAACTTTCACTTGGTTCGACATAAGACAAACGAGCAGAGTTGTCACTAGAAGATGCCCCCGAGGATCTCCTCCTCGAAGAACTCCTTCCAGATAGGTTCATCATGTTCGCGTACAATTTTCTGAAAAAATTTGAGTGACAAAAATTTATCAACAAAACTTTATAAGATTAATAGCAACTACTCATAGGGATACATAGAGGCCATAGCAAGCATTCAAACTACTTAGAACTCTAAGAATTCAACATGCAAGCTCAACTATAGCAGCACCAACAGTAGCTAATTATTCAAAATATGAACCACTAAAACAAAAACTAATTGGACAAAAGGTGGAGTCACATACCAACCAACAATCCCCAGAAACAGTTTCGGAAACGGAGCTTCGAGCAAAGAGATCGAAATCCACGGGTTTGAGAGCAAGAATACGGGAGAGAGAGCAATGGAGAATTTTTTTCTGGAGGTAGGTGATGATGTGGTGTGAAGAGATAAGTGTGGGGGCCCACGTGGGGACCACAACCCACAAGGGTGCGCTTGGGGGTCCTGGCGCGCCCAGGTGGGTTGTGCCCACCTGGTGCATCTCCCTCTGATATTATTTGCACCAGAAATTCTTAAATATTCAGAAAAAATCGTATTAAATTTTCAGAGCATTCTGAGAACTTTTATTTTTGGGTCATTTTTTATTGCACGGGAAATTCAAAAAAAAGACAAAACATGGCATTTTATTTTATTTAACTAATAAAAACAGAAAACAAAAAGTAGGGACAGAAGGTAGTGCTTACTAAATCCATCAACTTCATACCTCTCAAAAATGATTCATTAATAAGGTTGATCAGGTCTTATTAACAACCACTTTCGATTAGCATGAAACCTAAGGACTTTCGTAATTCACTAAGTTACCTCAACGGGGATGTGGATATCCCCAACAATAAGCATTTCATGTTTCTTTTTGGCAGTAGGTAGAGGTACTTGAAAACTTCCAATAGTGATTGTCGGAGATTTTTCAATAACATTAATACCATTCACTTGGAATTGTTTCTTTGGAAAGTGCACCGTATGCTCATTACCATTTATATGAAAAGTGACCTTGCTTTTATTGCAATCAATAACAGCCCCTGCAGTATTCAAGAAGGGTCTACCAAGGATAATCGACATGTTGTCGTCCTCGGGCATCTCAAGTATAACAAAGTCAGTCAAAATAGTAACATTAGCAACAACAACGGGCACATCCTCATAGATACCGATAGGTATGGCAGTTGATTTTTCAGCCATTTGCAACGATATTTTAGTAGGTGTGAGTTTATTCAAATCAAGTCTTTTATATAAAGAAAAAGGCATAACACTAACACCAGCTCCTAAATCACACAAAGCAGTTTTCACATAATTCTTTTTGATGGAGCAAGGTATAGTTGGTGTTCCCGGATCTCCAAGTTTTTTAGGTACTCCATCCTTAAAAGTATAATTAGCAAGCATGATGGAGATTTCAGCTTCCGGTATTTTTCTCTTATTGGTGATGATATCTTTCATGTACTTTGCATAAGGACGCATTTTCAAGATATCAATCAAGCGAGTACGCAAGAAGACTAGCCTCAGCATTTCAGCAAAGCGTTCAAATTCTTCATCATCTTTCTTTTTAGTTGACTTAGGTGGAAAAGGCATAGGTTTTTGAACCCACGGTTCTCTTTCTTTACCGGTTTTCTAGCAATGAAGTCTCTTTTGTCATACCTCTTATTCTTAGGTTGTGGGTTATCAAGATCAACAGGTGGTTCTATCTCAACATCATTGTCTGGTTCTTTATTATTTGTATGAGTGTCTTCATGAACCTCATCATTATCTTTTTCATTATCAGAAAGTGAGTGTTCATTACCAGATTGGGTTTCAGCATCAGAGATAAAAGTTTTCATTATCATTATCAAAAGGTTTTTCTATTTCAGGTTCACTAGAAGCATGCAAAGTCCTATCATTTTTCTTCTTCTTTTTCTTTCTAGAAGGACTAGGTGCATCAGTGTTATTTCTTTGTGAATCTTGTTCAATTCTTTTTGGGTGCCCCTCAGGACAAAGTGGTTCCGGAGTCATTTTACCTCCTCTAGTTGCAACTCTAACAGCAAATTCATGTATATTATTATTCATTTCATCTAGCAACTCTCTTTGAGATTTAGCGACTTGTTATAACTGAGTTTGAACCATGGAAGCATGTTTTCCAACACCTCTAACATCATTTGAGCTTCTAAATAACAAGTCACTCAAGCGAGCAATCATATCAGAATTGTATTTCAATTGTTTCATAACATTTGCATTGAAATGATCTTGTTTTCTAATGTAGTTTTCAAACTCATAAAGGCATTGACTAGGGTGCATATTGTGAGGATTGTCATTATCATTGAACTTCATTAAAGAATTTACCTCTATCACCTTAGGCAGTGGTGGTGTATTAATCCCATGTATTTCTTCAATAGGAGGTAAAAAAAATTACATCCTCAGCTTTAATACCTTTTTCCTTCATAGATTTCTTTGCCTCTTGCATATCTTCAGGACTGAGATATAATATACCCCTCTTCTTTGGAGTGGTTTTAACCGATTGTTCAGGAAGAGTCCAATCATCATAGCCTTTCAATATATTATTCAATAATTCTTCAGCTTGCCCAACAGTTCGTTCCCTGAAAACACAACTAGCACAACTATCTAGGAAATCCCTAGAAGCATTGCTTAGTCCATTATAGAAGATATCAAGTATTTCATTTTTCTTAAGAGGATGATCGGGCAAAGCATTAAGTAATTGGCAAAGCCTCTCCCAAGCTTGTGGGAGACTCACTTCTTTGATTTGCACAAAGTTAAATATTTCCTGTAAAGCATCTTGTTTCTTATGAGCAAGGAAATATTTTTCAGAGAAGTAATAAATCATATCCTGGGGACTACGCACACAACCAGTAGCAAGAGTATTGTACCAAGCTTTAGCATCACCCTTTAATGAGAACAGAAAGAATCTGAGAATAAAGTAATAGCGAGTCTTCTCATCATGAGTAAAAAGGGTGGCTATGTCATTCAACTTAGTAAGATGTGCCACAACAGTTTCAGTTTCATAACCATGGAAAGGATCAGATTCAACCAAACTAATTAACTCTGGGTCGACAAAGAATTCATAATCTTTATCATCAATGAAGATCAGTGAAGTAGCAAACTTAGGATCATATTTCATTCTAGCATTCAGAGATTTTTCTTTATACTTGCATAATAATTTCTCTACATCATCTCTATCCCTACAAGCAAGAATAACTCTAGTTGTCTCCTCATTCATAACATAACCTTCCGGAACCTTAGGCAAGTCATATCTAGGAAGGCTAGTTCTAGCAGGTGTTTCAGGAGTTTCAGTTTCAAGGTCATCATCAGATTCAACAACATCATGTTGTATTACTCTAGCAATTTGTTCATCAAGAAAGTCACAGGGTGGCACATCATCATTATCAAGCATGGTACTAGCATCATCATAAGCATTATCCATAGTAGAAGTAGCATCATCAATAACTTGCGACATATCAGAATTGATAGCATGTGGTGGTGTTGCAAGTTTACTTATAATAGAAGGTGAATCTAAAGCAGAACCGGATGGCAGTTCCTTACCTCCCCTCGTCTTAGAGGGATAAATCTTAGTCTTAGCATCCTTCAGATTCTTCATAGTGATAAATTGATAATAATCCCAAGTGACTCAACAAATATTACTATGCCGCCGGCAACGGCGCCAGAAAAGGTCTTGATAACCCACAAGTATAGGGGATAGCAACAGTTTTCGAGGGTAGAGTATTCAACCCAAATTTATAGATTCGACACAAGGGGAGCCAAAGAATATTTGAAGGTATTAGCAGCTAAGTTGTCAATTCAACCACACCTGGAGATTAATTATCTGCAGCAAAGTGATCAGTAGCAAAGTAGTTTGATAGTTTTGATAATAGTGACAGCAGTAACAGTAACAATAACAGTGATAGCAGTAGTTTGGTAACGAGTGCAACAGTAACAGCAGCAGTAGTAACCTAGCAAGAACAATATAAGATAAATTCGTTGGCATTGGATTGGTGACTTGTTGGATGATATTCATCATGAGACAGTTATAACCTAGGGCGATACGGCACTAGCTCCAGTTCATCAATATAATGTAGGCATGTATTCCGTAAATAGTCATACGTGCTTATTGAAAGAACTTGCATGACATCTCTTGTCCTACCCTCCCGTGGCAGCGAGGTCCTATTGGAAACTAAGGGATATTAAGGCCACCTTTTAATAGAGAACCGGAACAAAGCATTAACACACGGTGAATACATGAACTCCTCAAACTACGGTCATCACCGGGAGTAGTCCCGACTATTGTCACCCCGGGTTTGCCGGATCATAACACGTAGTAGGTGACTATAACTTGCAAGATCGGATCTAGAACATGGATATAATGGTGATAACATAAACGGTTCAGATCTGAGTTCACGGCACCCGGGCCCAAAGTGACAAGCATTAAGCATGGCAAAGTCATAGCAACATCAATCTTAGAACATAGTGGATACTGGGGATCAGGCCCTAACAAAACTAACTCGATTACATGATGAATCTCATCCAACTCCTCACCGACCAGCGAGCCTACGAAGGAATTACTCACTCCCGGTGGGGAGCATCATGGAATTGGTGATGGAGAAGGGTTGGCGATGATGAAGAACGAAGATCCCCCTCTCCGGAGCCCCAAACGGACTCGAGATCTGGCTTCCCGATGAAGAACAGGAGGTGACGGCGGCTCCGTCTCGTGGATCGTGATAATTCTTTCTCCCTGATTTTTTTGGAAAAATAGGATTTTATAGTGTCGGTTTCAGGGTCTGCGGGGCCACCAGGTGGGGACAACCCACCTAGGCGCGCCCTGGTGGGTCGTGCCCACCCAGGTGCCCCCCTCAGGTAACTCTTGGCTACATAAATTCTCTTTTATTGTATAAAAAATCCTCGCAAAGTTTCGTTCCATTCCGAGAACTTTTATTTCTACACAAAAACAACACCATGGTAGTTCTGCTGAAAACAGCGTTAGTCCGGGGTTAGTTTCATTCAAATCATGTAAATTAGACTCCAAAACAAGAGGAAAAGCGTTAGGAAAAGTAGATATGTTGGAGACGTATCAAAGGGGGGCAAGAACGGAGTTACAAGTGATGATTTCAGGACTTTGAAGCCACCATAATGAGTGCATGAAGCCTTGGACGAACTACACAAGATGTCACTTCATAAATTTCGTCCAGAGACTATTCTAGGTGTTGTGTCACTTTATTATTGGGCCAGACCCATGTAATATCGAAATACTTGAGTATAGGCTGTTTTTAGAGTCTGTATGTGTCGGGAAACAAGAGTTAGGGTTGGTTTTGGACCCCTCCTCCAAGGGCCACGAAATTCCCCTCTCTTCCTCCATATATACAGCCCTTAGGGCATCGTTTAGACTTTGGGTTTTGTTTAGATTAAAAGTTCGCCATAGCTGCAACTTCGTGTACTTCGATTGTGTTCAACGACCAAACCAAGGCGTCACAGAACCCCACTTGATCAATAAAGCTTTCGTCTTTTATTCACAATATCCAGATTGCAATTTTAGTTTCTTGCTTGTTCTTCGTTTGTTTGTAGGAAATAGACCCTCGTGGTCAGGTTGATCGTGCTCCGGCATGGTCAATAACCTGTCGGAGTTGGTTTAGCGATTGCTAAGGCGCGACATTGATACATCTCCATCGTAACTACTTTTCCAAACTCTGTTGCCCTTGTTTTGGACTCTAACTTGCATGATTTGAATGGAACTAACCCGGACTGAAGCTGTTTTCAGCAGAATTGCCATGGCGTTATTTTTGTGTAGAAATAGAAGTTCTCAAAATGACCTGAAACTTCACAAAGAATATTTTTGGAATATATAAAAAATATTGGCGAAAGAATCAACAGAGGGGGACCCATCGGCTGTCCACAAGGGTGGAGGGCGCGCCCACCCCCCTAGGGTGTGCCCCTGCCTTGTGGGTCCCCTGGACCTCCACCGACCTCAACTCCAACTTCATGTATTCGCGTTCGGGGAGAAAAAAATCAAAGAGAAGGATTCATCGCGTTTTACGATACGGAACCGCCACCTCCTGTTATTCCTCGGGAGGGCAGACCTGGAGTCTGTTTTTGGGCTCCGGAGAGGGGAAATCATCACCATCGTCATCATCAACCATCTTCCATCACCAATTTTATGATGCTCACCGCCGTGCGTGAATAATTCCATCGTAGGCTTGCTGGACGGTGATGGGTTGGATGAGATTTATCATGTAATCGAGTTAGTTTTGTTAGGGTTTGATCCCTAGTATCCATTATGGTTTGAGATTGATGTTGCTATGACTTTGCTATGCTTAATGCTTGTCACTAGGGCCCGAGTGCCATGATTTTAGATCTGAACCTATTATGTTTTCATGAATATATTTGTGTTCTTGATCCTATCTTGGAAGTTATAGTCACCTACTACGCGTTATGATCCGGCAACCCCGGAGTGACAATAGTCGGGACACTTCCCGGTGATGACTGTGGTTTGAGGAGTTCATGTATTCACTAAGTGCTAATGTTTTGGTCCGGTTCTTATTAAAAGGAGGCCTTAATATCCCTTAGTTTCCATTATGTCCCTGCTGCCACAGGAGGGTAGGACAAATGATATCATGCAAGTTCTTTTCCATAAGCACATATGACTATATACGGAATACATGCCTACATTATATTGATGAATTGGAGCTAGTTATAGCGCCCAAGATGCGATTCTATCCCAATCACGTGATGAATTCGTGATTGGGGCACAACCGTTTCGAGCACATAGCAAGGTGGATATCATTACAACATACCATGTACTGAATAGATAAGAATACAAGATAAAGGCTTACACTCGCCACAAGCTACAACATCAATACAATAGTTCATCAATACATAGCAAACATCATATAGAAGAGCAGGATCCGACTACGGATGAAATCAAACGAAAAAGAAGAACAACATCCACCCTGCTAATCCCAGGCTCCCCGACCCGAAACCTAATCCCTTGATCGAAGAAGAAGAACTCCAAAAGCAATCAAGCATCGCTCTCACGTCAGATCATCACGTTACATGTACCAGCAACTGTTGTTGTAGTAATCTGTGAGCCACGAGGACTCAGCAATCCCATTACCATGGGTATCAAGACTAGCAAAGCTTAATGGATATGGAATGGATAAGTGATGAGGTTGCAGCAAGCGGCTAAGCATTGTATGGTGGCTGACTTACAAGCACAAGAATAAGATGAGAAACTACGCAAACAGTTGCAATCTAGTAATGATCAAGAAGTGATCCTGAACTACTTACGTACAAACATAACCCAACCGTGTTCTCCTCTCGAACTTCCCTGAAAAGAGATAGTCACGGTTACGCATGTGGTTGGTGTATTTTAATTGAGTTTACTTCAAGTCCTCTACAACCGGATATTAACAAATTCCCATCTTCCACATAACCGCGGGCACGGCTCTCGAAAGTTTAAACCCTGCAGGGATGTCCCAACTTAGCCCATGACAAGCTCACGATCCGTGGAGACAATCCTCCATCGCGGGACCCTCCCATCAGACTCGGAATCCCGGTGCACAAGAGATTTCGACAATGGTAAAACAAGTCCAGCAAGACCTCCCAGTGTGCCGACACCCTGATAGTAGCCACGCGTTTCTCGTCTCAGGCCACGACCGGATTGTCCAAACTTCCGGTAGGCCAAAATAACAGAGTTGCCCCTGGCAGCCACCGGCGGTTGACAGGTTTGGACCAACACTCATGAGGAGCACTGGCCCGGGGGTTGATTAAGAGTCCTCGGGTGCTAGCCGGTCCCTATGCAAGTTTTAGTTGTTATTAGGCAAATGGTAAAACCAATGTTGGGCCTTGCTGGAAGAGTTTTATTCAAAGCGAACTGTCAAGAGGGGCCCATAAACCCTCACCATTTTAGGGACGCAAAATCAAGGAACATAACACCGGTATGACGGAAACTAAGGCGGCAAGAGTGGAACAAAACACCAGGCAAAAGGCCGAGCCTTCCACCCTTTACCAAGTATATAGATGCATTAATTAAATAAAAGATATTGTGATATCCCATGATATCCATGTCCCAACATGGAACAACCTGCAACTGCACCTGCAAATAGCAACGCTATAAGAGGGGTTGAGCAAAGCGGTAACATAGCCACACAACGGTTTGCTAGGACGATGGAAAAGGTTAGAGGCTATCATGGTAATTTGGGAGGCTTGATAAACAAGTGGTAGGTAGCGCGACATAGCGATAGCATCGAGACAACTAGCATAGCAAAGATAGTAGTGAGATCCAAGGTGACGGTCATCTTGCCTAAAATCCTGCTAGGAAGAAGACTGAGTCCATGAAGTAGACGAACCAACGTATAGTCGAACGAATCCTCACAATTGCAACATTACCGGAACTATCGAGAAGAAGCAACACCGGAAAGAAGCAAACAACATAGTAAACAAACAAGCATAAACATGGCACGGTGCACAATCAAGTATGATGCATGTCCGGTTTAATAAGGCATGGCATGGCAAAGTGCAACAAATAATACTACAAATTAAGTGGAGCTCAATATGCAACGGAGTTGCATATTGACGAAACACCACATTCAAGTTATTTAGTTCGGTCTCGTTTATGTACCCAACAATATTAAATGTTGTTAAACATGGCAAGAGGTGAAGCATAATAAAACTACCTATTTAGACAAGTTTAAATGAGGCCAGCAACAACAAACAACAATTCCGGGAAATCCCCATATGCATATTTTGGTTTTGGTACTGTTCTGCCCTAAACCATATTTTAGAGTTGTTAAACATGCAAAGTAAGTGTGCCAAGTTCATCTATGCATTTTTCTACTCCATTTACATATAAAGTTTATTAAATTCGGAGCTAAGGTTATTTAGTTATGAAATAAACCATTTTAACATGACATTTATGCAACTTAATGCAAACATCAATTTAAACATTTTAAACATGGATGAAAGCAGCATATTAGGAAACTAGATGAAATTCTAAGCATTATACATATATAAATTATTTACATATGATGCACGGTTAATGAGTTATTATATGTATGATGTTTGAGGGTTTTTCTATAAAACTGCAGTTCACTGGATAATTACTAAATTCGTCCAGGCAAAAAAAATTACGCAGGCCGAAACTGAGATCTGGCCCAGGGCGCGGGGGAGCTTCTCACATGGCCTTGAGGCCTTGGATAGGGGGGCAGCCCACGCGAGCGAGGAGGGGAGGCCCGTGCGGGACGAGCGAAGCTCCTCTGGTTGAAGCAGAGCGAGCAGAGGCCGGCGACGGTGGACTTGGCGGAGGGCGGCACGCCGGCGTGAGGTAGCGAAAGCAGACGCGAAACCTGGCGGCATGGGAGGCACGGATCTGGGCGGTGCAGGTCGTCGGGGTCTCGTGCCCTGCCGGATCGAAGCGGAGGCGGCTCCATGGCTGCTATTGTAGCCTCAAGAAAATAAGGTCGGGGAGAGGATTCAGAGAGGGAACAGGGAAGGAAAGCAAGGATCGATGGTGGGATAGGGAGGCAGCAGGGGCACGGCACGACGCTCCCCGGTGACCTCACCGGATGTGCGACGGGGAGGCGGCTCCATGGACTTGGCGGGGCGGCGAGGAACCGAGCCGATCCGGCCGGAGTTGAGGCGGAGGTGCAGCGGGGCGAAGGAGAGGTTCGGGACGACGACCATGGAGTCAGGCGGAGCTCCTGTATGTGACAGAGATGATAGAGAGAAGGTCACATGAGAAAGAAAGAGATATTAGAAGAGGGGGAAGAGAAAGGCAGGGCAGCGCAGTGCTCATCTGAGACAGCGGCGGTGGAGGAGCACGGGGAGGCTCGGGGCTGCGGCTGGAGCTGATGCTGCTACCGGTGGACGGCGGGGACGGCACAAGGTGGGAGGCGGCAGGGAGCTCCTCTCCCTGGCTCGCAACCAGGGGAACGAGGAGGTCTGTGTGGGCCTTGGTGGTTGGATGGATCGGTGCATGGTTGGATCGAAGGAATCCGGTGGGGATTGGTCGGCGTTGGAACCAAGGAGAGACCAGGTGGCGGCGGGATGGATCCCGAGAGAGAGAGAAGGCAGGTAGGTGGCAGCGGGCAGGAGGATGGATGGGACATCTCCCCTACAAACTAGGGTTGTACAGTATTTATAGCAAATTGGATAAGTTTAGGCCTATTCGGTCCCTCCGATCGTAATCGGGCGATCCGAGATAATTATGTTAGGAGAGTCAAAATAAGAACTAATTATATTTTAGGGATGTTTGAGGACGATTCAAATCCAACGGTGAAGACTGAGCGGGTCGGGTTCGGGTAAGTTCGAGGGGTCTGACAAAAGGTCACAGAGACAAAGGGGTTTGATGGGCTCAGAGAAGAGAGAGAAGAGAGCTGCAACTACGAGCGGATGCAAGTTTTACAAACATGGTGGCAACGGACTGCCGATGCAACAGAAATGATGACATGATGAATGCAAGAAACAAATAAAACACACGGCGACAAAGAAGAACATGGAAGGCGTCTGGAGCGTCGGTCTCGGGTCGTTACACTAGTTCTGTGTCACCCTAAGTTATAACTCTTGCATGACGAATGCCATCCGACATAATTATCCATCATTGATCCATTGCCTACGAGTTCGTTTCATATTGATCTTTGCTAAGTTACTTCTTCATTGCTACTGTTACGATTGCTACAAAACTGCTACTGTTACGTTTGCCACTATTACCGTTACTTTCATATTACTTTGCTGCTAAATACTTTGCTATAGATATTAAGTCTTTCAGGTGTGGTTGAATTGACAACTCAACTGCTAATACTTGACAATATTCTTTGGCTCCCCTTGTGTCGAATCAATAAATTTGGGTTGAATAATCTACCCTCGAAAACTATTGCGATCCCCTATACTTGTGGGTTATCAAGACCTTTTTCTGGCGCCGTTGCCGGGGAGCATAGCTCTATTCTCTGAGTCACTTGGGATTTATATCTGTTGATCACTATGAAGAATTTGAAAGATACCAAAACCAAGATCTATCCCTCAACTACGAGGGGAGGTAAGGAACTTCCATCTAGCTTTGCACTTGATTCACCTTCTGTTTTGAGTAAGCTTGTGACACCTACACCTGCTATTGAGTCTTATATGTCGCATATTATTCATGATGCTACTTCTACTATGAATGATGCTTATGATGCTACTACTCTGCTTGATAAAATTGTGCCACTGGGTGAATTACTTGATGAACATCTTGCTAGAGTTAGAACTATTGATTATGCTGAAGATGATGATATTTTTGAAACGGGTGAAATTATTGAAACTGAAAACTTTGAAACACCTGATAAGACTAGCTCTCCTAGATATGAACTTCCTATTGTACCTGAGGGTTATATTATGGATGAAGAAACTGCTAGAGACTTTTTTGCTTTCAATGATAGAGAAAGAAAAGTC
Organism: Triticum aestivum; assembly: GCF_018294505.1. Lineage (NCBI taxonomy): Eukaryota > Viridiplantae > Streptophyta > Magnoliopsida > Poales > Poaceae > Triticum > Triticum aestivum. Next base: position 250,087,971 of record NC_057802.1, on the reverse strand, counting down.
TTTGAATGCTAGAATGCAATATGAACCTAAGTTTGCTACTTCACCTATCTTTGTTACTGATAAGGATTATGAATTCTCTGTCGATCCTGAGTTAATTACTTTGGTTGAATCTGATCCTTTCTATGGTTATGAATCTGAAACTATTGTGGCGCATCTTACTAAATTGAATGATATAGCCACCCTATTTACTCATGAGGAAAAAATCGCTATTACTATATTCTTAAGTTGTTTCCTTTCACGTTAAAGGGTGATGCTAAGTTATGGTTTAATTCTCTTGCTCCTGGTTGTGTGCGTAGTCCCCAGGATATGATTTACTACTTCTCTAGAAAAAAAATCCCTGCTCATAAGAAACAAGTTGCTTTAAAGGAAATATTTAACTTTGTGCAAATTGAAGAAGAGAGTCTCCCACAAGCTTGGGGGAGGCTACTCCAATTACTTAATGCTTTGCATGATCATCCTCTCAAGAAAATGACATACTTGATATCTTTTATAATGGACTAACCCATGCTTCTAGGGACCACCTAGATAGTTGTGCCAGTTGTGTTTTCAGGGAATGAACTGTTGAGCAAGTTGAATTGCTATTGAATAATATATTGAGTAATGATAATGATTGGACACTTCCTGAACCAACTCCTAAGCCAACTCCGATGAAAATAGGTATTCTATTTCTCAGTCCTAAAGATATGCAAGAGGTAAAGAAATCTATGAAAGAAAAAGGTATTAAAGCTAAAGATGTTAAGAATTTACCGCATATCGAAGAAATACATGGTCTTGATAACCTGACACGGGTAGTAGAGGTAAATTCTCTTTATAGGTTTGATGAAGGTGATATTCCTCATAATAAGTCTGCTAGTCAATGCTTGGATGAGTTTGATAATTTTATTGTTAAACAAGAAAATTTCAATGCTTATGCTAGTACAATTGAAACGCAATGCTCACATGTCTGACTGCTTGGGTGATTATATCAGTAAAATTGTTAATGATCTTAAGCTTATTACTAAGCATGCTTCCATGGTTAGAACTCAAATAGCACAAGTACTTAAGGCACAACATGATTTGCTCAATGAGTTGAATAGTAATAATAATAATGTTGTTAGGGTTATGACTAGAGGTGGTAAGATGACACAGGAACCTTTGTATCCTCAGGGCCATCCTAAGAGAATTGAGCAAGATTCTCAGAAAATTAATACTTATGCACCTAGTCCTAGTAATAAAAAGAAGAAAACTGATAGGACTTTACATGCTTCTAGTGAACCTGTTATAGATACACCTGAGAATCCCAATGATATTTCTATTTCTGATGCTGAGACACAATCTGGTGATGAACATGAACCTAGTGATAATGTTAATGATGATGTTCATGTTGATGCTCAACCTAGTAATGATAATGATATAGAGATTGAACCTGCTGTTGATCTTGATAACCCACAATCAAAGAATCATCATTATGATAAGAGAGACTTTGTTGCTAGGAAACATGGTAAAGAAATAGAACCATGGGTTCAGAAACCCATGCCCTTTCCTCCTAAGCCATCCAAGAAAAAGGATGATGAGGATTTTGAGCGCTTTGCTGGAATGATTAGACCTATCTTTTTGCGATGCGTTTGACTGATATGCTGAAAATTGTCTCCTTATGCTAAGTATATGAAAGATATTGTTACTAATAAAAGAAAGATACCGGAAGCTGAAATTTCCACCATGCTTGCTAATTATACTTTTAAGGGTGGAATACCGAAGAAACTAGGAGATCCAGGAATACCAACTATACCATGCTCCATTAAAAGAAACTATGTTAAAACTGTTGTATGTGATTTGGGAGCCAGTGTTAGTGTTATGCCTTTCTGTTTATATCATAGACTTGAATTGAATAAGTTGACACCTACTGAAATCTCTTTGCAAATGGTGGATAAATCAACTGCTATACCCATCGGTATTTGTGAGGATGTGCCTATTGTGGTAGAAAACATTACTACCTTAACGGACTTTGTTATTCTTGATATTCCCTCTTGATATTCCCGAGGACGATAGTATGTCGATTATCCAGGGTAGACCCTTATTGAATACTATAGGAGCTGTTATTGATTGCAACAAAGGCAATGTCACTTTTCATGTTAATGGTAATGAGCATACGGTACATTTTTTGAAGAAACAACCTCAAGTTCATAGTATCAATTCTATTGGAAAATTTCCAACTATTACTATTGGAGGTTTTGAATTCCCTCTTCCTACTGTCAAAAAGAAATATGATATTCTTATTGTTGGGGCCATGCATATCCCCGTTGAGGTAACCTAGTGTTATTCAAAAATTCTCCGGTTTCATGTCATTTGGAAGAAGTTTGCTAATAAGACTTGATCAACCTTGTTAATGGATTCCTTTTGATGGGCATGAGATGGATGAATTTAGAAAGCACAACTTTCTGTACCCACTTTTTACTTTATATCATTTAGAATAAATAAAGCAAAAATAGTATTATATGTCTGTATTCTTAATTGTCAGTGCAATAAAAAAATGTCCCGAAAATAAAAGTTCTCCAAATGCCCTGAAAATTTAGTATGATTTTTTATAGAATATTTTAGAATTTCTGGCACTGAGGATGCACCAGGGGGCTGCACCAGGGGGCCACAAGGGTGGAGGGCGCGCCCTACCCCCGGAGCGCCCCCTGCCTTGTGGGTCCCACGTAGGCCCCCTCACTTATTCCAGCACCCATCCACTTCGTCTTCCTCCATAAAAAACCATCTCGTTGCTCAAACCCGTGTTCTAGCTCATCTTGCTGCCATTTTCGATCTCCTTGTGCAAAGCTCCATTTGCAAAACTGTTTTGGAGGATTGTTTTTTGGTATGTAACTCCTCCATTTGTCCAATTAGTTTTTGTTCTAGTGCTTTATTTATTGCAAATTTTTGCTACTGTAGTGACCTTGTTCTTGAGCTTGCATGTCAAATTTATATGGTCCAAAGTATTTTTGATGCATGATATAGCTTCTAGACACTTGTAGGAGTAGTTGCTATCAATATTGTTGAGTTTGATTTACTTTTATTTTGAGTCACTAAAAATTTCAGAATTTTCAGAGGAAGAAAATGATGAGGAGATTGTTAAGAGGCTCTTCAAGTCGGGGTTCTAAAGGAAATGAAAATGAAGAGAAGAAGAAGCCCAAGTACAACATTCCTCGCACCGCGGAGGTTCGGCCGTGTGAATGTCCATGTCATGCATTCTTGGAGGCGGCCGGAATGTATGATGACTTCTATTATTTGGCTAGGAATGCAGGCATCACCGACTTTCTCCATGATAAGTGTGATCAGTACCTCCTACTCACTAATACTTTTGTGCAAAATTTTCACCTTCATGCTAGGAGATCACCACCCATGGTAGAATTTCACTTATATGATGAGCATAAGGAGATGATGCTTTCTGACTTTTGTGAGGTTTGCAAATTACCTTATGATGGCAGCGTCGATGAGCCACGTCCTAGAGATGTGGAAGATTTTATTGATGAAGTTACCGTTGGGAAAAGGAGAAAGGTGTCGAAGCGAGAGTGTCAGATGTCTACTACGCAACTTTATCCTTGTAGAAGTTGTTGGAACTCCAAGTGTAGAGTTTTGTAGGACAGTAGCAAACTTCCCTCAAGTGGATGACCTAAGGTTTATCAATCCGTGGGAGGTAGGATGAAGATGGTCTCTCTCAAACAACCCTGCAACCAAATAACAAAGAGTCTCTTGTGTCCCCAACACACGCAATACAATGGTAAATTGTATAGGTGCACTAGTTCGGCGAAGAGATAGTGATACAAGTGTAAAATGGATGGTAGATATAGGTTTTTGTAATCTGAAAATATAAAAACAGCAAGGTAACTAGTAACAAAAGTGAGCAAAAATGGTATTGCAATGCTTGGAAACAAGGCCTAGGGTTCATACTTTCACTAGTGCAAGTTCTCTCAACAATGATAGCATAATTAAATCATATGGCAATCCCTCAACATGCGACAAAAGTCACTCCAAAGTTCCTATCGCGGAGAACATAAGATGAAATTGCTTGTAAGGTACGAAACCACCTCAAAGTTATTCTTTCCGATCAATCCATTGAGCTATTCCTATAAGTGTCACAAACAGCCCTAGAGTTCGCAGTAAAATAACACCATATGACACACATCAATCAACCCTAATGTCACCACAAGTATCCATGGGTCAATTATACCATATCCATCAAACAACTTCAGATCCATAATATTCAATCCAACACAAAGAACCTCAAAGAGTGCCCCAAGATTTCTACCGGAGAAACAAGGACGAAAACGTGCATCAACCCCTATATAGATTACCCTAATGTCACCTCGGGAATCTGCGAGTTGAGTGCCAAAACATACATCAAGTGAATCAATAGAACAACCCATTGGCACCAAGGGTATCCCACGCAGGACATACATCAAGTGTTCTCAAATCCATAATAGTATTCAATCCGATAACAGCGAAACCTCAAAGGTAAAACTCAATTCATCACAAGAAGGTAGAGGGGGGAAACACCATATGATTCAACTATAGTAACAAAGCTCACGGTACATCAAAGATCGTGCCAAATCAAGAACACGAGACATAGAGAGAGAGAGAGAGAGAGAGAGAGATCAAACACATAGCTGCTAGTACATACCCTCAGCCCCGAGGGTGAACTACTCCCTCCTTGTCATGGAGACCACCGGGATGATGAAGATGTCCACCGGTGATAGTTTCCCCCTACGGCAGGGTGCCGGAATGGGCTCCCGATTGGTTTTCGTGGCTACAAAGGCTTGCGGCGGCGGAACTCCCGATCTAGGTTTGTTTCTGGGGGTTTCTGGATTTATAGGAATTTTTGGCGTCGGTTTCAAGTCAGGGGGGTCCACGAGTCAGCGACAAGGCAGGGGGCACGCCCTCCACCCTTGTCGTTGACTCGGGACTCTTCTGGCCCGAATCTTTTGCTTCGGGGGCTTCTTCTAGTCCATAAAAGATCACCGTAAATTTTCAGCTTGTTTGGACTCCGTTTGATATTCCTTTTCTGCAAAACTCAAAAACAAGGAAAAAAACAGAAACTAGCACTGGGCTCTAGGTTAATAGGTTAGTCCCAAAAATAATATAAAATAGCATATAAATGCATATATATCCAAGATGGATAATATAATAGCATGGAACAATCAAAAATTATAGATACGTTGGAGATGTATCAAGCATCCCCAAGCTTAATTCATGCTCGTACTCGAGTAGGTAAATGATAAAAATAGAATTTTTGATGTGGAATGCTACCTAACATATTTATCCATGTAATTTTCTTTATTATGGCATCAATATTCAGATCCATAAGATTCAAAACAAAAGTTTGGTATTGGCATAAAAACAATAATACTTTGAGCATACTAATAAGGCAATCATGTCTTCTCAAAATAACATGGCCAAAGAAAGTTATCCCTACAAAATAATATAGCCTGGCTATGCTCCATCTTCATCACACAAAATATTCAAATCATGCACAACCCCCATGACAAGCCAAGCAATTGTTCATACTTTTGATGTTCTCAAACCTTTTCAACTTTCACGCAATACATGAGCGTGAGCCATGGACATAGCACTATAGGTGGAATAGAATATGGTGGTTGTGGAGAAGACAAAAAGAAGGAGATAGTCCCACATCAACTAGGCATATCAACAGGCTATGGACATGCCCATCAATAGATATCAATGTGAGTGAGTAGGGATTGCCATGCAACGGATGCACTAGAGATATAAATTTATGAAAGCTCAAAAAGAAACTAAGTGGGTGTGCATCTAACTTGCTTGCTCATGAAGACCTAGGACAATTTGAGGAAGCCTGTCATTGGAATATACAAGCCAAGTTCTATAATGAAAAAATCCCTCTAACATCCCAAATTTTCAATTTGGTATGTTATACCTAGATCATCATTGCATATCATGTTTTATTGCATTTTGACAAATCCTCGATAAATCCTAAGCAACTCAAGGACCCTCGGAGAGAGTTGGGGATTTTCTCAAATTTTCATATTTGATTTTCATCAAATTATAAAACGAGGATTTTGGTTTTAATTATTTTCTCTCCGGAAAAATATTTCATTTTAAAAATAAACGAGAGGAGAAAATATGACTTCTCCAAAACAATTGAAATACTGGAGGAAAAATGTTAAAATCATTTATTGGAATTTATTTGGATTTTATTTGCAATTTTTATTGCATTAAAAATATTGCATGTTTTGAAAATATTTATTTTTGTGTTAAACAAATGTTCACCCTATTCTAGATTTTCTAACTAGACGGGGAAAATTTATTTTATATTTTTCTGACTTTTATTTATTTTCAAATGAATTATTTTCCGCGGAACGTATTAAAAAAAACAGCGCGCGCCCGCTGGGCCGAGCCCAGCCGCGCCAGGCCGCCGGCCCGCCCGCGTCGTCCCCTTCGCGCACGACCGCCGCCGCCGCTCGGAGTCCGAGCTCCGCACGGGAGCCGCCGCCGCCCCCTTCCCCAAGCCACCTCCGCCCCCCCCCTTTATATACCCCCCCCCTCTTCTCTCCTCTCATCTCGCCGCCGCCCGCACCCGCCTCGTCCGCCGCCGCCGGAGCCGAGCCCGCCGCCGCGCCGTTCGTCGCTGGAGCCGCCCCTCGCCGCCCCTCGCACCCCCCCCCCCCCGAGCCCCGCACCCCCGCCGCACCCCGCGCCCCGCCGGAGCCCCGCCGGACCTCTGCCCCGACGAGGTACTGCCTCGCCTCGTTCGTCGCCAGTTTTGTTTTAAAAAAACCGTTCGTTTAAAAAAAACCTAGATCGGTTTTTTTTTGGTTTTGTTATTTTACGAGCGTTCACCGAACCGTTCGTTTCGACGAATGCGTTCGTCGGTTTTTTCTCTGATAACGAACGTCCGTTCTTTAACCGTTCGTCCGTTTTTCTTTTTCATCGGATTTTTTTCTGCGATTATCTCAGATTCGATTTTTGATCGAATCTTCGTTTCTGTTTAACTTCTCGCTCGTTTATCGGAATCAGGCGATTCAAGCGCCTAGAGTTTCGTCTCGAAATTCTCTTTCCGTTTAACCTACTCAAACAAGTTTTTGCTACAGTAAAATTTGACCTAGATCCAGATTAGTAAACGAAGCTTCTTTCTTTCGCCGTTTGACTTTCGTTGCTTCTTTCGAGTTGATTCTTTTTGCAAACCGGAGTTCTTAAGTTGAACTTTCTGGTTGGATCTTTCATTCGAGTTTTACCTGTGCATTAGATGAGTACTGATTGTATGCTTGTTTGTTTGCGATAGAGTACCCGGAGTGTGCCGCTTGTTACTTCGAATCGCTAGGTTTTGCGGATAATCAGCAAGGCAAGTAACACTTTGATCATACTTTCCATACCCGAAGAGGAGAGCTGGAACCTACAACGCCACATTACCCGAAGAGGAGAGCTGGAAGATTCAAGTTCTCATTCCAGGAAGGATGTTCTGTGCCATAAGATTGGTTTTCGAAGCACCAACCTGGAGTTTAGGGAAGAGCATGGCCGCACACATCGCCATGGGATGTATTGGAGAAGTCTACCACCAGGAGTTTAAGGATACAATTTACCAAATTTGTGGACGCCAAGACGCGCAATGGGAGATGATCAGAACCAAGAAGGATGGATCAATTGCAGCTTTCATCCAGGAGCAGAACCAACATATTCGTCGCCAGGAGAACCAGATGTGCACGGACAAGGAAGAACTGAAGAAGGCATTAACGAAGATCAAAGAGCTCCAAGAAGAACTCAAGGCTACACGCGAGGATTATTTGGAGGAAATCAACGCACTAGTAGGGAAGAATGACGATCTGGAGAAGAAGATTGGAGTATTCATGGGAAATCCAGTGCCAAAAGCAGAAGTCGACGAATGCACTTGTCCGGATAACTACATCATCATCGGACACCGACTCGGAACCAAGTGAAGACGACTTTGTTGATGAAGCCGGAGCAGACATCATGGAGTCTTCAACGGATCAGAATTTCTAGTAGACCACCATATCAGTAGTAGTTTTCCCCCATTTAATAGTATAGTTCAAGCACTTTGTAACGCTAGTTAGATCGATTGTTTTGCCTTGTTTGAATTGATTGAGTGATATTGATTGTATTTGTCTCATGAGCATATGGGTAGTGTTTTCTCTCTAGACCTCATTCTATTCTTAACTCTCATCTTTTCTAAACCTATCAGATGCCTCCGAGACGCGACACCGGATTTGTTTTCCCACCAGAGATCACCCAGTTGATTCAGCAACAGAATGCCCTGATGCAAGTGTTAGTGCAGAACCAAGGCAACAACAACAACAACCCACCGCCACCACCACCTATTGATCACTTAGCCCGTTTCTTAAGGCTAAACCCGCCGGTGTTTTCCAGTAGCACCGAGCCGATTGTTGCAGATGATTGGCTCCGCAAAGTTGGAAGGGAGTTGACCACTGCAGGATGCACAGATGCGGAAAGAGTGCGTTTTGCCGCACATCATCTTGATGGACCTGCAGCATCATGGTGGGAGAATTATACAGCCACGCACCCTATTGACACTGTCACATGGGACCAGTTTCAGCAAGCTTTCCGTACAGCTCATGTTTCAGCAGGAGCTATGGCTATGAAGAAGCGTGAGTTTCGTAACCTACGCCAAGGAGGACGCACCGTAGGCCCGTATGTGGAGGATTTCAGTAAGTTAGCACGTTATGCACCAGATGACGTTGCTACAGATGCTGCCAAGCAGGAGAAATTTTTTGGAAGGACTGAATGATGAACTGAGTATGCAGTTGATGGTAGCAACCTTCAACAACTACCAGGAGCTGGTAGATAGAGCTCTCATGATTGAAGGGAAGCAACAGCAGATTGAAAATCGTAAGAGGAAGTATGGACAAGGGAAGTACAATTCTGGAGCTCAGCAGAAGCCGCGATTTGCCCCGAAACCGGGAGGACAGTTTCAGCATACCCATGGAGGAGGTAGTTCGCACAACCATAATGGCTCCAAGAATGGCAATGGGAATGGAGGAAGCAACGGACAGAACCGCACCAACCCATCTACCCCAACCAAGAGGGATCTAAGTCACATTACTTGTTTCAAGTGCCAGAAGACTGGACATTATGCAACTGAATGTCCTGAAGCCCAAAATGGAAATGGCAATGGAAGCTCTGGGAAGAAGCCGAACCCGTTCAACAAAGGGCATGTGAACCACGTGAGCGTGGAGGAGGTTGAAGCTCAGCCTGATGCAGTAATAGGTAAGTTTTTGGTTAAGTCATTTACTGCAACCGTTCTTTTCGATACTGGTGCATCGCATTCATACATATCAAGGGGATTCGTGAATAAGTTTAAGATGTCCACCCAAGTTCTCAAAACCCCTATGTTAGTAACCTCGCCAGGAGCAGAGTATATGGCAACCCAAGGATGTTTTCAGATACCATTGGCCATTGGAAGGCATGTTTTCCCCTCAGACCTCATTGTTTTGGAATCGCAAGGTTTGGATGTGATTTTGGGAATGGATTGGCTATCGTTGTATGGAGGAAACATCGATTGTGCCAGCAAGACGATTTTGCTTACCACCCCGGAAGGAAAAAGGATCAAGTATGTATCCCGGCATATGCCGAAGAGGACTCAAGTAAATTCCTTATCAGGAGTTGTACAGGAGGAAGTACCAGTGGTGAAGGATTATCCGGATGTATTTCCAGAAGAATTGCCAGGCATGCCACCAGATAGAGACATTGAGTTCTTGATTGAACGTTTGCCAGGCACAGGGCCAATCTCTAAGAGACCGTACAGGATGCCCGCAAAAGATTTGGAGGAAATTAAGAAGCAGATCAAGGAGTTACTGGATAAAGGCTATATTCGCCCAAGTTCATCACCTTGGGGATCACCAGTACTTCTAGTGGAGAAGAAAGATGGATCGCTGAGGATGGTTGTTGATTACCGAGGATTGAATGAAGTGACCATCAAAAACAAGTATCCACTGCCGATGATCAATGATTTGTTTGACCGCCTACAAGGAGCTAAAGTATTTTCCAAGATCGATCTACAATCAGGATACCATCAGTTAAAGATTCGAGAGCAGGATATACCTAAGACGGCATTTACCACCAGATATGGATTGTATGAGTATACCGTTATGTCATTTGGTCTGACTAACGCACCTGCCTATTTCATGAACTTGATGAACAAAGTGTTTATGGAGTTTTTGGATAAGTTCGTCGTGGTGTTCATTGATGATATTTTAATCTTTTCCAAGAACGAGGAAGAGCATGAGGAGCATTTGCGATTGGTACTTGAGAAGCTCAGAGAACATCAGTTATATGCCAAGTTCAGCAAGTGTGAATTTTGGCTGAAGGAAGTTGGATTCCTTGGACATGTTATTTCTGGAGAAGGAATAGCAGTAGACCCTGCCAAGGTCGACACAGTGACAAGTTGGGAATCACCCACGACAGTTGGAGAAATCCGGAGTTTTCTTGGACTTGCAGGATACTACAGGAGATTCATCGAGAATTTCTCAAGGATTGCTAAGCCCATGACTGAGCTATTGAAGAAGGACACCAAATTCAATTGGACTGAGGAGTGTGAAGCTAGTTTCCAGGAGTTGAAGAAACGATTGGTTACCTCACCAGTGTTGATTCTGCCAGATCAACGCAAGGACTATGAAGTTTACTGCGACGCTTCTCGTCGAGGACTTGGAGCAGTGCTTATGCAGGAAGGAAGAGTTGTGTCATATGCTTCACGACAACTTAAACCCCATGAGAAGAATTATGCTACGCACGATTTGGAATTAGCAGCCGTGGTGCATGCATTGAAGACATGGAGACATTTTCTCATCGGAAACCATTGTGAGGTGTACACGGATCACAAGAGTTTGAAGTATATTTTCACGCAGAAGGAGTTAAATCTCAGACAGAGGAGATGGTTGGAGCTCATTAAAGATTATGATATGAGATTGCATTATCACCCTGGAAAGGCTAACGTAGTAGCAGACGCGTTGAGCCGCAAGAGTCATGTCAACACCCTCATGACAGGAGAGTTACCTCAGGAGTTAGCCGAGGACCTTCGCGAGCTATGTTTGGAGATAGTCCCAAGAGGCTATTTAGCGACATTGGAGATTCAGTCTACCTTGATGGAAAGGATCAGAGAAGCCCAGAAGACAGACAAGGAGATTGAAGAGATAAAGGAGAAGATGAGCAAAGGAAAAGCCAAGGGATTTTGTGAGGATGAGCACGATACCTTATGGTTTGAGGACCGCGTATATGTGCCAAATGATCCGGAGATCAGGAAGTTGATTTTGCAAGAAGCCCATGATTCACCGTACTCGATTCACCCAGGGAATACCAAGATTTATTTGAATCTGAAGAATACTTTCTGGTGGACCGGAATGAAGAAGGATATTGCGGAATATGTAGCAGTTTGTGATGTGTGTCAGAGAGTGAAGGCAGAGCATCAGAAGACAGCGGGATTGCTACAACCATTGCCGATACCCGAATGGAAGTGGGATAAAATAGGCATGGATTTTATCACGGGATTACCCAGGACTCGTTCAGGCTATGACTCAATATGGGTTGTAGTCGACCGTTTGACGAAAGTGGCTCATTTCATTCCAGTAAAGACCACTTACACCAGTGCTAAGTTGGCCAAGATCTACATGACCAGGATCGTATGTTTGCATGGAGTTCCGAGGACCATTGTATCAGACAGAGGAACCCAATTTACCTCGAAGTTTTGGAAGCAGTTACATGAAACATTGGGAACCAGGCTGGAATTCAGTACAGCTTTTCACCCGCAGACAGATGGACAGACCGAGAGAGTCAACCAGATTTTGGAGGACATGTTGAGAGCATGCGCACTAGATTATGGCTCTAGTTGGGACGACAATTTGCCATATGCGGAGTTTTCATATAACAACAGTTATCAAACCAGTTTGAAGATGGCCCCTTTCGAAGCCTTGTACGGAAGGAGGTGTAGAACACCGTTGTTATGGGACGAAGTTGGAGACCGTCAGTTGTTTGGACCAGATTTGATTAAGGAGTCTGAACAGAAAGTGGGTTGATTCGCGATAGGCTCAAGGTAGCCCAGTCCAGGCAGAAGAGTTACGCTGATTCTAAACGAAAGGAGACAGTTCACGAAGTTGGAGACAGAGTGTATCTTCGAGTATCACCACTTCGAGGAGTGAAGCGCTTTGGAGTTAAGGGTAAGTTAGCACCCCGTTTTATCGGACCATACAGAGTTGTGGAACGTATGGGAGAGGTTGCCTACAAGCTGGAATTGCCCGAAGGATTGTCTGGAGTGCATGATGTATTTCACGTTTCCCAGTTGAAAAAGTGCCACGCAGAGATGGCTGAGATACCGCTGAGAGATACTGTGCCACTGGAAGCGATTCAGCTGGAAAGTGATTTGACCTATGAGGAGAAACCAGTTAAGATTCTTGAGTATGCCAGCCGAGTTACCCGCAGCAAGGTTATCAAGTTTTGCAAAGTCCAGTGGAGTCACCACACGGAGGATGAAGCCACCTGGGAGCGAGAGGAAGATCTACGGAAGGACCACTCCCACCTGTTTTCTAGCCAACCCGAATCTCGAGGGCGAGATTCATCTTAAGGGGGGTAGGTTTGTAACATCCCAAATTTTCAATTTGGTATGTTATACCTAGATCATCATTGCATATCATGTTTTATTGCATTTTGACAAATCCTCGATAAATCCTAAGCAACTCAATGACCCTCGGAGAGAGTTGGGGATTTTCTCAAATTTTCATATTTGATTTTCATCAAATTATAAAACGAGGATTTTGGTTTTAATTATTTTCTCTCCGGAAAAATATTTCATTTTAAAAATAAACGAGAGGAGAAAATATGACTTCTCCAAAACAATTGAAATACTGGAGGAAATATGTTAAAATCATTTATTGGAATTTATTTGGATTTTATTTGCAATTTTTATTGCATTAAAAATATTGCATGTTTTCAAAATATTTATTTTTGTGTTAAAAAAATGTTCACCCTATTCTAGATTTTCTAACTAGACGGGGAAAATTTATGTCATATTTTTCTGACTTTTATTTATTTTTCTATGAATTATTTTCCGCGGAACGTATTTAAAAAAACAGCGCGCGCCCGCTGGGCCGAGCCCAGCTGCGCCAGGCCGCCGGCCCGCCCGCGTCGTCCCCTTCGCGCACGACCGCCGCCGCCGCTCGGAGTCCGAGCTCCGCACGGGAGCCGCCGCCGCCCCCTTCCCCAAGCCACCTCCGCCCCCCCCCCCCCTTTATATACCCCCCTCTCTCCTCTCATCTCGCCGCCGCCCGCACCCGCCTCGTCCGCCGCCGCCGGAGCCAAGCCCGCCGCCGCCGCCGTTCGTCGCCGGAGCCGCCCCCTCGCCGCCCCTCGCACCCCCCCGAGCCCCGCACCCCCGCCGCACCCCGCCGGAGCCCCGCCGGAGCCCCGCCGGACCTCTGCCCCGACGAGGTACTGCCTCGCCTCGTTCGTCGCCGGTTTTGTTTTAAAAAAACTGTTCGTTTAAAAAAAACCCTAGATCTGTTTTTTTTGTTATTTTACGAGCGTTCACCGAACCGTTCGTTTCGACGAATGCGTTCGTCGGTTTTTTCTCTGTTAACGAACGTCCGTTCTTTAACCGTTCGTCCGTTTTTCTTTTTCGTCGGATTTTTTCTGCGATTATCTCAGATTCGATTTTTGATCGAATCTTCATTTCTGTTTAACTTCTCGCTCGTTTATCGGAATCAGGCGATTCAACCGCCTAGAGTTTCGTCTCGAAATTCTCTTTCCGTTTAACCTACTCAAACAAGTTTTTGCTACAGTAAAATTTTACCTAGATCCAGATTAGTAAACGAAGCTTCTTTCTTTCGTCGTTTGACTTTCGTTGCTTCTTTCGAGTTGATTCTTTTTGCAAACCGGAGTTCTTAAGTTGAACTTTCTGGTTGGATCTTTCATTCGAGTTTTACCTGTGCATTAGATGAGTACTGATTGTATGCTTGTTTGTTTGCGATAGGGTACCCGGAGTGTGCCGCTTGTTACTTCGAATCGCTAGGTTTTGCGGATCATCAGCAAGGCAAGTAACACTTTGATGCTAGGAGATCACCACCCATGGTAGAATTTCACTTATATGATGAGTTCTATTATTTGGCTAGGAATGCAGGCATCACCGACTTTCTCCATGATAAGTGTGATCAGTACCTCCTACTCACTAATACTTTTGTGCAAAATTTTCACCTTCATGCTAGGAGATCACCACCCATGGTAGAATTTCACTTATATGATGAGCATAAGGAGATGATGCTTTCTGACTTTTGTGAGGTTTGCAAATTACCTTATGATGGCAGCGTCGATGAGCCACGTCCTAGAGATGTGGAAGATTTTATTGATGAAGTTACCGTTGGGAAAAGGAGAAAGGTGTCGAAGCGAGAGTGTCAGATGTCTACTACACAACTTTATCCTTGTAGAAGTTGTTGGAACTCCAAGTGTAGAGTTTTGTAGGACAGTAGCAAACTTCCCTCAAGTGGATGACCTAAGGTTTATCAATCCGTGGGAGGTAGGATGAAGATGGTCTCTCTCAAACAACCCTGCAACCAAATAACAAAGAGTCTCTTGTGTCCCCAACACACGCAATACAATGGTAAATTGTATAGGTGCACTAGTTCGGTGAAGAGATAGTGATACAAGTGTAAAATGGATGGTAGATATAGGTTTTTTTAATCTGAAAATATAAAAACAGCAAGGTAACTAGTAACAAAAGTGAGCAAAAATGGTATTGCAATGCTTGGAAACAAGCCCTGGGGTTCATACTTTCACTAGTGCAAGTTCTCTCAACAATGATAGCATAATTAAATCATATGGCAATCCCTCAACGTGCGACAAAAGTCACTCCAAAGTTCCTATCGCGGAGAACATAAGATGAAATTGCTTGTAAGGTACGAAACCACCTCAAAGTTATTCTTTCCGATCAATCCATTGAGCTATTCCTATAAGTGTCACAAACAGCCCTAGAGTTCGCAGTAAAATAACACCATATGACACACATCAATCAACCCTAATGTCACCACAAGTATCCATGGGTCAATTATACCATATCCATCAAACAACTTCAGATCCATAATATTCAATCCAACACAAAGAACCTCAAAGAGTGCCCCAAGATTTCTACCGGAGAAACAAGGACGAAAACGTGCATCAACCCCTATATAGATTACCCTAATGTCACCTCGGGAATCCGCGAGTTGAGTGCCAAAACATACATCAAGTGAATCAATAGAACAACCCATTGGCACCAAGGGTATCCCACGCAGGACATACATCAAGTGTTCTCAAATCCATAATAGTATTCAATCCGATAACAGCGAAACCTCAAAGGTAAAACTCAATTCATCACAAGAAGGTAGAGGGGGGAAACACCATATGATTCAACTATAGTAACAAAGCTCACGGTACATCAAAGATCGTGCCAAATCAAGAACACGAGACATAGAGAGAGAGAGAGAGAGATCAAACACATAGCTGCTAGTACATACCCTCAGCCCCGAGGGTGAACTACTCCCTCCTTGTCATGGAGACCACCGGGATGATGAAGATGTCCACCGGTGATAGTTTCCCCCTACGGCAGGGTGCCGGAATGGGCTCCCGATTGGTTTTCGTGGCTACAAAGGCTTGCGGCGGCGGAACTCCCGATCTAGGTTTGTTTCTGGGGGTTTCTGGATTTATAGGAATTTTTGGCGTCGGTTTCACGTCAGGGGGGTCCACGAGTCAGCGACAAGGCAGGGGGCGCGCCCTCCACCCTTGTCGTTGACTCGGGACTCTTCTGGCCCGAATCTTTTGCTTCGGGGGCTTCTTCTAGTCCATAAAAGATCACCGTAAATTTTCAGCTCGTTTGGACTCCGTTTGATATTCCTTTTCTGCAAAACTCAAAAACAAGGAAAAAACAGAAACTAGCACTGGGCTCTAGGTTAATAGGTTAGTCCCAAAAATAATATAAAACAGCATATAAATGCATATATATCCAAGATGGATAATATAATAGCATGGAACAATCAAAAATTATAGATACGTTGGAGATGTATCAAGCATCCCCAAGCTTAATTCATGCTCGTACTTGAGTAGGTAAATGATAAAAATAGAATTTTTGATGTGGAATGCTACCTAACATATTTATCCATGTAATTTTCTTTATTATGGCATCAATATTCAGATCCATAAGATTCAAAACAAAAGTTTGGTATTGACATAAAAACAATAATACTTTGAGCATACTAATAAGGCAATCATGTCTTCTCAAAATAACATGGCCAAAGAAAGTTATCCCTACAAAATAATATAGCCTGGCTATGCTCCATCTTCATCACACAAAATATTCAAATCATGCACAACCCCCATGACAAGCCAAGCAATTGTTCATACTTTTGATGTTCTCAAACCTTTTCAACTTTCACGCAATACATGAGCGTGAGCCATGGACATAGCACTATAGGTGGAATAGAATATGGTGGTTGTGGAGAAGACAAAAAGAAGGAGATAGTCCCACATCAACTAGGCATATCAACAGGCTATGGACATGCCCATCAATAGATATCAATGTGAGTGAGTAGGGATTGCCATGCAACGGATGCACTAGAGATATAAATTTATGAAAGCTCAAAAAGAAACTAAGTGGGTGTGCATCTAACTTGCTTGCTCATGAAGACCTAGGACAATTTGAGGAAGCCTGTCATTGGAATATACAAGCCAAGTTCTATAATGAAAAAATCCCTCTAACATCCCAAATTTTCAATTTGGTATGTTATACCTAGATCATCATTGCATATCATGTTTTATTGCATTTTGACAAATCCTCGATAAATCCTAAGCAACTCAAGGACCCTCGGAGAGAGTTGGGGATTTTCTCAAATTTTCATATTTGATTTTCATCAAATTATAAAACGAGGATTTTGGTTTTAATTATTTTCTCTCCGGAAAAATATTTCATTTTAAAAATAAACGAGAGGAGAAAATATGACTTCTCCAAAACAATTGAAATACTGGAGGAAAAATGTTAAAATCATTTATTGGAATTTATTTGGATTTTATTTGCAATTTTTATTGCATTAAAAATATTGCATGTTTTCAAAATATTTATTTTTGTGTTAAAAAAATGTTCACCCTATTCTAGATTTTCTAACTAGACGGGGAAAATTTATTTTATATTTTTCTGACTTTTATTTATTTTCAAATGAATTATTTTCCGCGGAACGTATTTAAAAAAAACAGCGCGCGCCCGCTGGGCCGAGCCCAACCGCGCCAGGCCGCCGGCCCGCCCACGTCGTCCCCTTCGCGCACGACCGCCGCCGCCGCTCGGAGTCCGAGCTCCGCACGGGAGCCGCCGCCGCCCCCTTCCCCAAGCCACCTCCGCCCCCCCCCCCCACCTTTATATACCCCCCCCTCTTCTCTCCTCTCATCTCGCCGCCGCCCGCACCCGCCTCGTCCGCCGCCGCCGGAGCCGAGCCCGCCGCCACCGCCGTTCGTTGCCGGAGCCGCCCCCTCGCCGCCCCTCGCACCCCCCCCCCGAGCCCCGCACCCCCGCCGCACCCCGCGCCCCGCCGGAGCCCCGCCGGACCTCTGCCCCGACGAGGTACTGCCTCGCCTCGTTCGTCGCCGGTTTTGTTTTTTAAAAAAAACCGTTCGTTTAAAAAAAAACCTAGATCAGTTTTTTTTGGTTTTGTTATTTTACGAGCGTTCACCGAACCGTTCGTTTCGATGAATGCGTTCGTCGGTTTTTTCTCTGATAACGAACGTCCGTTCTTTAACCGTTCGTCCGTTTTTCTTTTTCGTCGGATTTTTTTCTGCGATTATCTCAGATTCGATTTTTGATCTAATCTTTGTTTCTGTTTAACTTCTCGCTCGTTTATCGGAATCAGGTGATTCAAGCGCCTAGAGTTTCGTCTCGAAATTCTCTTTCCGTTTAACCTACTCAAACAAGTTTTTGCTACAGTAAAATTTGACCTAGATCCAGATTAGTAAACGAAGCTTCTTTCTTTCGCCGTTTGACTTTCGTTGCTTCTTTCGAGTTGATTCTTTTTGCAAACCGGAGTTCTTAAGTTGATCTTTCTGGTTGGATCTTTCATTCGAGTTTTACCTGTGCATTAGATGAGTACTGATTGTATACTTGTTTGTTTGCGATAGAGTACCCGGAGTGTGCCGCTTGTTACTTCGAATCGCTAGGTTTTGCGGATCATCAGCAAGGCAAGTAACACTTTGATCATACTTTCCATACCCAGTTTTATTGCATTAGATCTATTCCTCAAACAATTGCATGATTAGGATCTAATTAAATTGTGGGAACTGGGAAGTAGTTGAGGTAGTACCTATTACCTGTTTTCTTATCAAACCCTTGGGAGTTACTTCTACGTTGCTATTATTATTGCCATGCTATGCTCGTAGACGTGGATTTGGGTTTGAGAGACATTCATGACAGATGTGAGATGTTAATTAATGGTTCAACTTAAGGTGGCAACTAAAACTCACATCTGGGTGGATTGAGGCACCTGGAGAACCCAGTGTTGTCTGATTTTATAAGGTCCGCCACCCAGGCTCAAAGGGATCATAAGATTGTTCATGCTAGAAACTTCCGTGTGCAGCCACAAGCTATTATGGGCTCTAGCATAGTTGAGTAGGTTACATGATCTCTTGAAGAGGTGGGCTAGCAGATGTAGGGGAAAGTAGGTGTACCGGTCCATCCAGAGTAAAGAGTGATTGTTTCTGAAAGACTGTGTCTCGGTCATCCGTTTCTCAAACACCATGCAGTGCGAGAAATAAAACGGAGGCGATCGAGTCTTGTGGGGAAAAGTGCGCAAACCTCTGCAGAGTGTACAAACTAATCATGGTTAGCCGTGTCCCCGGTTATGGACAACTTGAGTATCTAGTACCTGGATTATCATTTGAATCTCATCACTATGTTACTTCTAATTAATTTTGTTGGGTTAATGATGACACTTAATTGGGATTGAGTTGGAGGTACCTTCTCAATGTTTAACAACCACCATGATAGTTAAATAAAATTTATTCCTTTGAAGTAGGATAAAATTGGCTTTTCGCTTAAACTGTAACCATAGAGCTTTCCACCAGCCATATATGCATGTAGTATAGCATTATTATTGTTCATTACTCTCTATGTGTTACTTTGCCAGCATATTCTATGTGCTGACCCATTTGCGGGCTGCAACGTTTCATGTTGCAGACTTTTCAGACGACGAGTAAGGTGCCTTAGGTCGTGGTCTTATACTCAGTGATGCCGCTGGAGTTGATGGACTCACTTATCTTTCAAGTCTTCCGCTGTTATCGTATTAGATGGCCTTAAGCCATGTTTATCATACTTAATCTCTTTGGAGATATTCGATGTAATAAGTGTGTGATTGCTACTCTGTTATAAATCATCCATTTGTACTGTGCGTGTCAGCATTACTGATCCAGGGATGACACTGGTGCACAGCAGCACAGACCATTTGAGGTCTGGTCGCTACAATCCCACTAGTATATGAAAGTGACAACATAGGAGACTCTCTATCATGAAGATCATGGTGCTACTTTGAAGCACAAGTGTGGAAAAAGGATAGTAACATTGCCCCTTCTCTCTTTTCTCTCATTTTCTTCTTTTTTTCTCATTTTTTCTTTTTTCTTTTTTTGTTTGGCCTCTTTGGCTTCCCTTTCAAATTTTTTCCTCACATGGGACAATGCTTTAATAATGAAGATCATCAGACTTTATTTACTTACAACTCAAAAATTACAACTCGATACTTAGAACAAAATATGACTCTTTATGAATGCCTCTGGCGGTGTACCGGGATGTGCAATGACTCAAGAGTGACATGTATGAAAGAATTATGGAAGGTTGCTTTGCCACAAATACGATGTCAACTACATGATCATGCAAAACAATATGACAATGATGAAGCGTGTCATAATAAACGGAACGGTGGAAGTTGCATGGCAATATATCTCGAAATGGCTATGGAAATGCCATAATAGGTAGGTATGGTGGCTGTTTTGAGGAAGGGTAATGGTGGGTGTAATGCACCGGCGAAAGTTGCGCGGTACTAGAGAGGCTACCAATGGTGGAAGGGTGAGAGTGCAAATAATCCATGGACTCAACATTAGTCATAAAGAACTCACATACTTATTGCGAAAATCTATTAGTCATTGAAACAAAGTACTACGCGCATGCTCCTAGGGGGATAGATTGGTAGGAAAAGACCATCGCTCGTCCCCGACCGCCACTCATAAGGAAGACAATCAATTAATAAATCATGCTCCAACTTCGTCACATAACGGTTCACCATACGTGCGTGCTACGGGAATCACAAACTTCAACACAAGTATTTCTACAATCCACAATTACTCACTAGTATGACTCTAATATCATCATCCTCATATCTCAAAACAATCATAAGGAATCAAACTTCTCATAGTATTCAATGCACTTTATATGGAAGTTTTTATTATATCCCTCTTGGATGCCCATCATATTAGGACTGAATTCATAACCTAAGCAAATTACCATGTTGTTTCAATACTCTCAAAATAATATAAGTGAAGCATGAGAGTTCAACAATTTCTTCAAAATAAAACTGCCGTCGTGCTCTAAAAAGATATAAGTAAAGCACTAGAGCAAATGACAAACTACTCCAAAAGATATAAGTGAAGATCAATGAGTAGTCAAATAATTATGTAACTATGTGAAGACTCTCTAACATTTAAGAATTCCATATCTTAATATTTTATTCAAACAGCAAGCAAATCCTAATAAAATAAAATGACACTCCAAGCAAAACACATCATGTGGTGAATAAAAATATAGCTCCAAGTAAGGTTACCGATGAACGAAGACGAAAGAGGGGATGCCATCCGGGGCATCCTCAAGCTTAGATGCTTGGGTATTCCTTGAATATTACTTTGGGGTGCCTTGGGCATCCCCAAGCTTAGGCTCTTGCCACTCCTTATTCCATAGTCCATCAAATCTTTACCCAAAACTCGAAAACTTCACAACACAAAACTCAACAGAAAACTCGTAAGCTCCGTTAGTATAATAAAGCAAATCACCACCTAGGTACTGTTGTGAACTCATTCTAAATTTATATTGGTGTTATATCTACTGTATTCCAACTTCTTCATGGTTCATACCGTCCAATACTACTCATAGATTCATCAAAATAAGCAAACAACACAATGAAAACAGAATCTGTCAAAAATAGAACAGCTTGTAGTAATCTGGAAACTTCGTATACTTCCGTAACTCCAAAAATTCTGAAAAATTAGGACAGTCTAGGCAATTTGTATATCAATCTTGTCTAAAAAAATCATAATTTTGTCACACTCTAGTTAATTTGAACAATTCTGTGACTGGAAGCAAATGTTTCTGTTTTTGCACAGAATCAAGTCAACTATCATCAACACTATCCCAAAGGCTTTACTTGGCACTTTATTGAAACTAAAGCTATAAAACATGATTACTACAGTAGCTTAATCATGTGAACACATAAAAACAGTAGGTATAAGTATTGGTTTGTCTCCCAACAAGGCTTTTGTTTAATGCCATTTTAGCTAGGCTTGATGATTTCAATGATGCTCACATAAAATATAAGAATTGAAACACAAAGAGAGCATCATGAAGCATATGACAAGCATATTTAAGCCTAACCCACTTCCTATGCATAGGGATTTTGTGAGCAAACAATTTATGGGAATAAGAATCAACTAGCATACGAAGGCAAATCAAGCATAACTTTAAGATTTTCAACACATAGAGAGGAAGCTTGATATCATTGCAACTCCTACAAGCATATATTCCTCCCTCATAAAAAATTTCAGTAGCATCATGAATGAATTCAACAATATAGCTATCACATAAAGCATTACTCTCATGATCTACAAGCATAGAATTTTTACTACTCTCCACATAAGCAAAATTCTTCTCATTCGGAATAGTGGGAGTATTATAAGAAACTCGAATACTATAAATTGTTTCCACATTAAAAGAGTAATGTTCAGAAAAAGGGTAATCATAATCTTGACAAGTTTTATAAATATAATCATCACTACTTTTTATAACATAAGTGTCATCACAATAATCAGCATAAGTAGCAACTTCGTTCTCATCATATTCAATTGAAACATCTTCTAAGATAGTGGAATCATTACTAAATAAAGTCATGACCTCTCCAAATCCACTTTTATTATTATAATAAGATCAACACCCTCCAAAATAGTGGGATAATTATTATCTATGTTGACACTCTTCCAAACCCCATTCATAATATTGCAATCATCATAAATAGGAGGCATGTTATCATCATAATAAATGTGCACATCGAAACTTGGGGGACTAAAAATATCATCTTCATTAAACATAGTGATGCCTGCTAGAACTACGTTGGTATTTCCCCAAAGAGGAAGGGATGATGCAGCATAGCAACGGTAGGTATTTGTAACATTCCAAATTTTCAATTTGGAATGTTATACATTAGATCATCTTTGCATAGCATATTTTATTGCATTTCGGCAAAATCCTTGAAATCCTAAGCAACTCAAGGACCCTAGGAGAGAGTTGGGGATTTTCCCGGTTTTCATATTTGATTTTTATCAAATAATGAAACGAGGATTTTTGGTTTTATTTTATTTTTCTCTCCGAAAAATATTTTGTATTAAAATAAATGAGAGGAGAAAATATGACTTCTCCAAAATAATTGAAATATTGGAGGAAAAATATTAAAATCAAATATTTGATTTTATTCGGATTCTAATTGCAATTTTATTTGCATTAGAAAAATTGCACGTTTTCAAAACTGCATTTTTGGGCCAAGAAAATGTTCATCCCGTTCTAATTATTTTACTTAGACGGTGAAATTTTTTTTGGCATTTTTGGATTTTTATTTATTTTTCTACGATTTTTTTAGGTTCGGCGAAATTATTTTTAAAAAAAATCCCGAGCGCGCCAGTGGGCCGAAGCCCAGCCGACGGCCCATCTTCCCCGCGCCCCGTCTCCCTCCTGGAGACCGAGACGAGCATGGCAGCGCCGCCGCCCGTGTCCCGCTCGACCCCGCCGCCCCATGCCCCTCCCCCACGGCACCCCTCCCCCTCTTTAAGTACCGCCCGACCCCGCCGCCCTCCCTCACCCCGTTCCCCACCCCGACGCCCGCCGACGCCGCCAAAGGAGCAGCGCCGGAGCCGCCCAGTCGTCGCCGCCGCGGGAAGCCCCGAACGCCGCCGCCCGCCGCCCCGTTCGTCGACCCCGCCGCCTCCCGACGACGCCCGCACCCCGCCGCCCCTCGCCGCCCCCGTCCAGACCCCGCCGGAGCCCGTCCCGAGCCTCACCGGAGGTTAGCCGCCGCCGCCGTCCGCCGTCCGGTTTTTTAAAAAAACCGCCTCGGTTTATTTTTTTCCGAACCCTAGGTTTATTTTTCTTAGATCGGTTTATTTTTTTCTGTCGGTTTAGTTAGTTAGTGAGCGTTCGCCCGATCCGTTCGTTTTAACGAACGTGTTCGTCGGTTAGTCGCAGTTAACGAACGTCCGTTGGTTTAACTGCTCGTCAGTTTTCTTTTTCGTCGGATTTTCCGCGATTATTCCAGATCGCGATTTCTGATCAGATTTTCGTTCTGGTATATCTTTTCGCTCGTTTATCGGAATCAGGCGATTCAAGCGCCTAGAGTTTCGTCTCGAAATTCTCTTTCCGTTTAACCACCTCAAACAAGTTTTTCTACTGTAAAATTTGACCTAGATTCAGATTAGTAAACGAAGCTTGTTTCCTTCGTCGTTTGATTTTCGTTGCTTCGTTCGATTTGATTCTTTTTGCAAACCGGAGTTCTTAAGTTGAACTTTCTGGTTAGATCTTTTATTTGAGTTTTACCTGTGCATTAGTGAGTGCTTATTGTATGCTTGTTTGTTTGCGATAGAGTACCCGGAGTGCGCCGCTTGCTACTTCGAATCTCTAGGTTTCACGGATCATCAGCAAGGCAAGTAACACTTTGATCATACCTCTTTTACTACCCAGTTTTATTGCATTAGACCAATCCTCAAACATTGCATGATTAGGATCTAATTAAATTGTGGGTATTGGGAAGTAGTTGAGGTAGTACCTATTGCCCTGTTTATTATCAAACCTTTGGGAGTTACTTCTACGTTTGCTCATATTGCTATGCTATGCTAGTAGACGTGGATTGGGTTTGAGTGTTACCATGACAGATGTGAGATTGTTAATTAATGGTTAACCTTAAGGTGGCAACTAAAACTCACATCTGGGTGGATTGAGGTACCTGGGTATTCCAGGATTGCCTGTTTTTCTTTTGGACCGCCACCCAGGTTCAAAGGGATCATGAGATTATTCATGCTAGAAACTTCCGTGTGCAGCCACAAGCTATTATGGGCTCTAGCATAGTTGAGTAGGTTACATGATCTCTTGAAGAGGTGGGCTAGCAGATGTAGGGGAAAGTAGGTGTAACTGTCCACCCGGAGTAAAGAGTTATTGTTTCTGAAAGACTGTGTCTCGGTCATCCGTTTCTCAAACATCATGTAGTGCGAGAATCAAGCGGAGGCGATCGAGTCTTGTGGGGAAAAGTGCACAAACCTCTGCAGAGTGTATAAACTAATCATGGTTAGCCGTGTCCCCGGTTATGGACATCTTGAGTATCTAGTACTTGGATTATCATGTGAATCTCATCATGTTACTTTAATTAATTTTGTTGGGTTTGATGATGATACTTAATTGGGATTGAGAATGCTGTCAACCATTCTCAATGTTTAACAACCACCATGATAGTTAAATAAAATTTATTCCTTTGCAGTAGGGAAAAATTGGCTTTTCGCAAAACTGTAACCATAGAGCCTTCTACCAGCCATATATGCATGTAGTATAGCATTATTATGTTCATTACTCTCTATGTGTTACATTGCCAGCATATTCCATGTGCTGACCCGTTTTCGGGCTGCAACGTTTCATGTTGCAGACTTTTCAGACGACGAGTAAGGTGCCTTAGGTCGTGGTCTTATACTCAGTGATGCCGTTGGAGTTGATGGACTCACTTATCTTCCAAGTCTTCCGCTGTTATCGTATTTAGATGGCCTTAAGCCATATTTATCATACTTATTTCTCTTTGAGATACTCGTTGTAATAAGTGTGTGATTGCTACTCTGTTATAAATCCTCCATTTGTACTGTGCGTGTCAGCATTACTGATCCAGGGATGACACTGGTGCACAGCAGCACAGACTGTTTGAGGTCTGGTCGCTACAAAGGTGGTATCAGAGCACACGCTGACTGTAGGACACGACCACTAAGCTTAAACCCTAGAACACTACTCTCTTCTCATTTCTGACTCCTCTCCACTTTCTACTCTTTTAGGAATGGCGGATGCAAGGAACAAGTTCATGCAACCGGATGAAGATACACCTTTTGGACGACACTTGAAGGAAGTCACTAAGTACCTGAACATCGGAATACCAAGCTTCACCGGGACTTACAAAGCCACACTACCAGAAGAGGAGCGCTGGAAGATTCAAGTTCAAGTTCCAGGAAGGACGTTTACGCCAGTCACTGAGCCTATAGAGTTTTCCTTTGATGCACCAACCTGGAGTTTAGGGAAGAGCATGGCAGCCCACATCTCTATGGGACGCATTGGAGAAGTCTACCACAGGGAGCTTAAGGATACTATTTATCAGATTTGTGGACGCCGAGATGAGCAATGGGAGATGATCAGCACCAAGAAGGATGGATCAATTGCAGCTTTCATCCAGGAGCAAAACCAACACATTCGTCGCCAGGAGAACCAGATGTGCGCAGACATGATAGATCTGAAGAAGGCATTGACCAAGATCACGGAGTTGGAGGAAGAACTCAAGTCTACGCGCGATGGATATGAGGAGGAGATCGCCACGTTGTTGGAGAAGAATGACGACCTGATAAAGAAGATCGGAGTATTCATGGGAGACCCAGCACCAGGAGGAGAAGATGACGATTCTACTTGCCCGGATAACTACATCATCATCGACGACACCGACTCGGACCCCAGTGAAGATGACTTTGTTGATGAAGCTGGAGCAGATATCATGGAGTCTTCGACCGATCAAAATTTCTAGTAGACCCCCATAATCAGTAGTAGTATTCCCCCATGTATATAGTATAGTCCGAGCACTTTGTAACGATAGTTAGATCGATTGTATGCCTTGTTGATTGATTGAGTGATATTGATTGTGTTTGTCTCATGAGCATATGGGTAGTGTTTTCCCTCTAGACCTCATTCTATTCTAAATTCTCATCTTTTCTAAACCTATCAGATGCCTCCGAGACGCGACACCGGATTTGTTTTCCCACCGGAGATCACTCAGTTGATTCAGCAGCAGAATGCCCTGATGCAAGTGTTAGTACAGAACCAAGGCAACAACAACAACAACACAACCCACCACCACCACCTGTTGATCACTTAGCCCGTTTCTTGAGGCTAAATCCGCCGGTGTTTTCCAGCAGCACCGAGCCGATTGTTGCAGATGATTGGCTCCGCAAAGTTGGAAGGGAGTTGACCACTGCAGGATGCACAGATGCGGAGAGAGTGCGTTTTGCCGCACATCAGCTTGATGGACCCGCAGCATCATGGTGGGAGAATTACACAGCCACACACCCTATTGACACTGTCACATGGGACCAGTTTCAGCAAGCTTTCCGTACTGCCCATGTTTCAGCAGGAGCTATGGCCATGAAGAAGCGTGAGTTTCGCAACCTACGCCAAGGAGGACGCACCGTAGGCCAGTATGTGGAGGACTTTAGTAAGTTAGCACGTTATGCTCCAGATGACGTTGCTACAGATGCAGCCAAGCAGGAGAAGTTTCTGGAAGGACTGAATGATGAGCTGAGCATGCAGTTGATGGTAGCAACCTTCAACAACTACCAGGAGTTGGTAGATAGAGCTCTCATGATTGAAGGGAAGCAGCAGCAGATTGAAAACCGTAAGAGGAAGTATGGACAAGGGAAGTACAATTCTGGAGCTCAGCAGAAGCCACGTTTTACCCCGAAATCGGGAGGACAGTTTCAGCATACCCATGGAGGAGGTAGTTCGCACAACCATAATGGCCCCAAGAATGGTAATGGGAATGGAGGAAGC
The DNA here is from genome assembly GCF_018294505.1 of Triticum aestivum. Lineage (NCBI taxonomy): Eukaryota > Viridiplantae > Streptophyta > Magnoliopsida > Poales > Poaceae > Triticum > Triticum aestivum. The sequence goes on along the minus strand of NC_057802.1, from coordinate 250,060,874 downwards.
AACGGCCAGAACCGTACCAACCCTTCAACCCCAGCTAAGAGAGACCTGAGCCAAGTCACTTGCTTTAAGTGCCAGAAGACTGGACATTATGCCAATGAATGTCCTGAAGCCCAGAATGGAAATGGCAATGGAAGCTCTGGGAAGAAGCCGAACCCTTTCAACAAAGGACATGTGAACCACGTTAGCGTGGAGGAGGTTGAAGCTCAGCCAGATGCAGTAATAGGTAAGTTTTTGGTTAAGTCATTTACTGCAATCGTTCTTTTTGATACTGGTGCATCGCATTCATACATATCAAGGGGATTTGTGGATAAGTTTAAGTTGCCCACCAAAGTTCTCAGAACACCTATGTTAGTAACCTCGCCAGGAGCAGAGTATATGGCAAGCCAAGGATGTTTTCAGATGCCATTGGCCATAGGTAGGCATGTTTTCCCCTCAGACCTAATAGTTTTGGAGTCGCAAGGTTTGGACGTAATATTGGGTATGGATTGGCTATCGATGTATGGGGGAAACATCGATTGCGCCAGTAAGACGATTTTGCTTACCACCCCAGAAGGAAGAAGGATTAAGTATGTATCCCGGCATGTGCCGAAGAGGACTCAAGTAAATTCCTTATCAGGAGTTGTACAGGAAGAAGTACCAGTGGTGAAGGATTACCCGGATGTATTTCCAGAAGAGTTGCCAGGCATGCCACCAGATAGAGACATAGAGTTTTTGATTGAACTTTTGCCAGGCACAGGGCCGATATCTAAGAGACCGTACAGGATGCCCGCTAAGGATTTGGAAGAAATTAAGAAGCAGATTAAGGAGTTACTGGATAAAGGCTATATTCGCCCAAGTTCTTCACCTTGGGGATCACCCGTACTTCTAGTGGAGAAGAAAGATGGATCGTTGAGGATGGTTGTTGATTATCGAGGATTGAATGAAGTGACCATCAAAAATAAGTACCCACTGCCGATGATCAATGATTTGTTTGACCGATTACAAGGAGCTAAGGTATTTTCCAAGATCGATCTACGATCAGGATACCATCAGTTGAAGATTCGAGAGCAGGATATACCTAAGACGGCTTTTACCACCAGGTATGGGCTATATGAGTATACCGTTATGTCATTTGGTCTGACTAACGCACCTGCCTATTTCATGAACCTGATGAACAAAGTGTTTATGGAGTTTTTGGATAAGTTCGTCGTAGTGTTCATTGATGACATTTTGGTCTACTCAAAGAACGAAGAGGAGCATAAGGAGCATTTGCGTTTGGTACTTGAGAAGCTCAGAGAACATCAGCTATACGCCAAGTTCAGCAAATGTGAGTTTTGGCTGAAGGAAGTTGGATTCCTCGGACATGTTATATCCGGAGAAGGAATAGCAGTAGACCCCACCAAAGTTGACACAGTAACAAGCTGGGAATCACCCACGTCAGTTGGAGAAATCCGGAGTTTTCTTGGACTTGCAGGATACTACCGGAGGTTCATTGAGAATTTCTCGAGGATTGCTAAGCCCATGACAGAGCTGTTAAAGAAGGACACCAAATTCAATTGGACTGAGGAATGTGAAGCTAGTTTCCAAGAGTTGAAGAAACGTTTGGTTACATCACCAGTGCTGATTCTGCCAGATCAACGCAAGGATTATGAAGTATATTGCGATGCTTCACGTCGAGGACTTGGAGCAGTGCTAATGCAGGAGGGAAGAGTTGTTTCATATGCTTCACGACAACTTAAACCCCATGAGAAGAATTATGCCACCCATGATTTGGAGTTAGCAGCCGTAGTGCATGCGTTGAAGACATGGAGACATTTTCTCATCGGAAACCACTGTGAGGTGTACACGGATCACAAGAGTTTGAAGTACATTTTCACGCAGAAGGAGTTGAACCTCGGGCAAAGGAGATGGTTGGAGCTCATTAAGGATTATGATATGAGATTGCATTATCACCCAGGGAAGGCTAACGTAGTAGCTGATGCGTTGAGCCGCAAGAGCCATGTCAACACACTCATGACCGGAGAGTTACCGAAATTATTAGCCGAGGATCTTCGCGAGCTATGTTTGGAGATAGTTCCAAGAGGCTATTTAGCAACGTTGGAGATTCAGTCTACCTTGATGGAAAAGATCAGAAAGCTCAGAAGACAGACAAGGAGATTGCAGAAATAAAGGAAAGGATGAGCAAAGGAAAAGCCAAGGGATTTCGTGAGGATGAGCACGATACCTTATGGTTTGAGGACCGCGTTTATGTGCCCAATGATCCGGAGATCAGGAAGTTGATCTTGCAAGAGGCCCATGATTCACCGTATTCGATTCACCCAGGAAATACCAAGATGTATTTGGATTTGAAGGATACTTTCTGGTGGACCGGAATGAAGAAAGATATTGCGGAGTATGTAGCAGTTTGTGATGTATGTCAGAGAGTGAAGGCAGAGCATCAGAAGCCAGCAGGATTGCTACAGCCATTGCCGATACCCGAATGGAAATGGGATAAACTAGGCATGGATTTTATCACGGGATTGCCCAGGACTCGTTCAGGCTATGACTCAATATGGGTTGTAGTCGATCGTTTGACGAAGGTAGCTCATTTCATCCCAGTGAAGACCACTTACACCAGTGCTAAGTTGGCAAAGATATACATGACCAGGATCGTATGTCTGCATGGAGTTCCGAGGACCATTGTATCAGATAGAGGAACCCAGTTTACTTCAAAGTTTTGGAATCAGTTACATGAAACTTTGGGTACCAGGCTAGAGTTCAGTACAGCCTTTCACCCACAGACAGACGGACAGACCGAGAGAGTCAATCAGATTTTGGAAGATATGCTGAGAGCTTGTGCGCTAGATTATGGATCTAGTTGGGACGACAATTTGCCGTATGCAGAGTTTCTTACAACAACAGTTATCAATCCAGTTTGAAGATGGCCCCTTTCGAAGCTTTGTACGGAAGGAGGTGTAGAACACCCTTGTTGTGGAACGAAGTTGGAGACCGCCAGTTGTTTGGACCAGACTTGATTAAGGAATCAGAACAGAAGGTGAAATTGATTTGCGATAGGCTCAAGGTAGCCCAGTCCAGGCAGAAGAGTTATGCGGATTCTAAATGCAAGGAGACAGTTTACGAAGTCGGAGACAGAGTTTACCTACGAGTATCACCACTTTGAGGAGTTAAGCGCTTTGGAGTTAAAGGAAAGTTAGCGCCACGTTTTGTAGGACCATACAAAATTTTGGAGCGTATGGGAGAAGTTGCTTACAAACTGGAATTGCCTGAAGGATTGTCAGGAGTTCATGATGTATTTCACGTTTCCCAGTTGAAGAAGTGCTACGCAGAGATGGCTGAGATACCACTGAGAGATACGGTGCCATTGGAAGTGATTCAACTGGATAGTGACTTGACCTATGAGGAGAAACCAGATAAGATTCTTGAGTATGCCAGCCGAGTCACCCGCAGCAAGGTTATCAAGTTCTGCAAAGTTCAGTGGAGTCACCACACCGAGGACGAAGCCACCTGGGAGCGAGAGGAAGATCTACGGAAGGACCACTCTCACCTATTTTCTAGCCAACCCGAATCTCGAGGGCGAGATTCATCTTAAGGGCGTAGGTTTGTAACATCCCAAATTTTCAATTTGGAATGTTATACATTAGATCATCTTTGCATAGCATATTTTATTGCATTTCCGCAAAATCCTCGAAATCCTAAGCAACTCAAGGACCCTAGGAGAGAGTTGGGGATTTTCCCAGTTTTCATATTTGATTTTTATCAAATAATGAAACGAGGATTTTTTGTTTTATTTATTTTTCTCTCCGAAAAATATTTTGTATTAAAACTAAATGAGAGGAGAAAATATGACTTCTCCAAAATAATTGAAATATTGGAGGAAAAATATTAAAATCAAATATTTGATTTTATTCGGATTTTAATTGCAATTTTATTTGCATTAGAAAAATTGCATGTTTTCAAAACTGCATTTTTGGGCCAAGAAAATGTTCATCCCGTTCTAATTATTTTAATTAGACGGTGAAAATTTGCTTTGGCATTTTTGGATTTTTATTTATTTTTCTACGATTTTTTTAGGTTCGGCGAAATTATTTTTAAAGAAAATCCCGAGCGCGCCGACTGGGCCGAAGCCCAGCCGACGGCCCATCTTCCCCGCGCCCCGTCTCCCTCCTGGAGACCGAGACGAGCACGGCAGCGCCGCCGCCCGTGTCCCGCTCGACCCCGCCGCCCCTTGCTCCTCCCCCATGGCACCCCTCCCCCTCTTTAAGTACCGCCCGACCCCGCCGCCCTCGCTCACCCCGTTCCCCACCCCGACGCCCGCCGACGCCGCCGAAGGAGCAGCGCCGGAGCCGCCCAGTCGCCGCCGCCGCGGGAAGCCCCGAACGCCGCCGCCCGCCGCCCCGTTCGTCGACCCCGCCGCCTCCCGACGACGCCCGCACCCCGCCGCCCCTCGCCGCCCCATCCAGACCCCGCCGGAGCCCGTCCCGAGCCTCGCCGGAGGTTAGCCGACGCCGCCGTCCGCCGTTCGGTTTTTTTTTAAAAACCGCCTCGGTTTATTTATTTTTCCGAACCCTAGGTTTATTTTTTTTAGATCGGTTTATGTTTTTCTGTCGGTTTAGTTAGTTAGTGAGCGTTCGCCCGATCCGTTCGTTTTAACAAACGTGTTCATCGGTTAGTCGCAGTTAACGAACGTCCATTCGTTTAACTGTTCGTCAGTTTTCTTTTTCACCGGATTTTCCGCGATTATTCCTGATCGCGATTTCTGATCAGATTTTCGTTCTGGTATATCTTTTCGCTCGTTTATCGGATTCAGGCGATTCAAGCGCCTAGAGTTTCGTCTCGAAATTCTCTTTCCGTTTAACCAACTCACACAAGTTTTTGCTACTGTAAAATTTGACCTAGATTCAGATTAGTAAACGAAGCTTGTTTCCTTCGCCGTTTGATTTTCATTGCTTCGTTCGATTTGATTCTTTTTGCAAACCGGAGTTCTTAAGTTGAACCTTCTGGTTAGTTCTTTTATTTGAAATTTTACCTGTGCATTATTTGAGTGCTTATTGTATGCTTGTTTGTTTGCGATAGAGTACCCGGAGTGCGTCGCTTGCTACTTCGAATCTCTAGGTTTCACGGATCATCAGCAAGGCAAGTAACACTTTGATCATACCTCTTTTACTACCCAGTTTTATTGCATTAGACCAATCCTCAAACATTGCATGATTAGGATCTAATTAAATTGTGGGTATTGGGAAGTAGTTGAGGTAGTACCTATTGCCCTGTTTATTATCAAACCTTTGGGAGTTACTTCTACGTTTGCTCATATTGCTATGCTATGCTAGTAGACGTGGATTGGGTTTGAGTGTTACCATGACAGATGTGAGATTGTTAATTAATGGTTAACCTTAAGGTGGCAACTAAAACTCACATCTGGGTGGATTGAGGTACCTGGGTATTCCAGGATTGCCTGTTTTTCTTTTGGACCGCCACCCAGGTTCAAAGGGATCATGCGATTATTCATGCTAGAAACTTCCGTGTGCAGCCACAAGCTATTATGGGCTCTAGCATAGTTGAGTAGGTTACATGATCTCTTGAAGAGGTGGGCTAGCAGATGTAGGGGAAAGTAGGTGTAACTGTCCACCCGGAGTAAAGAGTTACTGTTTCTCAAACATCATGTAGTGCGAGAATCAAGCGGAGGCGATCGAGTCTTGTGGGGAAAAGTGCACAAACCTCTGCAGAGTGTATAAACTAATCATGGTTAGCCGTGTCCCGGGTTATGGACATCTTGAGTATCTAGTACTTGGATTATCATGTAAATCTCATCATGTTACTTTAATTAATTTTGTTGGGTTTGATGATGATACTTAATTGGGATTGAGAATGCTGTCAACCATTCACAATGTTTAACAACCACCATGATAGTTAAATCAAATTTATTCCTTTGCAGTAGGGAAAATTGGCTTTTCGCAAAACTGTAACCATAGAGCCTTCTACCAGCCATATATGCATGTAGTATAGCATTGTTATGTTCATTACTCTCTATGTGTTACATTGCCAGCATATTCCATGTGCTGACCCATTTCGGGCTGCAACGTTTCATGTTGCAGACTTTTCAGACGACGAGTAAGATGCCTTAGGTCGTGGTCTTATACTCAGTGATGCCGTTGGAGTTGATGGACTCACTTATCTTCCAAGTCTTCCGCTGTTATCGTATTTAGATGGCCTTAAGCCATATTTACCATACTTATTTCTCTTTTGAGATACTTGTTGTAATAAGTGTGTGATTGCTACTCTGTTATAAATCCTCCATTTGTACTGTGCGTGTTAGCATTACTGATCCAGGGATGACACTGGTGCACAGCAGCAAAGACTGTTTGAGGTCTAGTCACTACAGTATTTCCCTCAGTGATGAGACCAAGGTTATCAAACCAGTAGGAGAACCAAGCAACACTACGTAAACAGTGCCTGCACACAAATAACAAATACTCGCAACCCGGCGTGTTAAAGGGGTTGTCAATCCGTTTCGGGTAACGGCGCCAGAAATTGGCAAGCGGACGTGAGAAAGTTGTAATAGATTGAATAAATGGATTGCAAATAAGATAAAGTGCAGCAAGGTTTTTTGGTATTTTTGGTTTAATAGATCTGAAAATAAAAGCAAATAAAAACAGATCGCGAAGGCAAATATAATAAAGAAGAGACCGGGGGCCGTAGATTTCACTAGTGGCTTCTCTCGAAAAAATAGCAAACGGTGGGTAAACGAATTACTATTGGGCAATTGATAGAACTTAAAATAATCATGACGATATCCAGGCAATGATCATTATATAGGCATCACATCCAAGATTAGTAGACCGACTCCTGCCTGCATCTACTACTATTACTCCACACATCGACTGCTATCCAGCATGCATCTAGTGTATTAAGTTCATGGAGAAATGGAGTAATGCAATAAGAACGATGACATGATGTAGACAAGATCTATTTATGTAGAAATAGATCCCATCTTGTTATCCTTAGTAGCAGCAATACATATGTGTCGGTTCCCCTTCTGTCACTGGGATCAAGCACCGTAAGATCAAACCCATTACAAAGCACCTCTTTCCCACTACAAGATAAATAGATCAAGTTGGCCAAACGACACCCAAATATCGGAGAAGAAATATGAGTCTATAAGCAATCATGCATATAAGAGATCAAAGAAGACTCAAATAACTTTCATGTATAAAAAGATAGATCCGATCATAAACTCAAAGTTCATCGGATCCTAACAAACACACCGCAAAAAGAGTTACACCATATGGATCTCCAAGCGACCATTGTATTGAGAATCAAAAGAGAGATAGGAAGCCATCTAGCTACTTACTACAGACCCGTAGGTCTACAAAGAACTACTCACGCATCATCGAAAAGGCACCAATGGACATGATGAACCCCTCTATGATGGTGTCTAGATTGGATCTTGTGGTTCTGGAACTTGCGGCGGCTGGAATTGATTTTCGTCGACTCCCCTAGTGTTTCTGGAATATTGGGGTATTTATGGAGCAAAGAGGCGGTGCGGGAGGCCACCGAGGTGGGCACAACCCACCAGGGTGCGCCTGGGCCTCCAAGCGCCCCCTGGTGTCTTGTGCTCACCTCGCGCTCCCTCTTCGGTACTTCTTTGGCCCACTGGATGTCTTCTGGTCCAAAAAAAATCCACAAAAAGTTTCGCTGCGTTTGGACACCGTTTGGTATTGATTTCCTGCGATGTAAAAAACATGTAGAAAACAGCAACTGGCACTGGGCACTATGTCAATAGGTTAGTACCAAAAAATGATATAAAATGATTATAAAACATCCAAGAATGATAATATAACAGCATGGAACAATCAAAAATTATAGATACGTTGGAGGCGTATCAGCATCCCCAAGCTTAATTCATGCTCGTCCTCGAGTACGTAAATGATAAAAACAGAATTTTTTATGTGGAATGCTGCCTAACATGTTCATAACATATTGTTTTCTTTGTAGCATGGACATTTGCAATTTTATATGGTTCAAAGCAATGGTCTAGTTTTGACAAGATAATTTCAATACTCAAGCATATCAACAAGCAACCATGTCTTTCAAAATATCAACACTAAAATAAGTTATCCCTAGCCCATTATGCTCAATCATTGATCCATTCATGAAACACACTCGCATATTAGCTACAACCAATGCTTAAGTATGATCATAGTGCCCCTTAGTTGGTGCTTTATAAGAGAAGATGGAGACTCAAATAAAAAGTAAAAATTGCATAAAGTAAAAGAAAGGCCCTTCGCGGAGGGAAGTAGGGATTTGTAGAGGTGCCAGAGCTCAAAGTGAAAAAGTTAGAGATAAAACATTTTGGGAGGCATGTTTTTCATGTCAATGTGAACGATCGAGTAGTTCCCAATACTTTCCATGCTAGATATATCATAGGCGGTTCCCAAACAGAAATTAAAGTTTATTCCTTTTTCAACCATACTTTCACTTTCCATGGCTAGCCGTATCCACGGGTGCCTTCCATACCAACACTTTCCAAGGAATTTATTATTTCACAACATAAAGTAAATTCATTTTTCATTTCGGGACTGGGCATCCTTAATACATTTGCCTTACTCTCGTGCAATGACAAGTGAATAAACACTCATCGTGAGAATACATATCTAGCATGCAAATATATTGGCCGCCCCCTACCGTTTCATGAGCGGTACAAGCACACAAAAGAGAAGTTTATTTTGAAAATTAGAGATGGCACATTAAAATTTGCTTAGAATGGCAAAAGACTACCGCATATAGGTAGGTATAGTGGGCTCATGTGGCAAAACTGGTTTAAACGATTTTGGATGCGTAAGTAGAGATCATACTTAGTGCAAAATGAAGGCTAGCAAAAGATTGAGAAGCGACCAACCAAGAAACGAAAATCTCATAAGCGAGCATTAAGCATAATTAACACTGAATAATGTTGTAACATCCCAAAATTCTAAATTTTGGAATGTTATAATAAATAAATAGTTTTGATTGTTTGTTTGATTGTTGTGTGATTGATTGACTGAAAGTGAGTGAATTTGAAATTTTTGAAAGTTAAATGAGAGGGAATAAAAGGACTTTCCCAAACTTTCATTTTTGCATTTATGATCTCCGTGAATTCGAATTCTTTTCAAATACAAAACCCTAGAGAGAAGATGACATGACTTATTCCATTTAATTAAATGAAAAGGGTATTTGAAAATATTTGAATTTAATTTGGAAACATTTTTAAATTCAGAAACTTTAAGCAACTCAATGATTTTCATGAGAGAAGATAAAATGACTTCTTCAAAAAGATCTTTTACCTCTTTTCTCTTCTGAGCTTATTCAAATATTCCTTTTTAGTTAGACTATACCCCTTTCCCCATTTGACCACACGAAGATTCGACTGATGAGACCACTCCAAGAAGTACAAGATATCGGAAGACCACTTCGGAATGAAGAGGATTCTACCGAGAAGTATAATAATGGAAACTGCAACGGTTGAAGACTCTGAAGACTAGGAGAAATTGAAGGCACTGAAGAATTCCGAGATTTGTATGACCTAGGAAGGCTGCCCTTATGGAACTTGGCAAACTATGGAAGTTGTCAATACCCGAGATCAAGGTGTATCGGAGAAAGACCAGAACATGGAGCATTAGAACTCTAAGTTTTGTCAAGAAAACCCTAAGGCAGGATATATCAACTATGGAATGATAGCTCATGGAAATGACAAGAGCAGAAACACGGCTATCCATGATGTTATCGCCCGCTTATGCTATTGTCACCGTGCTGAGTTAAGCATGCATTTCTTCGGGAGGATTGGATGGTAGAAGGCTGATGGAGCACCTATTAGCAAAATATGAAGTTTTAACCTTAGCTGGTGTACCACCAGGATCTAGAGTATTACATCAAGAAGTTTAAGATGGACCTTCAGAAAGCTGTATTTGATAAGGAAGCATTTTGTGAAGAACTTAGGACCCAGAAGCTGAAGTAGCCAAACTGGAGGAACAAAACCTCGAGATACCGGAGATTCGTCAAGAACTGAAGGACAGTACGACCATGGTTCATGCCAAGGAAGTTGAAATCCAGAAGTTTGGAAAGCAACTCCAGAAATATTAAAGGACGTCATGAGAGACTTCGCGTCAATAGAGTTGATCTGGCAAAAGAACTTGAGAAGGACAAGCACGATCGGAAGAAGCCATCTGAGACATGAACAAGACTTGAAGAGTTTGATGACTTTGAGATTTATTGACCATTAGAAGACCAAACCCCTATTATATACCTATGTTAGATGCGACGTTTGTGAGCTGTCATTTGTTTGATGTTTTTCCGACAGCCACAAATAAAAATCTGTCTTTTCAAAACTTTTGTTTGCTTTGTGAGTATCCCTCTCTATCTCTCTCATCTCACCCCAAACCCATGGACCCAATAGAGGATGAATGGAGATGAGCTTATATTTTCTGGACCGATGGGTCAATTGGAGACGGACCGATGGATTCAGGACATGGAAGGTCATATGAAGAATAACACTATAGCCGGAAAGGATATGGCCCAGCATGCTCTTCAGTGCTTTGAAAGAGGAGCTGCTACTTGGTTGAGGATGTACCAAACCATCAATGGATGGCAAAGAGTAACCACTTGGGAAGAATTTAAGTTGACTCTGCTAAAGTCTCGGCTTGTGTCCCAGAAATTGAAGCCTTATGGAAATGATATGAAGAAACTTTGTGCCTGCAAGCTCTATGGAGAAATAGGACACAACCATAAAGAACACAAGGATGAATGCCCTAATTGTGAAGGAAGTCACCCAGCTGAAGAATGCCCAACTAGGCAGATCACTTGTTTCTTGTGTGAAGGGACTACCCACTACCCTGCTCGGTGTCGCATTTACCCCATGGTTCGAAGAACCATCCAACAGAAGGAAGAAGCGATGAAAGGAGCCCTCATGGAAATTTTAGAAGAACCTGTGATGAAGGAAGAGGTGGAGGACACACCCAAAGAATACCCAATTAAACCCTGCACCAAGTCATGCTATTCATGTGGGGAAGAAGGACACATCTCCCAGAATTGTCTGAATGGGGATCTAGTAGATTCCCGACAGAGGAAGTAGAGTATGACCCACAGGAAATAGAAGCCCTGATTGGAACGGAAAAGTCCAGGAAGAGAAGAAGATTGGATTCCAGGAAGGACCTGAGCCATATCACCTGTTTCAGTTGCAAAGAGTCAGGGCACTACTTTAGCAGTTTCCCAAAAAGGAAGCCGAGGACCCAAGGAGGCTATGTAGTCATAAGGAAACCACGAGACTTGTCGGAAGTAAAATGTTTCCATTGTAATGAAGCAGGGCACTTTTCCAGAGATTGTCCCAAAGAGAAGGAGGCCTGTGATAAATAGTTGAGTTTTGAACAAAAAGAATATAGTAGTAGTAGTGGGAACAATTCTTTTATTATTGAGGTGTGAGTTGAGGCAGGTAATGGAAATGCAGGAGATGGTAATAATTTGAGAATCAATAAAGCTAGTATCGTGGGTACTAATTTGGACTTTATGAGTTGTCACTCTATGAAGAAAGATTTTGACCTTTTTTGAGGATATGAGAAATATGGTCTATGGATGAACTTGTGCATTTTAAGGGTGGTAGTACCCTGTGAGGAAACTTGACCACTGGAAAAGATAATGATATTCCACGAAATGGAGTTTGGACAAAATAAGTATGAGTTTTGTCTCAATATGTGGGATATCCCAAGAATATGAACGGATGAAGTACTATTGGATATAAAGGAGGTAGAAGGTTGGCAATATGGAGCAATTGTAACTCCATGATGAGACGGAGTAATCACGTTTTAGTTGGTGCCAATAGAAGGAAGAGAGACATCACAATTGGATGGATTTAAGAATGCTAGGAAGCTGGATGTTGGGGTAATGATCAGTTGCCCTGATGACGAGTTCAAGGTTTTCAAGTGATAAGATGGGCCATAACCCACAGGCCCCAAGACCTGCCAAGAAGCAAGCACACTCTTGCTGAAGGAAAAACCCTGGAAGAAGTTACGACTTTATCAACAGACGATCTTATAGGAGTTTACGCAAAACCTGAGAGTTGTGAAGAATGATAGATGTTTTGTTCAGCTTGCAGAATCCATGGATTTATCCGAACTTGGTTCATCGACAAGAGAAATTCTGCAATGCTTGTGAGGATGACTGAGTGTTAGAATGCGAGATTCGCTAAACCGTATACGAAGTAATGATTTGGGTGCGGGATGGATTGATCACCATACCGACTTACTCTTATTATTCGCCTTGATATACGGGATGGTAAATCTGAGTGACTTACCCATAGTAGAGCGACGACGATCAAAACCTTGTTTAGACCTTAGAATGGTATGACAATTTTTCCCCCTCGTACAAGGCAACTGTTGCCAATCGTAGGACATAGGTGAGGTTCAACCCAGACCCGTTTGCTGCAGGAGAAACCATAAATGGTTGACCACCATGAGATATCGATAGTTGATTAGTATTGGCGCCAGACCCGTCAGCTAAGAAGACCCAGTCTCGGAATAACCTTACCAAGATGAAAGGACAGAAGAATTGCGGTAAAGGTTACGCCACTACCGGAAGAGCCCAGAGAAGGAATTTTTCTAAGAATCTGAGAAGACCGGCCTTGTCAAAAATAAGGATGGAGTATATGAGTATTGATGGGACCGTAACGATGTTTCTAAGGGTGGTAGCACCCCAGACCCCCTGTCATGATCGATGGATTTTGAGAAGACCCCCGAACCTAACCTATTTCTTTCTAGCCTCTTCGAATCTAGAGGAAGAGATTCATTTTAAGGGTGGTAGGTTTGTAACATCCCAAAATTCTAAATTTTGGAATGTTATAATAAATAAATAGTTTTGATTGTTTGTTTGATTGTTGTGTGATTGATTGACTGAAAGTGAGTGAATTTGAAACTTTTGAAAGTTAACTTTCACTTTTGCATTTATGATCTCCGTGAATTCAAATTCTTTTCAAATACAAAACCCTAGAGAGAAGATGACATGACTTCTTCCATTTAATTAAATGAAGAGGGTATTTGAAGATATTTGAATTTCATTTGGAAACATTTTTAAATTCAGAAACTTTAAGCAACTCAATGATTTTCATGAGAGAAGATAAAATGACTTCTTCAAAACATATGAAATATGAGTTGGAAGTTTAAAAGAAATCCAATTTATAGTCCTTTTGAAATTATTTTCATTTTGGAGTTATTTGGCTTTTATTCAACTTATTTTTCTCCCGAAAATAAAATATACGGAAAATAGGGTAAAATGATTCCCTACAATAGAAAATTGGAGAGAAATAAATTTGAAATTATTTTGGTATTTTTAAAATGATTTTTATGAGGTTTTATTGCAACATAGCACTCTTTGATGCTAGAAAAATGTTCATGTTGTAGTAAATCTTTTTTTGAAAATTTTGATATATATATATATGCCTATATAATTTTTTTAAAATTATTTTGTTTTATTATTTTAGTTCTCCGAAAAATTGTTTAAAAAAAGTCTTCACCGAACTGGGCCAGCCCAGCTCAGCCAGGCCGCGGCCCAGTGCCCCGTCACCCCCCGAACAGCCCGAGCGGGAGACCGCCGCCGCCACGACAGCGCCGCCGCCGCTGTGTCCGTCGCGGACACCGCGCCCCGCCGCCTCTGCCCTTGTCCCCTCCCCCACGCCTCCTGAGGCCTCCCCTCCCCCTTAAATAGCGTCGCCCCGGCCCCGTTTCGCCACGCGCCGCCGCCTCGCACCACATCTCGCGCCGCCGCCGCTGCCCCGCCACCTGCCGCGCCTCGCCTCCCGCCGACGCCGCCTCGCCTCGCTGCCCCGCCTCGCCGGAGCCGATCCGGTCTGCGCCGCCGGTTTTTCACCGTAAACCGCCCCGAACCGGTATCAACCGCTAAAACCCGCCCGGTTTTATTAGTTTGGTTTTATTTTATTTTATCGGTTTAGTTATTTAGGTTAAGTTATTTAGCGGACGTTCGTTCGTTAGGCTCGGTAGCGAACGATTTTCATTCGTTAGGTTCTGTTAGCGAGCGTTCGCTTGATAGATTTTTCTTTTTCTTTTTATTTTCGGCCAGGGACCCATCCGTGAATACTTTATTTACAAATTAGTCCCTGTTCTTCAAACGGTCACAACTTTTTGCTCGTTAGTCGGAATTCAACGAACCAACGCCCACTTCTTTGTTATGACCCCCTCTATCAAAATAAACAACTTAAACATGTTTTTGAAAGTTTAAAATTTGAATTCAAACAGATTTGAATTTGAATCTTCGTTTGATCGTAACTTGAGTTTTATAACTCCGATTTAGTTGATTCTTTTTGCAAAATAAAGCTCTTGACCTAAAATTTCTGATAAGGCCAAATTCACTTAAGTTTGGTACTGTTAGAAATTGTTTTCTGTTGCAAGAGTTATTTGCTTGGTTTTGAAGCTTTTCGAATTGTTTTCTTCATTCTTTCCGATCTTTTGAGTGAGTGCTTATGTATGAAATTGCTTGCTTACGATAGATTGACCGGAGTGTGATGAGTAGAACTATCAGGAGTTATGAGTGCGAATCATCTTCATAAACAGTACGAGGCAAGTTCACACTTTGATCATACCCTTCATACCCAGTTTTTATGCATTATTTCAACCCTCAAACATTGCATGAGTAGGATTGATAACATGTGGGTATTGGGAAGTAGTTGATGAGGTAGGAACCTATTGTCCTGCATTCAAACCTTGGGAGTTACTACTACGTTATGCTTATACTACTATGCTATGCTCGTAGACGTGGATTGGTTTGAGAGAATTCATGAAAGATGCGAGAGATTATTGTTAACTAAGGTTTAACTTAAGGTGGCTACTTTAATACACATCTGGGTGGATTGGTTGGGGCACCCTGGGGATATACCAGTGGACTTACCCAGACACCTGGGGATATACCAGTGTTGTCCTAGGAGATCCCGGGGTACCCGTGTGATCATCCTATGGTTCGCCACCCAGGCTCAAAGGGATCATAAGATTATTCATGCTAGAAACTTCCGTGTGCAGCCACAAGCTATTATGGGCTCTAGCATAGTAGGATGTAATTTCATTGCATAACTATTGACTTTCGTGCTTGCATAGGGAATGACAAACCTTAACACTAATATTCTTACTAAAGCATAATTACTCATCAACATGACTCACATATCACATCATCATATCTCAAAGCTATTACAAGGAATCGAGTTTATTTTGTCCAATGATCTTCATGAAAGTATTTATTATATCCTTCTTGGATATCTATCACTTTGGGACTAATTTTCACGAGTTGCTTTTGATAAGCTCAAACAAATATAAGTGAAGATCATCAGCATAATATTTCTTTCTCTCAAATTAATTTAAGTGGAGCAAGAGAGAATTTCTTAAAAAAATTACTAACTCTCAAATAAATCAGAGTGAAGCATGAGAGCATTTCTTCAAAAATCATAAAGAACAACATGCTCAAAAAGATATAAGTGAAGCACTAGAGCAATTCCATAGCTCATAAAGATTTAAGTGAAGCATAGAGAGCAATTCTAATAAGTCATGGCATAATTTTGGCTCCCTCAAATAGGTGTGTCTAGCAAGGATTCATGACTCAAAATAAAAACCAAAACAAGCAAAGACTCATATCATACAAGACGCTCCAAGCAAAACTCATAGTATGTGACGAATAAAAATATAGTTCCGAGTAAAATACTGATGGTCCTTAGAAGAAAGAGGGGATGCCACTCAGGCATCCCCAAGCTTAGTTGCTTGCTTCTCTTTGGATAATAGCTTGGGATGCCATGGACATACCCAAGCTTAGGCTCTTCTTACTCCTTATTCCTTCATCCATCGTAACATCACCCAAAACATGAAAACTTCAATCACACAAAACTCAACAAAACCTTTGTGAGATCTGTTAGTATAAGAAAGCAAATCACTACTATAATTACTGTATCAAACCCATTCATATTTTATTTTTGCATTATATCTACTGTATTCCAACTTTTCTATGGCAAAAACTCTTCAAAGAAAACCATAGAATCATCAAAACAAGCACACAACACGAAGAAAACAGAATCTGTCAAAAACAGAACAGTCTGTAGCAATCTGGATATTTCGAATACTTCTGTTACTCAAAAAATTCTGAAAATTAGGACCACGTGAGAAATTTCTATATTAATCTTCTGCAAAATTGGTATTTTATCACACTTATGTTAAAAATGAGAATTATTTTCGTGAGCTTAAAAGTTTCTATTTTTCAGCAAGATCAAATCAACTATCACCCAACAGAATCCTAAAGGCTTTGCTTGGCACAAACACTAATTAAAACACAGAAAACACAATCATAACAGTAGCATAATTGTGCAAACTCTCAAGAACAGAAAGCAAAAGACAAAAATAAATTTTATTCATTGGGTTGCCTCCCAACAAGCACTATAGTTTTACGCCCCTAGCTAGGCATAAAGCAAAGGATCTAACTGCTGTCATCTTTGTTTCTAGATCCATAATATTCCCTCATGATTGATTCATATGGCAGCCTAATTCTTGTTCTAGGGAAGTGTTCCATACCCTTCCTTAGTGGAAATTCAAATTTAATATTGCCTTCAATCATAGCAATCACGGCACCAATAGTACGTAAAAACGGTCTTCCAACAATAATTGGACAAGACGGATTGCAATCAATATCAAGAACAAAATATATGGGCACATAATTCCTGTTTGCAAGAATAAGAACATCATTAATTCTTCCCCTAGGCTTTTTAATAGTAGAATGCGCCAAGAGCAAATTTAAAGAACATTCTTCAATATCGGTAAGACCAAGCACATCACATAAAGATTTCGGAATTGTAGAAACACTAGCACCCAAGTCACATAAAGCAAAACACTCATAAGTTTTAATCTTTACTTTGATGGTAGGTTCTCATTCATCGTGTAATTTTCTAGGAATTGAAACTTCTAATTCCAATTTTTCTTCCAAAGCATCAACAATATGTTTAGTAAAAGCTTTATTTTGTTCATAGGCATGGGGTGAATTTATCATGGATTGCAACAAAGAAATACAATCAATCAAAGAGCAACTATCATAATTAAAGTCTTTGTAATCCAAAAGAGTGGGCACATCACTAGTTAAAGTTCTGACCTCTTCAAACCCACTTTTATCAATTTTCTCAACAAGATTTTCACCCTCTGAATTATCGGGACGCCTTCTTGCTAAAGTTCACTCTTCTCCAGTCCCTTTTTCATCAATCTTAGTTTACTAAACAAAGAATAAATAGAAGAAACACCAATCATTTTAAGATCTTCATCATTTTTATGAAAGCAATCACTAGAAAATGCTTTTTTCTAAAAATTCTCTTCTAGCTCTAAGCATAGCGGTTCTTTTCTTACTTTCATCCATAGAAATATAAAGAGCTTTAATTGATTCTTCAACCTTAGGCACAAAAAATTTCATCTTCAGATTTTTCTACATCATGAGAAATTCTATCAACACTTCTAGACAAATCATCAATCTTATTCAACTTTTCTTCCATTGTAGAATTGAAACCTTTTGAGTGTTGATGAATTCTTTAATATTAAGCTCAAGATCAGAGGTGTTCCTATTATTATTGTAAGAAGGATTACCATAGGAATTACCATAATTATTAGAGGAATTACTAGGAAAAGGCCTAGGAATAAAATTACCTCTATAAGCATTGTTATTGAAATTGTTTTGCGAGATAAAATTCACATCAATGGCATCACTATTTTTCTCAATCAAAGTAGACAAAGGCACATCATTAAAATCAATAGGAGCACTTTTATTAGCAACCAATTTCATAAGAGCATCAACTTTTTCACTCAAAGAAGAAATTCTTCAACCGAATTAACTTTTTTACAAGTATGAGCTCTTTCGGTATGCTATCGTGAATAATTTGCCATAATATTATCAAGCAATTTGGTGGTTTAACCCAAGGTAATTTCTATAAAAGTACCACCCACGGCAGAATCTAAAAGATTACGAGAAACAAAATTCAACCCCGCATAAAAAATTTGTATGATCATCCAAAGATTTAACCCATGAGTTGGGCAATTCCTTAGCATCAATTTCATCCTTTCCCAACATTGTGCAACATGGTCATGTTCAAGTTGCTTGAAATTCATGATCTGGGTTCTAAGGGAAATAATTTTTGCAAGCGGAAAATACTTAGTAATAAAAGCATCCATGCATTTATCCCAAGTATCGATACTATTGCGAGGCAAAGAAGAAAACCAAATTTTTGCATGATCTCGCAAAGAAAACGGAAATAATTTCAACTTCACAACATCATTGTCCACATCTTTTTTCTTTTGCATATCGCATAATTCCACGAATTTGTTAAGATGGGACGCGGCATCCTCATTAGGAGTACTGGAAAATTGATCTTTCATAACAAGATTCAGCAAAGCGGTATTAATATCACAAGAATCCGCACTAGTGGCGGGAGGAGCAATCGGAGTGCTAATAAAATCATTGTTGTTGGAGAAATCACAGAACTTGGTGTTCTCTTGAGTCATTGTGACTACGCAACAAGATTGCACTCAAAAACAGATCTGGAAAAAAATGCGAACGAAAAAAGAGGGTGAATAAAATGGCAAATTTTTGTGAAGTGGGGGAGAGGAAAACGAGAGGCAAATGGAAAATAAAGTAAATTGTAAGGAGATGAGATTTGTGATTAGGAACTTGGTAGATGTTGATGATGTCTCCCCGACAACGGCGCCAGAAATTCGTTTTGATGTCTGCTAGAACTACGTCGATATTTCCCCAAAGAGGAAGGGATGATGCAGCACAGCAATGGTAGGTATTTCCCTCAGTGATGAGACCAAGGTTATTGAACCAGTAGGAGAACCAAGCAACACTATGTAAATAGCACCTGCACACAAATAACAAATACTCGCAACCTGGCGTGTTAAAGGGGTTGTCAATCCCTTTCTGGTAACGGCACCAGAAATTGGCAAGCGGACATGAGAAAGTTGTAATAGATTGAATAAACGGATCGCAAATAATATAAAGTGCAGCAAGGTATTTTGTATTTTTGGTTTAACAGATCTGAAAATAAAAGCAAATAAAAATAGTCGTGAAGGCAAATATAATAAAGAAGAGACCTGGGGGCCGTAGATTTCACTAGTGGCTTCTCTCGAGAAAAATAACAAACGGTGGGTGAACGAATTACTGTTGGGCAATTGATAGAACTTCAAATAATCATGACGATATGCACGCAATGATCATTATATAGGCATCACGTCCAAGATTAGTAGACCGACTCCTACCTGCATCTACTACTATTACTCCACACATCGACCGCTATTCAATAAGTTCATGGAGAAACGGAGTAATGCAATAAGGACGATGACATGATGTAGACAAGATCTATTTATGTAGAAATAGAACCCATCTTGTTATCCTTAATAGCAACGATACATACGTGTCGGTTCCCCTTCTGTCACTAGGATCAAGCACCGTAAGATCGAACCCATTACAAAGCACCTCTTCCCACTGCAAGATAAATAGATCAAGTTGGCCAAACAAAACCCAAATATCGGAGAAGAAATACAAGGCTATAAGCAATCATGCATATAAGAGATCAAAGAAGACTCAAATAACTTTCATGGATAAAAAGATAGATCTGATCATAAACTCAAAGTTCATCGGATCCCAACAAACACACCGCAAAAAGAGTTACATCATATGGATCTCCAAGAGACCATTGTATTGAGAATCAAAAGAGAGACAGGAAGCCATCTAGCTACTAACTACGGACCAGTAGGTCTACAAAGAACTACTCACGCATCATCGGAGAGGCACCAATGGACATGATGAACCCCTCCGTGATGATGTCTAGATTGGATCTGGTGGTTCTGGAACTTGTGGCGGCTGGAATTGATTTTCGTCGACTCCCCTAGGATTTCTGGAATATTGGGGTATTTATAGGGCAAAGAGGAGGTGCGGGAGGCCACCGAGGTGGGCACAACCCACCAGGGCGCGCTCACCTCGGGCTCCCTCTTCGGTACTTCTTTGGCCCACTGGATGTCTACTGGTCCAAAAAAATCCACAAAAAGTTTCGCTGCGTTTGGACTCAGTTTGGTATTGATTTCCTACGATGAAAAAACATGCAGAAAACAGCAACTGGCACTGGGCACTATGTGAATAGCTTAGTACCAAAAAATGATATGAAATGGCTATAAAAAGATTGTAAAACATCTAAGAATGATAATATAACAGCATGGAACAATCAAAAATTATAGATACGTTGGAGACGTATCACATAGCATCCCCAAGCTTGGGACAAACATTAATTGCAGCAAATAAATTCTCAAACATGTCATTCTCATCAAACATATCATCCCCAAGCTTGTGGCTTTGCATATCGTAAGCATAATCACTCTCATCATTAATAGTATGGATAGCACCAATAGTATAGCAATTATTATCATCACAATTTTCTAAGCTGGTGCCAAAAAGATTCTCAAGATTATAACAAGTATCAGTACTTCCCCAATCATAATCATCACAATGAGTAATAGGCATAACGAACTCATCCTCAATAATTTCTTCAGACATAATACCATAAGGCAAAGAATCAATATCATCATCAAGTATATCATCATTCACATTTATTTTTGATTCACTCTCATGAGGCATAACAATAATAGGAGCAACATCATTTGGGAGAAATACCTTTTTACCTTTGCTTCTCCATCTTTTCTTTTTCTTCTCCATGTCATGTGTGGGTTCAATCAACTTTTTCGAGCTCCTTATTGATGAGATTGGTTGGGTAAACATCTTTTCTTTTTCTTCTCCATGTCATGTGTGGGTTCAATCAACTTTTCCAAGCTCCTTATTGATGAGATTGGTTGGGTAAAAAGCTCCTCCTTGTTACATGATTCATCATAAGAAAAAATAAGAGGATATTTGGAAACCTCTTCCCCTTCATTAGTATTCTCTTCATCTTCTGTTTGTTTTCTTGTCTTTCAGTAATTGGCAATATAAGGATTTTCAATGCAATTTACCGCACAATACATATAAATTTCCTCTAGATCAAAATCAAGAACTCTCTTAAGGTTATATTCTGGAACACCCTTAGTTATATGTTTCATTTCTTCATATCCCAGAAGCAAACTAAGTTCATTATGATGTGCAAGCGAAATCAAGTCATCACAATTTTTGGACACGATTCGATCATGAAACAATTTGCATTGGAGATTTAAATGACCACGTTCATTGCAAAGTTCACAAGGATGGCGAGAAAAATTAAAATTTTCAGCACAAACATCTAGCCTCTCTTGCAACCATTTAGTTTCTAAATACTTATGCCTCTTGCAAAATCTATCTTCCCTTTTTGGAGTGTAACTGCAAACTCTATGCACTCCACAAAAATTGACATGCTTATAAGAAACATTTTTATCATGACTAGTGCAATCATCATTAGTACTATGGATATTCAAAGAATTCATACTAACAACATTGCAATCATGCTCATATTCAAAGATTTAGTACCAAACATTTTATGAACTTCTTCTTCTAACAATTGAGCACAATTTTCCTTTCCATCATTTTCACGAAAGACATTAAAAAGAAAAAGCATATGAGGCAACCTCAATTCCATTTTTTTAGTTTTCTTTTATAGACTAAACTAGTGATAAAACAAGAAACTAAAAGACTTAATTGCAAGATCTAAATATATACCTTCAAGCACTCACCTCCCCAACAATGGCGCCAGAAAAGAGCTTGATGTCTACTACGCAACTTTATCCTTGTAGACGTTGTTGGGCTTCCAAGTGTAGAGTTTTGTAGGACAATAGCAAATTTCCCTTAAGTGGATGACCTAAGGTTTATCAATCCGTGGGAGGCGTAGGATGAAAATGGTCTCTCTCAAACAACCCTGCAACCAAATAACAAAGAGTCTCTTGTGTCCCTGACACACCCAATACAATGGTAAATTGTATAGGTGCACTAGTTCGGCGAAGAGATCATGATACAAGTGTAATATGGATGGTAGATATAGGTTTTTGTAATCTAAAAATATAAAAACAGCAAGGTAACTAGTAACAAAAGTGAGCAAAAATGGTATTGCAATGCTTGGAAACAAGGCCTAGGGTTCATACTTTCACTAGTGCAAGTTCTCTCAACAATGATAGCATAATTAAATCATATGGCAATCCCTCAACGTGCGACAAAAGTCACTCCAAAGTTCCTATGGCAGTGAACATAAGATGAAATTGCTTGTAGGGTACGAAACCACCTCAAAGTTATTCTTTCCGGTCAATCCATTGAGCTATTCCTATAAGTGTCACAAACAGCCCTAGAGTTCGTAGTAAAATAACACCATATGACACACATCAATCAACCCTAATGTCACCTAGATACTCCAATGTCACCACAAGTATCTGTGGGTCAATTAGACGATATGCATCAAACAACTTCAGATCCATAATATTCAATCCAACACAAAGAACCTCAAAGAGTGCCCCAGGATTTCTACCGGAGAAACAAGGACGAAAACGTGCATCAGCCCCTATGCATAGATTACCCCAATGTCACCTCGGGAATCCGCGAGTTGAGTGCCAAAACATACATCAAGTGAATCAATAGAACACCCCGTTGTCACCACGGGTATCCCACGCAAGACATACATCAAGCGTTCTCAAATCCATAATAGTATTCAATCCGATAACAGCGAAACCTCAAAGGTAAAACTCAATCCATCACAAGAAGGTAGAGGGGGAGAAACACCATATGATTCAACTATAGTAACAAAGCTCACGGTACATCAAGATCGTGCCAAATCAAGAACACGAGAGAGAGAGAGAGAGAGATAGAGAGAGAGAGTGCAAACACATAGCTACTGGTACATACCCTCAGCCCCGAGAGTGAACTACTCTCTCCTTGTCATGGAGACCGCCGGGATGATGAAGATGGCCACCGGTGATAGTTTCCCCCTCCGACAGGTGCCGGAACGGGCTCCTGATTGGTTTTTCGTGGCTACAGAGGCTTGCGGCGGCGGAACTCCCGATCTAGGTTTGTTTCTGGGGGTTTAAGGATTTATAGGAATTTTTGCGTCCGTTTCACGTTAGGGGGGCCCACGAGTCAGTGACAAGGCAGGGGCGCGCCCTAGGGGGTGGGCATGCCCTCCACCCTTGTTGTTGACTGGCGAATCTTCTGGCCCAACTCTTTTGCTTCGGGGGCTTCTTCTAGTCCATAAAAAATCACCGTAAATTTTTAGCTCGTTTGGACTTCGTTTGATATTCCTTTTCTGCAAAACTCAAAAACAAGGAAAAAACAAAAACTGGCACTGGGCTCTAGGTTAATAGGTTAGTCCCAAAAATAATACAAAATAGCATATAAATGCATATAAACATCCAAGATGTATAATATAATAGCATGGAACAATCAAAATTTATAGATACGTTGAAGACGTGTCAGTGTCTAGTTTACATTTTTCTTGTTTTGCGCTACTACTCATTATTTGCTGGGAGATGTTTAATTGGTCACGGGGAGAGTGGAGGCCTTAGTGCTCCTAACCTTGCTATTTTGCGCCATGCTTTACTTCGTGATAAAACTTTTAGTTTGGGCGCTATTATTTCTCGACGGTTGAGTTTAAACCGTTCGAAGGGGCCTATTTTTGGAGGTATCTATGCTTCCCGTCTTGCTAGATGCTTCGAGTACCCATTACGCACGATGAAAAAGAGGAGAAGCTGCTACCCACTATATACTTAGATTATGACAGTATGGTAGCACGTGATTTTATTAAGAAAGACGATGACAAGAGACTCATCTATAACCTGGTATTTAGCGAGAAGACTTGTCATATTATTACCTTGCCTGCACCTTCTTTCTTCGATATTCAGGTATGTCATCATGCCCGCGGACATTTATGCATACTGGGAGGGGACGCGATCCCCAGTTCCTGAGCCAGAGCCATCACCTGACCCATATCAGGAGTCTATTTATCAGTGGGAGCCACAGGAGCTCGCTAACCGGTGGAACCCCAGGATCCTCCTCAGTACACCGGAGAGGGCCACTTTGATCCATGGGCGTAAACCAACTTAGGCCAAAAGCCTAAGCTTGGGGGAGTATGTATTTCTCACCGACATTACATTCACGTTCACACACTCATTCCAGTTGTCGGTGTTCATACTTTTTCATTGTATTATCCATGTTAGTTTATTTCTTTTTCTCGCTTTCTTCTTGTGTGTTTGAAAAACTTTTGAGAAAAACAAAAAAATAGTTGTAGCTTATTTCCTTTCCATGTTCACTTAGTATTAGTATTAAAATAAAACCCAAAAAGATTTCTTGTTCTTCTTTTGCTTGTTGGGAGATTTCCCGTGTAAATAGTTTTTCTCATTCTTGTTTTACTTTCTTCAGAAAAACAAAAACTCCAAAAACATTTCAGTGTGTTTCTTTGAAATTCTTTCCTTTTCTTTGGGGGCCGAGAGGAGAAGACCACGATGAAAATGTTTGAGTGGCTCTCATATGTATTATTGTTGATCTAACAAAGAGCCCATATTACCTTGACTTCTCCTTTGAATAAATGTTTGCAGATTCCATCTTAGTCCGATGCACGTGCACTATTATTATTATCCACACCGTTTGGTCATGCAAGTGAAAGCCAATAATGACGATATATGGTGAAATGGTTGAGATGAGGAAAAGCTGGTATGAACTTGACCTATCTTGTTTTTGTAGATATGATTAGTTCATCGTTCTTGATTCGGCCTATTATGAATGAAACATTTTTGCAATGACAATTAGAGATTATAGTTACTCATGCCATGCTTAATTAGCTAGGGGTTTATAATGGTTTACCTTGCGTGCCAACATGCTTTTAAAATGGTTGTGATGTAGTATGATAGGATGGTATCCTCCTTTGAATGATTCGAGTGGCTTGACTTGGCACATGTTCACGCATGTAGTTGAAACAAAATCAACATAGCCTCCACGATATTATATGTTCATGGTGATTTATATCCTACTCATGCTTGCACTCAATGTTGGTTAATCTCAATGCATGTTTATGACTGTTGTCGCTCTCTAGTTGGTCGCTCCTCAATCTTTTGCTAGCCTTCACTTGTACTAAGCGGGAATACTGCTTGTGCATCCACTTCCATAAACGTAAGGTTGTTCCTTATGAGTCCACCATACCTACCTATATGCGGTATTTACTTGTCGTTCCAAGTAAATTTGCATGTGCCAAACTCTAAAACTTCAAATGATAATCTGTTTTGTATGCCTGAATCGCTCATGTAGTGACTGGGGGCTGTCAGTATCTTCCATGCTAGGTGGGTTATTCTCACGATGAGTGGACTCCGCTCATCATTCACGAGAAAATGGCTGGTAACCGGGATGCCCAGTCCCATGCTCAAATCAAATCAAAATATAATTGCAAACAAAACTCCCCCAGGATTGTTGTTAGTTGGATGGTACCCGTTGTTTCGGACCAGCCGTGGAATGTGCTTGTTGGTGGTGGGGGCGTATAAACTTTACCATTCTGTTTGGGAACCACATATAATGTATCTAGTATGGAACATATCGAGATCTCTTGGTTGTTATGTTGACAATGAAAGCATACTGCTCAAAATTATATTCATCTCTGTTTTAAAAGCACGAGCTCTGGCACCTCTGCAAATCCTTGCTTCCCTCTGCGAAGGGCCTATCTATTTACTTTTATTGCTGAGTCATCATCCTCTTATAAAAAGCACAAGTTATGTAGCGATCCGACCTCAGACGGTCAAATCTCTGTTCATAAGTGTCATCCCTGGATCAGTAATGCTAACACACACAGAAATCGAGGATTTATAGCAGAGTTCAATCACACACTTATTACATCAAGTGTCTCAAAGAGAGAGTACTTATTACAATAATATGGCTGAAGGCCATCTAAATAAGGTAACTACGGAAGCATCAAAGATAAATGAGTCCATCAACTCCAACGGCATAGCTGAGTGTACGACAACAGCCTAGCGCACCTTACTCTTCGTCTGAAAACTCTGCAACATAATACGTTGCAGCCTGTGTAGGTCGGCACATGGAATATGCTGGCAAGATAACACTATAGAGCAATGAACAGAATAACAACTATCACTACATGCATATATGGCTGGTGGAGGCTCTGTGGTTATCATTTGCATAAAGCTAGCTTTTCCCTACTTCAAAGGAATATATTTTATTTAACTACAATGTTTGTTGATAAATATTGAGAATGGTAACCCCATCTCAATCCCAAAATAATAATCATTAACCCAAAAAAATTAATTAAGTAAAGTGTTGAGATCAAATCAATAATTCAAGTACCAGATACTCAAGATGTCCATAACCGGGCACATGGCTAATCATGATTAGATTATACACTCTGCAGAGGTTTGCGCACTTTTCCCCACAAGACTCGATCTCCTCCGTTGAATTTCTCGCACTGCATGGTGTTTGAGAAACGGATGATCAAGACACTGTCTTTCCGAAGAGGTCCCCTTAACCGATAGATAGGTCGGTACACCTACAATCCCCTACATCTGCTAGCCCATCATGGAAAGGTTTCCCACAACTTACTCAACTATGCCAGAGCCCATAATGGCATGTGGCTGCACACGGAAGTTTCTAGCATGAATAATCTTATGATCCCTTTGAGCCTGGGTGGCGAACCATAGGAGGATCACTCGGGTACCCCGGGATCTCCTTGGACAACACTGGATTCCCCAGGTGCCCACAAACAATCCACCCAGATGTGTATTAAAGTAGCCACCTTAAGTAATCCCTTAATTCATAATAATGCTCACATCTGTCATGAGTCACTCAAACCAAACCACGTCTACGAGCATAGCGTAGCATAGCAAAGTAAGCATAACGTAGTAACTCCCAAGGTTTGAATAAAGGACAATAGGTTCTACCTCATCAACTACTTCCCAGTACCCACATGTTAATCAAATCCTACTCATCCAATGTTTGATGATTGAAACTAATGCATAAAACTGGGTAATAAAGGGATATGATCAAAGTGTTACTTGCCTTGCTGACGATCTGGAAACCCTAGTGATTTGTAGTAGCAAGCCTCGCACTCCGGAAACTCTATCGTGATCAAACAATAGCATACATAAGCACTCAAGCATAAAATGCAAAGGTAAAACCAAGAGAAAAGATCTAAACAGAAAGCACAAGTGAAGAGCTTCGATTTTTGCAAAAAGAATCAATCGAATCGGAGAAACTCAAACTGCGATCAAAAGAAGTTCAAATTCAAATCTGCTTGAAACCAAATTTTAAATTTTCAAAACCATGTTCAAGTTGATTAACTAGACAGAGGGGAACAAGACGAAGATTTTGGCGCTGGTTTCACTGGATTTGGATAAACGAGCAAAAAGTAACGAGGATTTAAAGATCAGGGACTAATCTGTAAGAAAAGTATTCGCGGATAGGTCCTTGGCCGGAAATAAACAGAAAAAGAAAAATCTGGAACGAACATTCGCTAACAGAACTAAACGAACGAATCCATTCGTTAAAACGAACTAAACAGAGAATGTTCGCTAATTAACCTAATAAATAAATAAATAAACCGATCTAATCTAAACGAAAAAATCGAACGAAAACCGAAAAAAACGTTCGGCTTTTACTCGTCAACGGCGGCGACGGGGTCAACGGCGGGGCGGCGGAATCCGGCTGCTCCGGCGAACGGGCGGCGGGCGTTGGCCACGGCGGGGCGGGAGCGGCGCGGCGGCGTGCGGCTGCGGGGCGCAGCGCGGTGGCGTGCGGCTGCGGGGCGCGGTGCGGGCAGCGGCAGAGGCGGCGCAGATCGGCGGCGGCGGCGCGGCTAGAGGCAGGGCTGCGGCGGTGGCTTGACGAGGAGGAGAGGGGGTGGGGGGCGAGGCGGCGGGGTGGCTTGCGGGAGGGGCGACGGCCTCGGGAGGCGTGTTCGCCTCGGACACGGCCGGCGGCGGCGGGGCGGACTCCCGCGCGGGGAAAGGCGGCGGCGCGAGCGGGCCGGCTGGGCCTTCGGCCCAGTTCGGTCCGAAAAGCTTTTTTTAATAATTTCGCTCGAACGAAAAAATCCAAATAAAATGAAAAAATTCTAAAAATCCCAGAAACAATTTTCACCGTCCAAACCTAATATTTAGGACTAGATGAACATTTTTCTGGGCTAAGATGCAATTTTGAAAAAATAGAATTTCCCCTAATTTAATCTAATAAAATCTCAAATAAAATATATTTTATTTAGAATTAAATTGCCAATATTTCCTCTATTTTGAAGAAGTCATATTATCTTCTCTCATTATTTTATTGGAAAAATAATTTCAAATAAAATATCATTTTGATTCAATTACCAATTTTTTAAAATTCAAAAATGGAAAAAATTTTATGAAACCTCCAACTCTCTCAAATGGTCTTTGAGTCGCTTAAGGTCTCTAGGATCAGAATGCTCAAATAAAACGAATAAAAATGCAAAGAGCATGAATGCATATGATGACCTAATGATAACATCCAAATTGAAAATTGGGATGTTACAAGTTAGAGAGCACCACTGTCATTTGTATGCATTGTTATTAATTGATATTGAGTATGACTGTGACTGGATCTCTTTTACCATGAATTATAATGTCCAGTCAGTCCTTGATCTTCAGGGGTGATCTGCATTTATATTTTGCGGACTCGGAAAGGGCTAGCGAGATACCATTTTGTTATATCATATCATGATTGTTTTGAGAAAGTGTTGTCATCCAAGATTTATTATTATTGCTCGCTAGTTGATTATGCCATTGATGTGAGTAAATGTAAGACCTAAATGTTATTATGAATATGGTTAGTTCATAATCTTTGTTGAAAACCTGAATGCTGGCTTTACATATTTGCAACAACAAGATCAAACAGAGTTTATAACAGTTTTTTCTTTATCGCTTTCAGTTTGTCAACTGAATTGCTTGAGGACAAGCAATGGGTTAAGCTTGGGGGAGTTGATATGTCTCCATCATATCTACTTTTCCAAACTCTTTTGCCCTTGTTTTTGACTCTAATTTTCATGATTTGAATGAACTAACCCGGACTGACATTGTTTTCAGCAGAATTGCCGTGATGATATTTTTATGCAGAAATAAAATTTCTCGGAATGACCTGAAACTTCACGGAGAATATTTTTGGAATATATAAAAAATATTGGCGAAAGAATCAACACAGGGGGACCCACCGGCTGTCCACAAGGGTGGAGGACGTGCCCAACCCCTAGGGCGCACCCCCCTACCTTATGGGTCCCCTGGACCTCCACCGACCTCAACTCCAACTCCATATATTCACGTTCGGGGAGAAAAAAAATCAGAGAGAAGGATTCATCATGTTTTACGATACGGAGCCACCGCCACCTCCTGTTCTTCCTCGGGAGGGCAGATCTGGAGTCCGTTTTGGGCTCCGGAGAGGGGAAATCGTCACCATCGTCATCATCAACCATCCTCCATCACCAATTTCATGATGCTCACCGTCGTGCATGAGTAATTCCATCGTAGGCTTGCTGGACCGTTACCGTTACTTCCATATTACTTTACTACTAAATACTTTGCTGCAGATATTAAGTCTTTCAGGTGTGGTTGAATTTACAACTCCGCTGCTAATACTTGAGAATATTCTTTGGCTCCCCTTGTGTCGAATCAATAAATTTGGGTTGAATACTCTACCCTCGAAAACTGTTGCGATCCCCTATACTTGTGGGTTATCAGACGTCCTCGCACGTTCGTAGTCGGATCGTCAAAGTCTACTCCACCATAAACGATAGCCACCATCTCATCGAAAGACGGGACACCTTTGCCTCTATCAAGTGGTATCAGATTTCTAGGTTGCTCGGTGAGATTTTATAGTTTTTCGTAGTTTAGATCGAGTATGTTCTTCATACCTATAGTCCACGAAAAAGCCTAAAAAAATTAGGGTTAGTTCATCCTATCCAAACCAATGAGCCTTTGCGTAATCTTTTTAGAGTTTTTTCTTTGTCAAATTTGCAGTTGCATCGTCGTGCCGAGTTGCTGGTCTTAGCGTCTAGTCCTTTAGAGTTTCGAGTTCTATTCATAGTTTGTCACGCCGCCGCCGCCGCACCACCTTCATCACTGCCATATACCACCACCCCACCGTATACATCGTTGCTGCTATATACCACCACCCCACCATATACATCACCGCTGCCATGTACCACCACCCCACCGTATACATCGCCGCTGCCATATACAACCACCAATCCGAGTCCACATATACCACTGCCATATATCACCATCAGTCCGAGTTTCCACCAGATTCATCTCCGCCACCAGTCCTAGTCTGAGTCCAGTATTTGTTTCTTTGTTTCGGATTACCAGATCACGCCATACTCCGAGTCATGACCAAGTCGGATTCTGCAACTTTCGTGCCACCCGCAGAAGAAAAATAGTTTCAGTTTCAAAAAAGAAAAAAAACTAAGTCTGGAAAATTCTGGCTAGGCAGTTTTTAGACCATTTGTAGACTTTTTCGGAAAAAAATGTTGCGGAGCAAAAAAAAATCACGCGCGGGCACCCTAATTACCCCCCCCCCCCTCATGAACGTGGGTGTTCTCTGGCCTACTGCATGGGTGAACCCACGTCGTTTGGACGCTGCAAGCTTCGTGGGAGACCCGGAGGTTAACCCAATTCTAGGTTAATGAAGAAGCAAAGAAAATCTCCAAAAACATGGACTCCACCGCGGCAAGGTCAGTATGCGGGCATGTGCATTGTTTAGGCCTGCCCCAACGATGCCCGGCGGCATGCATGGACCAGGCCCGGGGGCTCCTGCCGGTGTAACAAACATTCACGTTTGCTGGACGAACTCATGCACAGGCGTGATGTCGATCATACATCTAGTACCAATGCATGACACAAAGATAAGCCAGAGAAACCGCTCTTCGTGAGATCAAGGAGAGCATTAAGAAGATCAAGTTGACAAAAGATCACCCCAGGAGAGCCTCACTTGCCAGGCAAGAGAGCCTGGCCAGGTTGAAGTTGCACCTGAGGGACGAGACCAGTTCTCCCCGGCAAGGTTTCCGGGGCCGTCAAGATCGGAACCCGCCAGGCTCCTTGCTGGCAGGCCTTCACCAAGGTGCCACCGCTCCACCTCATCATACCCAAGTCATTAATCAGTGCAGTGTCAAGCTATCAAGTAACTAGGTGGATCCTGTCAGGCACGTGGCAGCATGGTGGGGGAGAGATTAGCTTTATTGACACCCGTCCAGATGACGTGTCATGCTAATAAGGAGAAGATGGATAAGCGGCACGGCAGGCTTGTCGGGCTTCAACCTCAGCACGACACCTAGCAGTGCATTTGCACTTTGTCCTAACTGCCAGAGTTAGGTGTGATAGCACTGTTAGCTATCTAATCACACCAAGATGACTGTTTTGCCACTATGGTCGCCCCTTAAGCTATAAAAGGAGGCCCGAGGCAACCTAGCAAAAGGTTCGAATTTTAGATCCCCCAACACTTGTACATGCACGTTGCTCCCCCCGAGGCACCCTTGCCGGGCTAGAGCACGTCGTGTCTTCGTGTTCCTCCAGATCAATCCACCATAGCACTAGTAGGGTTTTACGCTTCAAAGCGACCCGAACCTGGGTAAAAGAGAGCTGGCCATCATCGCGCTGCCCCTGTTGTTTCTGGTCTTTGTGCAATGTGATCGTCCCCTTGCCGAACCACAAACGGGCACCCTTGCCCCATAGGTGATCGTGCTTCCACACGGACACATAGTCAAGGAGATAGTACAGAGTAAACACAAAGACAGATAGCAGCTAGGTAGAGTGGATTAGAATAGGAAGATAGTATGAAGCCAAACATGCAAACAAAGAAGAATGTCTTCACACAGTGAAGTCAAACTGAGCAAGCAAGCAGTGACTTCACGAAGCTAAACAGTAAGTAAAGGGTGAAGTGATAGAACCAGTTGCTTGACGAAGACAAGGATTTGGTAGAGCAGTTCCAGTTGCTGTGACAACTGTGCGTCTAGTTAGGGAGGCTGAGATTGAACTCAGAAGACCGTGTCTTCACCTTATTCCCCTTGAGCTAAGGACACTTAGTCCTCGCCCAATCACTCTGGTAAGTCTTCAAGGTAGACTTCCAAACCTTCGCAGACTTCGTTCACCGACGATCCACAATGACTCTTGGATCCTCAGAACGCGATGCCTAACCGACTGGAAGATCACAGTCTTCAAGTGTAATAAGTTTTCAGATCACGCGGATAGAAAGACTTCAGTGATGCCAAACACTCTTTGGGCTCTGGGTGTTTTGCGTTTTGTCCTGGCAAGGATTCTCTCTCAAAGGCTTCGGAGTTGGGTTGCTCTCAAATGACAAAAGTCGTGCACTAACTCTTAGCAGCCACCAATTTTATGGTGTAGGGGGTGGGCTATTTATAGCCAGGAGGCAACCCGACATGATATGTCTGAAATGACCCTGGGTCACTAAGGAACTGACATGTGTCCAACGGTCATATTTCAAACGCACGCGGCAGCTTGACTTGGGCTACAAGCAAAGCTGACTCATCCAACTCTGGATAAGATTTTCTCTCATTGTCTTCACTCAAAGACATAGGATTTGGGTTGAGCATCACATCAGTCTTCTGACTTTGTTCACTTGGACCCTACTTGACAGTTTGGTGGTTCCTACGACTCAAGAAAGAAGAAAATGAAGCTACGAAAGAAACTATGTCTTCGCACTCCATTGTCTTCAAGTGAATGTCTTCACACGTCATTATCTTCGACGTGAATGTCTTCATGAACCACCATTTTCTTCAATGTATTCATACATTTTTAGGGACCATCTCCGACGGGTAAACCGAATCAATGAGGGACTTCTACCTGTGTTCTCCTATGAATCTCACAAACACATTAGTCCCTCAACCACGTTTGTCGTCAATACTCCAAAACCAACTAGGGGTGGCACTAGATGCACTTACAATCAGCTTCTCTTCTTCGATTGCCATCTTGCACTCCTCACATGCCACTTTGCGCTCCTTCATTGCCTTCACCTAAGACCACCTCAAGTCCTTCTCTAATTCTATTCACTTCCTCCAACTTACTTTTGCTTGTTATAATCTCTTCCACCATAGTCTTCAACACATTACATCCCCTCCATTCTTTTGTTTATCTTTCTCACCTTTCCTTCTGAGTGGACTTCTTGCGGGGATGAGTGGTTTTTTTGCAGTGATGCTTGGAGTAGTGGTGGGATTAGGATTTGGGACTTCCTCGACATTATCATCGGTATCGTCATTGTTGTGTACTTGTGCAACCGATGATATTTAGCCTTCCTCCTTACGATGCTCATGTTTCCTGTTTTTCGACTTCTCATTGTTCGAGCAAAGCCCAACAATGGTACAAAACAAAATATCATTTTTATCCCTATGCTTGTACATCTCGTTTGTGTAGCCGAGTTGTCAAGTTTAAAGTTTCACATTGAAACCTAGGGGGTAAGAACATAGAATAATTTGAACAACAAATACTGACCAACAACAACAAAAACGAGAGATGAAAGTTTACATGGAAGACATTCCAAGTTTTATGGGAAAGTTCATCTTCCCCTGAACGAAGGAGGAGTTTACAAGATTTTAAGGGATCACGTAAAGAAAAAATTGCTTTGGAGATGCTCTTTATAAGATGAATTAGGAGGAGTGTGGACGTCTTGAACCCATGGGCATATGAACCCGCTTTTTAAAAGTGCATTTTAAACACGTTTAAAAATGCCAAAAAAATTCGAAACAAAAAAATCATGCATACATCTTCGCAACATGTGTGTTGGGCACAAAGTTTTGTGAAAAAATCTATTTTTACTTTGCCTCCATGAGAAAGACAAATTCCGGTGCTCCTAAATAGCGTTCCGCGACGTTTTCCTTTTTTTTGTCTTTTTTGGGCAAAACAAAAGGTTAATTTTTTGCGGAACTTTCTGCGCACACATAGAATGTGAAGATGTATGCCTGCAACTTTTTTAGAATTTTTGGGCATTTAGAAATGACTTTTCTAAAGTATGTTCATATGCCCATGGGTTCATCCATGTGCTTTTCGAATTAGGAGGCTACTAGGACTTGCCAAGTTGCCATAGATTCGTTCACTGCGCCCTTCTAGCCAAGACTCCCTCTGGATCCTATACTTGGACAAAATCTTGCGAGAATTCTGCCTTCTTCCCAGATGAACTTGCCATAGATTCGTTCACTGCGCCCTTCTAGCCAAGACTCCCTCTGGATCCTAGCATTCCGTAGCAAAATTTACGATAATTCCGCCTTCTTCCCAGAAATCATCGATCTGTCTGCGCACAAAAGTACGTTGGCAATAATTTCAAGTCCATCGGCAGGCAGGTTGCTTGGACTCTGGTTCATAAATGGCAGGCAACACAGCAAAGCTCCTCCCAAACTACTCCCTCTGTCCCATAATATAAGAACATTTCTCAAACTATATTAGCTCAAAAAACGTTCTTATATTATGGGACGAAGGTAGTAGTGTATTGTTCAAACCAAAAGCATGCCTTGCAAGATTGCGCGCGGCCTCCGTGGGCAGTGTTGAAAATTAACCAAACCAATTTGGTATGCTATCTGGAAGCACTCAGTGAGGACCGTCGAGCCCACACTCTCTCCAAAGCAGTTGGCCAATTGGCACAATAAATCAACAAAAAGAATTGCTGTTTAAACAAGTCGACATAACAAATAACGATCTTGGACTCTGGTTCATAACAAACAGCAAATGAAAGCTCAATGTTACATAACAAACAACAGCTCAATCATAAAAGTTTTAACATGGATTGTTTGTAGAATAGCAAATTCATCGTTCAAAGCCTTGTCACTTATCATCACCGTTCTGCACAGCTGCACTTGCGCGAGGGTCATCATCGGCTATCATACCCTCCTCTCCCTCTTCATCTATCATACCTTCCTCTTCATCCTCCCTCTTCTTGCTGCTCACAGAGACTTCCACAGGTTTAGCATCCACCACTGGCTCGCCATTAGGGCTCATTGAGCCCCTGCCTCCTTCGCCATTATACACAGGACTATATGGAGCAGACTTGTCATCCCGCTCCTGCAGACTGGGCGACCGATCCAGATCAACCTTTCCCATCTTCCCATCGCCATTTGAAGGGTCGACACTGCGGCTCTTGTGATCATTTGAAGGGTGAGCATTGGGTGAGCTTTTCTTCTCCACTGGGTGGGCAGAGTCAGGACGTGCGGACCCAGAGTCAGCTCTTCTTTCAGTCTTGCGTCTAGCGCCAGGGCTACGACTCCTGCTGCGGCTAGCACGACGATTCCTAGTGTAACTCCTGCTCCGGCTCCTGCTCCGGCTCCTGTTCCTGCTCTTGTTTCTGCTCCTGCTCCGGCTCCTGCTCCGGCTCCGACTTCTAGTCCTGCTACGGCTAGCCTGCACATCATGGCGCCGTCTCTTGGGGCTTGGGCTGCGCCTATCACTGTCACTCCTGCTAAGGCTTCTGCTGCGACCTCTAGCAGACCTGCGAGACCCGCCGTAATCATTCCTGCAAACATCAGCAACATTGTAAAGACCATGGTCTTTGGCTCAGGAACACAAACTACCGAACAACGACGACAAAAGAAATTATAATCTCGAATTACTTCGGTTAACACTAACAAGACCCAAACTCTGTTTTCATCAGCAATTGCAGAAAACAAAATGGAAGGGACAGAACGAACCTGCTACGGCCACCATAATCATCCTTTCCACGTCCACCGCGACTACCCTCTAACCTGCCACCATACCTTGAATCCAGTTCAGAGCGTGAACCACCACCCCTCTCAGAGCGGGTTGCCCATTTGTTACGTTTCCTACCACGCCCACCCCGAGAGACCATGTCTAACAGTTCAGGAGGAACATCTTGGTCTGCCCCTTCCAGGATTTTAATTAGGTCAGCAACATATTTTGAATCCTGATCACACAAAAATGTATAGGCCAAACCAGTGGCACCAGCCCTTCCTGTCCTGCCAATCCTGTGAACATAGTCCTCAACACCAGTGGGGAAGTCATAGTTGATCACAACCCTATGTCAAGAAAGCAAGAGGATATTGTGAGATCATTTCTGAGATTTGAAGCACTGGTGGTAAAGATCAGAACAATACTGATTTAAACAACAGCTTTCTTCAAGATTCTGTGTGTACATTTGCACTAGTTATATGAACTTAAATCCAGAACTAGTTATATGAACTTATACACAACTGGACATGCCATGATAATGAATAGCTGCTGAGGCCAGATTGATTGCACTTCCTTGTTTAGGGCCTGATTGGTTTAAGCAAAAGCCTACCCAGCATTGGTAGCACAGGTTTTGGACACAACCAAAAACACACGCTAACTACTGAAATTTTAGGTATCCTTGTCATGCACTTCTGCTACCATGGGTCGCAAGGGCACCATTCTTTAGCCCCATTTAGACATTCAAATACTCCCTCTGTCCCAAAATAAGTGTCGCAAGCTTAGTAGAAATTTGTACTAAAGTTAGTACAAAGTTGAGACACTTATTTTGGGACGGAGGGAGTAGTTACAAGTGGAATTAGCATGATTGTATGTCATATAAATACATGAAGCAGCACCTATATAGCAATAAAATCATTACAATAATATTATTGATTAACCTGATATCTTTGATGTCTAAACCTCGTGCCGCAACATCTGTAGCCACCAAAATAGGAGATCGTCCAGATCTAAATTGACTCAGGACCTTCTCTCTTTCATTTTGAGACTTGTCACCATGAATGGCAGCCGCTCCAAATTGCCTATTGAGTGTCCTTGATAGTTGGTCGCACATTCTCTTGGTGGTACAGAATATTAGTATCTTGGAACCTGAATCATGGGATCGCAATATTTGCTCCAGACGCCGAAGCTTTTCTGAGGGAGTGACCACCTCCACATGCTGGCAGAGCAACAGGAGCAGAAGACAGAACAGAACAGAAAATTAAAAGAAATGTACTTCGTGAAAGGAAAAAAAGAAAGATATTTCCAAGTATCATCAGTGCGGTGTACAAAGCAAGTCGCGTACCTGAGTAATAGCTTTATTAGCAACAAGCTCATCCACACTTCCAATGGTCACCTGGACAGGGTGAACAAGAAGCTCATCTGCAATTCTTCGGACTTCCTTGGGCCAAGTAGCAGTGTACATAAGAGTTTGCCGACCAGAAGGTATGTCTCTTACTATTTTTCGTATTTGTGGTTCAAACCCCATATCAAGCATGCGGTCAGCCTCGTCTAGAACAAGGTACGAGACCTGCTTTAGGCTTATTTTCCGCATTTCTAGAATGTCGTTCAACCTTCCAGGTGTTGCAACAACAACATCAACCCCTCTTTCTAAATCTCTTAACTGGGGCCCTTTAGGAGCACCGCCATAAAGGCACTAAGAAGAGACCAAGAACAAAGGATCAGATAATGAACATATAATCCAGGAAGAAGCAAGGCAAAGAAAACTCACCGTAGAAGAAATTCTTGATGATCTGCCAAATTTCACAG
This sequence comes from Triticum aestivum, assembly GCF_018294505.1. Taxonomy (NCBI): domain Eukaryota; kingdom Viridiplantae; phylum Streptophyta; class Magnoliopsida; order Poales; family Poaceae; genus Triticum; species Triticum aestivum. The sequence goes on along the minus strand of NC_057802.1, from coordinate 250,023,432 downwards.
CTTCTTCCAAAATCTGTGTTGCGAGCTCTCTGGTAGGTGCCAAAACTAACACTGTTGGGCCAGACCTTGTGCTGTTCTGCATACGCTTTATATGCATAAACCCAGGAAGCAAATACCCGAGAGTTTTTCCAGATCCTGTCTTGGCAATAGCTACAACATCTTGATTGAGCAAGGCAATTGGCCAGGACTGGGCTTGGATAGGCGTTGGACTTGGGAATCCGGCGCGTTGTATCTGGAAAAATGAAAGGGGAACGGAAAGCAAAGGCAAACAAAATAAGGGCACCAAAAGAATATGGTTAATGTGATGCACCTACATCTGCTACAGCTCCCACTGAAACTCTAGTTACTCTATGTAGTGAAAACAACAAAGAATCAACAATGTGCGAAGTCAATTTAAGGCCGTACGGAAGAGAACAGATCCACAAAGTGTGGAAACAGGGCGAAGTAGAAAAGCTCTAACAGAATCCCTGGAGACAGACTCGCTCAGCCATGGATCATTCATCCACAGGCCCCTTCCATTGGTCAGGCATCTGGACGCCTGCAGCCTGGGTGAGATCTCCATAGGCTCCAGAAGAGGCCTGCCATCCATGTGAGGAGCCTTTCCCAGGAACCGTACGCGGAGAAACAAATCAGCGTCAGCCGACGTAGATGGCCTTTTAGACCATGGGCAGCCCCCGCAGGGAGCAAGCCGCCTGGGGTGTCCACCCACCCTTGGCAGCTCCATCAACGACATCCGCCCTCAGCCCGTCGAAATTACAGACTGGACGAGGGCGCACGAAGCAGGGTGCGACATTAGCTCCACCTTGGAGCAAATATCGCATCTGCCACAGAGATGTAGATAAGTAACTGACTCGCAAGCGTCCCTGATTTAGAACAATCAATCAAACAGATAAAGATAAAGAAGAGCGCATCCCCGTGATCCAACATGCTGACCCTTATCAAACTCTTTTGGGTTAGTGTTTAGACCTTGGGTGATAATTCATCACCAAACTTATGCATACCTCCTTGAGTATATCAAGCGGGATGACACCAGAGTCAAACTCAGTTATGGGAGCCGGCACGTTATCCCCCTGCATCACAGACCAAACAAAAAAATAGATGCTGAGTAACGGACATGCTATGAGATGTGTAACACAAACATGCTATGAGATGTAACACGAGGATAGCTGCGAGATCCTTACGATAACTGTGATCTCATGGCGACGGCGGTATGCTTCGGCTGATGGATCATCAGCTGCGGCGGTAGGAATGGTGGCAGCCGGAGGAAGATGGTGATGGGACGACGACGACTTGAACGAGTCGTGCTCGTCGTGACGGCGCCTGTCGCGGTCGCGGTCCCGGTGTTCACGCCGAGGCGGTGTGCGCGAACGGGAGCGGGAGCGAGATCGGGAACGGTCTCGACGGTCCCGGCCGCGGGCGCGCGGAGGAGGAGGCGGGAGAGGCGGGGGCGGCGGGAGCTGAGCTTCCGGCGGCACGGGCTTCTCGTACTGGGTGACGTTGGTATCCGGATTCCAGTAGTAGAGGTAGCCGGTGGTGCCGTCCACCAGCCCGCGCCACGGCTTCGGCACCGTAGGGTCGTCCGGCGCGTACCGTGGGGCCGCGGTTCCCGACATCGCTGCCGGCAGATCTGGGCCAATACCTAGACTCCGGCTAGGGCACGCGCGGATTCGCCGGCGGAAGGGCAGGTGCGGTGCGCGGCGGCGGCGGCGAGGCGAGGGGCTATCGCGTTTCTCTTCCTACTTTTTGACCTAATTTTTCGAGTCTACCTCGCCTATTATTATTGTGATGTGAAATTTTGCGACGGTCGAGTTCGAAACGAGCTCAAGCCCAGAGAAGCCCAGCTTCGGGTAGGTTGCAAGCGGAGGAGAGCCACCCAATCACCGCGCGTTTGCACCTTGACCAAACACGTGCATAATCATCCTATCCTAAAAAAAACATGCATAATCATCCCCGCAAAAAATTCATGCCACTGCTAGTAAAAAAACCAAAATAACTACTTTTTTCGGAACCGAAATAACTACATAAATGGTACCCTCGGGGATTGTCGCTCGTGGCTTTCAAGCGTGGCAAGTGGCGGAACGTCACGTGTCGAGGAGGTTCTCCGCTACGCTCTCCGCTCGACACGTGGTGGAAGGAGAGGCGATCACATCAGGTTTTTCGGTTATCACTTTCGCGGTTTTTGATTTTTCTCTTTTCACTCTAGTCCCTGAACATTTAGGTCTTTTAACCAAAATTATTGTTCCTTCACCCCGTGTTCCTCCCTGCACCACCGCCTCTTTTCATTGGGCTCGTATGTCACTTCCATCGTTTTCTCCGGTTGGTTAGTTCTCCTATTTGCTTGATTTCACTTTTCACTTTATTCCCCCATTATATTTTCGGACAAGGACTTTTATTAGGTAAATTGGGAGGGGTTCTTGCAGTTTTCAACTCAATCAAACATCAACTTAATGTTTATTGAATCGGTTCTTACATCAATCTACGTACAGTCTAAAATTACTAACTGGTTGTTTTTGTTAGATTTGGTATGTTATCTCATAATGTTTCACTTTGATTTCGTAGATTCAGTGGTAAGATATGTGTTTTTAGATCTACCTTGATGGATTTGTGTATGTTTCTTGTTGTTTGGTATATCTCTTTTTATCGTCATTTCAATGATCAAAAGAGATATACAAGACATTGATGTCTGGTATATCTCAAAGATACCTTTTTCACCAAATTTGGTATTTTGCTTTTCCCCCTTAATTTACTTATTGGTTACAAAACCGTATATTGTCATTTATAGATTAGCTTTTCTATGTTCTTGCCTCTAAGTGACGCGTCCATTTTGCATCATGTTTTTCTACTGTTATTTATAGTGTTTTTATGCATAATAATGCTTTATGGAGTATTCTAATGCCTTTTCTCTATAATATGCAAGGTTTACACCAAGAGGAAGAATACCGGCAGCTGGAATTCTAGACCTAAAAAAGGTACGTCAGAGATACTTATTCTGCACATCTCCAAATGAGCTGAAATTTTACGGAGAATTATTTTAGAATATTTAATAAATATTGGAGAAAAGAACTACCTGAGGGGGGACACCTGGTGCCCAAAAGACACCAGGGCGCGCAAGGCCCCCCAGGCGGGCCCTGGTGGGTGGTGGGCAGCCCGGCCCACCTTCGGTGCCCATCTTTTGGTATATGAGGTCTTTTCATCTAGAAAAAAATAAGATGAGGACTTTCGGGACGGAGCGCCGCCATCTCGAGGCGGAACTTGGGCAGGAGCACTTTTGCCCTCCGGCGGAGTGATTCCGCCGGGAGAACTTCCCTACCGGAGGGGAAAATCGAAGCCATCGTCGTCACCAACAACCCTCTCATCTTTGGGAGGCCAATCTCCATCAACATCTTCAACAGCACCATCTCATCTCAAACCCTAGTTCATCTCTTGTGTTCAATCTTTGCACCTGAACCTCAGATTGGTACCTGTGGGTGACTAGTAGTGTTGATTACATCTTGTGGTTGATTACTATATGGTTTATTTGGTGGAAGATTATATGTTCAGATCCATTATGTTGTTTAATACCCATCTGATCTTAAGCATGAATATCATTTGTGAGTAGTTACCTTTGTTCTTGAGGCCACGAGAGAAATCATGTTGCAAGTAATCATGTGAATTTGATATGTGTTCGATATTTTGATGATATGTATGTTGTGATTCCCTTAGTGGTGTCGTGTGCACGTCGACTACATGGCACTTCACCATCTTTGGGCCTAAGGGAATGCATTGTGGAGTAGTTATTAGATGATGGGTTGCTAGAGTGACAAAAGCTTAAACCCTAGTTTATGCGCTATTTCGTAAGGGACTGATTTGGTCCATATGTTTAATGCTATGGTTAGATTTTATCTTAATATTTTTCTCGTAGTTTCGGATGCTTGCGAGGGGGTTAATCATAAGTGGGAGGCTTGTTCAAGTAAGAACAGCACCCAAGCACCGGTCCACCCACATATCAAATTATCAAAGTAGAGAACGTGAATCAAACCAACATGATGAAAGTGACTAGATGAAATCCCCGTGTGCCCTCAAGAACGCTTTGCTTATTATAAGAGACCGTTTGGCCTATCCTTAGCTACAAAAAGGATTGGGCTACCTTGCTGCACTTTATTTACCGTTACCGTTACTTGTTGGTTACAAATTATCTTGCTACCAAACTACCTGTCACCGACAACTTCAGTGCTTGCAGAAATTACCTTGCTGAAAACCACTTGTCATTTCCTTCTGCTCCTCGTTGGGTTCGACACTCTTACTTATCGAAAGGACTACGATTGATCCCCTATACTTGTGGGTCATCAAGACTCTTTTCCGGCGCCGTTGCCGGGGAGTGAAGCGCTCTTGGTAAGTGGAAATTGGTAAGGTAAATTTATTATTACGTGCTGAAATTTATTATCACTTGTTACTATGGAAGATAATCCTTTCTTGAATACTGTTAATGATAAGATAGATTGCAAGAAAGAAACTGTCAGTGTTAGCTGATGACCCACAAGTATAGGGGATCTATCATATTCCTTTTGATAAGTAAGAGTGTCGAACCCAACGAGGAGCAGAAGGAAATGACAAACGGTTTTCAGCAAAGTATTCTCTGCAAGCACTGAAATTATCAGTAACAAATAGTTGTGTGATAAGATAATTCATAATCGGTAACAAGTAACAAAAGTAACTAAGGTGCAGCAAGGTGGCCCAATCCTTTTTGTAGCTAAGGACAAGCATGTACGAACTCTTATATAAAGCAAAGCGCTCCTGAGGACACATGGGAATTACTGTCAAGCTAGTTTCCATCATGCTCATATGATTCGTGTTCGTTACTTTGGTAATCTTCTATATCTAAATAGGATCCCCCACTACCTGATTTTCCTGCCCTCACAAGCAGCCATGTCACCACAAATTCAGTCATCCATTCGATTGACAATGTGTGGTCAGATTTGCATTCAACCTACCGCACTCAACCCTTGCGTTGGCTCCACCTTTCTCAGCACCTTCCCCGTCTCCGCACCTCCCAGAAACGCCAGCACCAACACACACCACCAGATCAGAGCCTTCTGTTCCCCTTCCACTTCCCACAAACTCGGCCTCCCCCGCTTAGTCTTCTTGGTTCGCCCACCAATATAGATCCTCCACTGGTGCGAGGCACCCGCTCCTGCGCTCCAGTCCCAGCCAAATCAGTGGCCGCTCGGCTCCTTTCATGTCGCCACTTTGCTGATTGAGAAGAGAATCGAGAAGGATAGATTAGGTGGCGGCTGTGAGGGGGGAGAGAAGGCATGACAACAAGGCGGCGGCTGGGTCGACGGGAGAGAGAAGGGGCATGCTGTGGTGATCTCCAGGTCAAAATCGTGACAAAATCCTTCTGGTATCATCTCTAATTCCTTCCTTGGTTCCAACCACCACTTCGTATCCTAACAAAAATTGCCCACACATGCGCCAAAATCTCCCTTATCTCATTATCTGCTACTCCAGGTCACTCCCGTGCCGCCCACCGTCTCCGTCGGACCGGTGAGTTCACCATCGACGATGCCTCCTCCAACCGCATGTGGTACTGGTGGTCCTGGTCAAGGTAATCATCAATTCAATTGGTGCCAGTGCCTTCGCTTAACCTCACTGTTAGCCCCAGGTTCGTTGCAAACTTGCAACAGACCATGGCGAGGAGACGCAATTCCCTAGCAGCAATTTTTCTTTCAGAGGTATGCATTAGTTCTGTCCTTTCTTTTATTCTCTTGCGCCCAGACCTGCTGATGAGTTGTGTGGGGATGTTGTTGGCCATGTGTGTTAGGGTCACAGCTCATGGGATAGATGCTAGCTAGAGCTCAGTTATATAGTGTGGTCGGCGTGGAGGTACACTGCTACCTCTTGAGCACTGCGTTGGTTTTCCCTTGAAGAGGAAAGGGTGATGCAGTAAAGTAGCGTAAGTATTTCCCTCCATTTTTGAGAACCAAGGTATCAATCCACTAGGAGATCACGCGCGAGTCCCTCGCACCTACACAAACAAATAAGAACCTCGCAACCAACGCGACAAAGGGGTTGTCAATCCCTCAACGGTCACTTACGAGAGTGAGATCTAATAGATATGATAAGATAATATTTTTGGTATTTTTATGATAAAGAGAAATAAAGATGCAAAGTAAAATAAAAGGAAAAAGAAATAACTAAGTGTCGGAAGATTAATATGATGGAAAATAGACCCGGGGGCCATAGGTTTCACTAGTGGCTTCTCTCAAGAGCATAAGTATTATAGTGGATGAACAAATTACTGTTGAGCAATTGATAGAATTGAGCATAGTTATGAGAATATCTAGGTATGATCATGTATATAGGCATCACGTCTGTGACAAGTAGACCGACTCCTGCCTGCATCTACTACTATTACTCCACACATCGACCGCTATCCAGCATGCATCTAGAGTATTAAGTTCATAAGAAGAGAGTAACGCTTTAAGCAAGCTGACATGGTGTAGAGGGATAAACTCATGCAATATGATATAAACCCCATCTTGTTATCCTCGATGGCAACAATACAATACGTGCCTTGCTGCCCCTGCTGTCACTGGGAAAGGACACCGCAAGATTGAACCCAAAGCTAAGCACTTCTCCCATTGCAAGAAAGATCAGTCTAGTAGGCCAAACCAAACTGATAATTCGAAGAGACTTGCAAAGATAACCAATCATACATAAAAGAATTCAGAGGAGATTCAAATATTGTTCATAGATAAACTTGATCATAAACCCACAATTCATCAGTCTCAACAAACACACCGCAAAAGAAGATTACATCGAATAGATCTCCACGAGAATTGTGGAGAACTTTGTATTGAGATCCAAAGAGAGAGAAGAAGCCATCTAGCTAATAACTATGGACCCGAAGGTCTGAGGTAAACTACTCACACATCATCGGAGAGGCTATGGTGTTGATGTAGAAGCCCTCCGTGATCAATGCCCCCTCCAGCGGAGCGCCGGAAAAGGCCCCAAGATGGGATCTCACGGGTACAGAAGGTTGCGGCGGTGGAATTAGGTTTTTGGCTCCGTATCTGATAGTTTGGAGGGTATGTAGGTATATATAGGAAGAAGAAGTACGTCGATGGAGCAACGTGGGCCCCACGAGGGTGGAGGGCGTGCCCAGGGGGGTAGGCGCGCCCCCCTGCCTCGTGCTCTCCTGGTTGATTTCTTGACGTGGACTCCAAGTCCTCTGGATCACGTTTGTTCCGAAAATCACGTTCCCGAAGGTTTCATTCCGTTTGGACTCCGTTTGATATTCTTTTTCTGCGAAACACTGAAATAGGCAAAAACAGCAATTTGGGCTGGGCCTCCGGTTAATAGGTTAGTCCCAAAAAGTAATATAAAAGTGTATAATAAAGCCCATTAACATCCAAAACAGAATATAATATAGCATGGAACAATCAAAAATTATAGATACGTTGGAGACGTATCAAGCATCCCCAAGCTTAATTCATGCTCGTCCTCGAGTAGGTAAATGATAAAAACAGAATTTTTGATGTGGAATGCTACTTAGCATAATTTTCAATGTAATTCTCTTAATTGTCGTATGAATATTCAGATCCGAAAGATTCAAGACAAAAGTTTAATATTGACATAAAAATAATAATACTTCAAGCATACTAACTAAGCAATCATGTCTTCTCAAAATAACATGGCCAAAGAAAGTTATCCCTACAAAATCATATAGTCTGGCTATGCTCTATCTTCACCACACAAAGTATTTAAATCATGCACAACCCCGATGACAAGCCAAGCAATTGTTTCATACTTTTGGTGTTCTCAAACTTTTTCAATCTTCACGCAATACATGAGCGTGAGCCATGGATATAGCACTATATGTGGAATAGAATGGTGGTTGTGGAGAAGACAAAAAAGGAGAAGATAGTCTCACATCAACTAGGCGTATCAACGGGCTGTGGAGATGCCCATTAATAGATATCAATGTGAGTGAGTAGGGATTGCCATGCAACGGATGCACTAGAGCTATAAGTATATGAAAGCTCAACAAAAGAAACTAAGTGGGTGTGCATCCAACTCGCTTGCTCACGAAGACCTAGGGCATTTTGAGGAAGCCCATCATTGGAATATACAAGCCAATTTCTATAATGAAAAATTCCCACTAGTATATGAAAGTGATATCATAGGAGACTCTCTATCATGAAGATCATGGTGCTACTTTGAAGCATAAGTGTGGTAAAAGGATAGTAACATTGTCCCTTCTCTCTTTTTCTCTCATTTTTTTATTTGGGCCTTTTCTCTTTTTTATGGCCTCTTTTTTTCTTTTCTTTTTCTTTTTCGCCCGGAGTCTCATCCCGACTTGTGGGGGAATCATAGTCTCCATCATCCTTTCCTCACTTGGGACAATGCTCTAAAAATGATGATCATCACACTTTTATTTACTTACAACTCAACAATTACAACTCAATACTTAGAACAAAATATGACTCTATGTGAATGCCTCCGGCGGTGTACCGGGATATGAAATGAATCAAGAGTGACATGTATGAAAGAATTATGAATGGTGGCTTTGCCACAAATACGATGTCAACTTCATGATCATGCGAAGCAATATGACAATGATGGAGCGTGTCATAGTAAACGGAACGGTGGTAAGTTGCATGGCAATATATCTCGGAATGGCTATGGAAATGCCATGATAGGTAGGTATGGTGGCTGTTTTGAGGAAGGTATATGGTGGGTGTATGATACCGGTGAAAAGTGTGCGGTATTAGAGAGGCTAGCAATGGTGGAAGGAGGAGAGTGCGTATAATCCATGGACTCAACATTAGTCATAAAGAACTCATATATTTATTGCAAAAATCTACAAGTTATCAAAGCAAAGTATTGCGCGCATGCTCCTAGTGGGATAGATTGGTAGGAAAAGAACATCGCTCGTCCCCGACCGCCACTCATAAGGAAGACAATCAATAAATAAATCATGCTCTGACTTCATCACATAACGGTTCACCATACGTGCATGCTATGAGAATCACAAACTTTAACACAAGTATTCCTCAAATCAACAACTACTCAACTAGCATGACTCTAATATCACCATCTTTATATCTCAAAACAATTATCAAGCATCAAACTTCTCATAGTATTCAACACACTCATAAGATAAATTTTACTAATCTTGGATGCCTATTACTTTAGGACTAATTTCTCAATTTAAGAAAATTACCATGCTGTTTTGTAGCACTCTCAAAATAATATAAGTGAAGCATGAGAGAACAATAGTTTCTATAAAACAAATCCACCACCGTGCTCTAAAAGATATAAGTGAAGCACTAGAGCAAAAACTATATAGCTCAAAAGATATAAGTGAAGCACATAGAGTATTATAATAAATTCCAAATCATGTGTGCCTCTCTCAAAAGGTGTGTACAGCAAGGATGATTGTGGCAAACTAACAAATAAAGACTCAAATAATACAAGACGCTTCAAGCAAAACACATATCATGTGGTGAATAAAAATATAGCTCCAAGTAAAGTTACCGATGGAAGTAGACGAAAGAGGGGATGCCTTCCGGGGCATCCCCAAGCTTTGGCTTTTTGGTGTCCTTAGATTATCTTGGGGTGCCATGGGCATCCCCAAGCTTAGGATCTTGCCACTCCTTGTTTCATAATCCATCAAATCTTTTACCCAAAACTTGAAAACTTCACAACACAAAACTTAGCAGAAAATCTCGTGAGCTCCGTTAGCGAAAGAAAACAAAACACCACTTCAAGGTACTGTAATGAACTCATTATTTATTTATATTGCTGTTAAACCTAATGTATTCCAACTTCTCTATGGTTTATAAACTATTTTATTAGCCATAGATTCATCAAAATAAGCAAACAACACATGAAAAACAGAATCTGTCAAAAACAGAACAGTGTGTAGTAATCTGTAACTAACGCAAACTTCTGGAACTCCAAAAAATCTACCAAAATAGGAAGACCTAGACAATTTGTTTGTTGATCTGCTGCAATTGGAATCAGTATTTTATCACGTTCTGGTGATTTTTAACAATTGTTTTCGTGAACAGAGAGTTTCTGGAATTTACAGCAAGATCAAATAACTATCATCCAAGAAGATCCTATAGGTTTAACTTGGCACAAACACTAATTAAAACATAAAAACAAATCTAACCAGAGGCTAGATCAAATATTTATTCCTAAACATAAGCAAAAAGCAAAAAACTAAAAATAAAATTGGTTTGCCTCCCAACAAGCGCTATCGTTTAACGCCCCTAGCTAGGCATAAAAGCAAGGATAGATTTAGGTATTGCCATCTTTGGTAGGCAATCCATAAGTGGCTCTCATAATAGATTCATAAGGTAATTTTATTTTCTTTCTAGGGAAGTGTTCCATGCCTTTCCTTAACGGAAATTGGAATCTAATATTCCCTTCCTTCATATCAATGATTGCACCAATCGTTCTAAGGAAAGGTCTACCAAGAATAATAGGACATGAAGGATTGCAATCTATATCAAGAACAATGAAATCTACGGGCACATAGTTCCTATTTGCAACAATAAGAACATCATTAATTCTTCCCATAGGTTTCTTAATAGTGGAATCCGCAAGGTGCAAGTTTAAAGAACAATCATCAAATTCACGGAAACCTAACAAATCACATAAAGTTTTTGGAATCGTGGAAACACTAGCACCCAAATCACACAAAGCATAGCATTCATGATCTTTAATTTTAATTTTAATAGTAGGTTCCCACTCATCATAAAGTTTTCTAGGGATAGAAACTTCCAACTCAAGTTTTTCTTCATAAGATTGCATTAAAGCATCAACGATATGTTTGGTAAAAGCTTTATGTTGACTATAAGCATGCGGAGAATTTAGCACGGATTGCAACAAGGAAATACAATCTATCAAAGAGCAATTATCATAATTAAATTCCTTGAAATCCAAAATAGTGGATTCATTGATATCTAAAGTTTTAACTTCTTCAATCTCACTTTTATCAATTTTAGCATCAAGATCTAAAAACTCCGAATTTTTGGAACGCCTTCTAGGTAAAGGTGGATCATATTCAGTCCCATCATTATCAAGATTCATATTGCAAAACAAAGATTTAATAGGAGACACATCAATAACTCTCATAGAAACTAGAAGAACACGCTTTCACAAAGCAATCTTTCTTAGCACGCATCCTAGCGGTTCTTTCTTTGCACTCATCAATGGAAATTCTCATGGCTTTGAGAGACTCATTGATATCATGCTTAGGTGGAATAGATCTAAGTTTCAAAGAATCAACATCAAGAGAAATTCTATCAACGTTCCTAGCCAATTCATCAATCTTAGGCAACTTTTCTTCAAGCAAAGCATTGAAATTCTTTTGCGAATTTATAAATTCTTTAACACTAGTCTCAAATTCAGAGGGCATCTTATTAAAATTTCCATAAGAGTTGTTGTAGGAATTACCATAATTATTAGAGGAATTACTAGGATACGGCCTAGGATTAAAGTTTCCTCTATACGCGTTGTTACCAAAATTATTCCTACCAACAAATTCACATCCATAGATTCATTATTATTCTCAATCAAAGTAGACAAAGGCATATCATTAGGATCAGAAGAAACACTCTTAGTAGCAAATAATTTCGTAAGTTCATCCATCTTTCCACTCAAAACATTAATTTCTTCTATCGCATGCACCTTTTTACTAGTAGATCTTTTGGTGTGCCATTGAGAATAATTAACCATAATATTATCTAGGAGTTTAGTAGCTTCTCCTAAAGTGATTTCCATAAAAGTGCCTCCCGCGGCCGAGTCTAAAAGATTTCTAGAAGCAAAATTCAATCCGGCATAAAATTTTTGTATAATCATCCAAAGATTCAAACCATGTGTAGGGCAATTACGTATCATTAATTTCATTCTCTCCCAAGCTTGTGCAACATGTTCATGATCAAGTTGCTTAAAATTCATAATATTGTTTCTAAGAGAGATGATTTTAGTGGGAGGAAAATACTTAGAGATAAAAGCATCTTTCCACTTATTCCATGAATCAATACTGTTTTTAGGCAAAGATGAAAACCAAACATTAGCACGATCTCTAAGCGAAAAAGCAAATAGCTTCAATTTAACAATATCATTGTCCACATCTTTCTTCTTTTGCATATCACACAAATCAACGAAGCTATTTAGATGGGTAGCGGCATCTTCACTAGGAAGGCCGGTGAATTGATCTTTCATAACAAGATTCAACAAAGCGGCATTAATTTCACAAGATTCAGTATCGGTAAGAGGAGCAATCGGAGTGCTAAGGAAATCATTGTTGTTGGTATTGGTGAAGTCACACAATTTAGTATTATCTTGACCATCGTGACAAACAAGCAATTCAACACATGAGCAAACAAGAAGCAAGCGAAAAAGAGGTGAACAGAAAAGAGAGGGCGAATAAAATGGCAAGGATGAAGTGGGGGAGAGGAAACGAGAGGCAAATGGCAAATAATGTAATGCGAGGGATAAGAGTTTGTGATGGGTACTTGGTATGTCTTGACTTGACTTGGCGCGAATCTCCCCGGCAACGGCGCCAGAAATCCTACTTGCTACATCTTGAGCACTGCGTTGGTTTTCCCCTGAAGAGGAAAGGGTGATGCAGTAAAGTAGCATAAGTATTTCCCTCAGTTTTTGAGAACCAAGGTATCAATCCAGTAGGAGATCACGCACGAGTCCCTCGTACCTACACAAACAAATAAGAACCTCGCAACCAACGCGATAAAGGGGTTGTCAATCCCTCAACGGTCACTTACGAGAGTGAGATCTGATAGATGTGATAAGATAATATTTTTTGGTATTTTTATGATAAAGAGAAATAAAGATGCAAAGTAAAATAAAAGGCAAAAGAAATAACTAAGTGTTGGAAGATTAATATGATGGAAAATAGACCCGGGGGCCGTAGGTTTCACTAGTGGCTTCTCTCAAGAGCATAAGTATTACGGTGGGTGAACAAATTACTGTTGAGCAATTGATAGAATTGAGCATAGTTATGAGAATATCTAGGTATGATCATGTATATAGGCATCACGTCCGTGACAAGTAGACCGACTCCTGCCTGCATCTACTACTATTACTCCACACATCGACCGCTATCCAGCATGCATCTAGAGTATTAAGTTCATAAGAAGAGAGTAACGCTTTAAGCAAGATGACATGATGTAGAGGGATAAACTCATGCAATATGATATAAACCCCATCTTGTTATCCTCGATGGCAATAATACAATACGTGCCTTGCTGCCCCTGCTGTCACTGGGAAAGGACACCGCAAGATTGAACCCAAAGCTAAGCACTTCTCCCATTGCAAGAAAGATCAATCTAGTAGGCCAAACCAAACTGATAATTCGAAGAGACTTGCAAAGATAACCAATCATACATAAAAGAATTCAGAGGAGATTCAAATATTGTTCATAGATAAACTTGATCATAAACCCACAATTCATTGATCTCAACAAACACACCGCAAAAGAAGATTACATCGAATAGATCTCCACGAGAATTGTGGAGAACTTTGTATTAAGATCCAAAGAGAGAGAAGAAGCCATCTAGCTAATAACTATGGACCCGAAGGTCTGAGGTAAACTACTCACACATCATCGGAGAGGCTATGGTGTTGATGTAGAAGCCCTTCGTGATCAATGCCCCCTCCGGCGGAGCGTCGGAAAAGGCCCCAAGATGGGATCTCACGGGTACAGAAGGTTGCGGCGGTGGAATTAGGTTTTTGGCTCCGTATCTGATAGTTTGGGGGTACGTAGGTATATATAGGAGGAAGAAGTACGTCGGTGGAGCAACATGGGCCCCACGAGGGTGGAGGGCGCGCCCAGGGGGTAGGCGTGCCCCCCTGCCTCGTGCTCTCCTGGTTGATTTCTTGACGTGGACTCCAAGTCCTCTGGATCACGTTTGTTCTGAAAATCACGTTCCCGAAAGTTTCATTCCGTTTGGACTCCGTTTGATATTCTTTTTCTGCGAAACACTGAAATAGGCAAAAAACAACAATTTGGGCTGGGCCTCCGGTTAATAGGTTAGTCCCAAAAAATAATATAAAAGTGTATAATAAAGCCCATTAACATCCAAAACAGAATATAATATAGCATGGAACAATAAAAAATTATAGATACATTGGAGACGTATCATACACATGTACAGAACGTACATCCGGTGGAGTTGTTGTAGCATGCTCAGGTATAGTAGGGAAGTAGTATTTGTAATGGGCGCGAGCAAATATTGCTATTTTTTGGTTATCTTTTTATACATTTTTTGTTAGTATTTGATTAAGTGATAGTAGTTCATTGGTGCAAAAACAAATACAACAAAATTAAATTACTATTTTTGAGATACCATGATAAGCACTACATATTCCCGCAGCAACGCGCGGGGTATCATCTAGTTTGATATGTGGGTGGACCGGTGCTTAGGTGCTGCCCTTCCTTGGATAATCCTCCCACTTTTGATTAACCTCTCTCGCAAGCATCCACAACTACAAAAGAAGAATTAAGATAAATCTAATCATAGCATGAAACACATGGATCCAAATCAGCCCCTTACGAAGCAACGCATAAACTAGGGTTTAAGCTTCTGTCACTCTAACAACCCATCATCTACTTATTACTTCCCAATGCCTTCCCCTAGGCCCAAACAATGGTGAAGTGTCATGTAGTCGATGTTCACATAACACCACTAGAGGAGAGACATGATGTCGCTTGTAGCTACGTCGGTATTTCCCCAAAGAGGAAGGGATGATGTAGCACAGTGGCGGTAGGTATTTCCCTCAGATATGAAACCAAGGTTATCGAACTAGTAGGAGAACCAAGCAACACAACGTAAACAACCCCTGCACACAGATAACAAATCCTCGCAACCCGGCGTGTTAAAGGGGTTGTCAATCCCTTCCTGGGTACGGCGCCTCAAGATAGGCAAACTGACGTGAGATAATTTGTAGTAGATTGATAGATCGAACGCCAAATAAAATAAATAGAAATAAAACGCAGCAAGGTATTTTTGTATTTTTGGTTTAATAGAACTTAAAATAAATGCAAGGAAAAAGTAGATCGCAAAGGCAAATATATGAGAAAGAGACCCGAGGGCTGTAGATTTCACTAGTGGCTTCTCTCGAGAAAAATAGCAAACAGTGGGTAAACAGATTACTGTTGGGCAATTGATAGAACTTCAAATAATCATGACGATATCCAGACAATGATCATTATATAGGCATCACGTCCAAGATTAGTAGACCGACTCCTGCCTGCATCTACTACTATTACTCCACACATCGACCGCTATCCAGCATGCATCTAGTGTATTAAGTTCATGGAGAAACGAAGTAATGCAATAAGAACGATGACATGATGTAGACAAGATCTATCTATGTAGAGATAGCCCCATAGTTTTATCCTTAGTAGCAACGATACATACGTGTCGGTTCCTTTTTTGTCACTGGGATCAAGCACCGTAAGATCGAACCCGCTACAAAGCACCTCTTCCCATTGCAAGATAAATAGATCAAGTTGGCCAAACAAAACCCAAATATCGGAGAAGAAATACGAGGCTATAAGAGATCATGCATATAAGAGATCAAAGAAACTCAAATTACTTTCATGGATATAAAAAGATATAGCTGATCATAAACTCAAAGTTAATCGGATCCCAACAAACACACCGCAAAAAGAGTTACATCATATGGATCTCCAAGAGACCATTGTATTGAGAATTCAGCGAGAGAGAGGAAGCCATCTACCTACTAACTACAGACCCGAAGGTCTACAAATAACTACTCGTGCATCATCGGAGAGGCACCAATGGAGGTGGTGAACCCCATCCGAGATGGTGTCTAGATTGGATCTGGTGGTTCTGGACTCTGCGGCGGCTGGATGAATATTTCGTCGACTCCCCTAGGGTTTTGGGAATATTGGGGTATTTATAGAGCAAAGAGGCGGTCCGGGGGGCACCCGAGGTAGGCACAACCCACCAGGGCGCGCCCGGGCCTCCTGGTGCGCCCTGGTGGGTTGTGCCCCCCTCGGGGCACCCCCAGGCACAGCCTGGGCCCATTATGTTCCTTCTGGTCCAAAAAAACTCTCCGTGAAGTTCCGTTGCATTTGGACTCCGTATGACATTGATTTCCTGCGATGTAAAAAACATGCAGAAAATAGCAACTGGCACTTGGCTCTATGTCAATAGGTTAGTACCAAAAAATGATATAAAATGATTATAAAACATCCAAGATTGATAATATAACAGCATGGAACAATCAAAAATTATAGATACATTGGAGACGTATCAACATCCCCAAGCTTAACTCATACTCGTCCTCGAGTAGGTAAGTGATAAAAACAGAATTTTTGATGTGGAATGCTGCCTAACATGTCATATCATATTCTTTTCTATATAGCATGGACAATTGGACTTTCATGTGATTCAAAGCAATAGTCTAGTTTTGACATAATAATTTAGATACTCAAGCATATCAACGAGCAACCAAGTCTTTCAAAATATCAATGCTAAAATAACTTATCCCTAGCCCATCATGCTCAATCATTGATCCATTCATGAAACACCCCACATATTAGCTACACCCAATACTCAAGTACGATCATATTGCCTCCTAGTTGGTGCTTTTATAAGAGAATATGGAGACCAAAAATTTGCATAAAGTAAAAGAAAGGCCCTTCACAGAGGGAAGTAGGGATTTGTAGAGGTGCCAGAGCTCAAAGCGAAAAATTAGAGATAAAAACATTTTGGGAGGTGTATCCATCCCACCAATTAAAAAGACTTAGAGTTCCCAACACTTTCCATGCTAGATATATCATAGGCAGTTCCCAAATAGAAAATAAAGTTTATTCCTTTTTCCACCATACTTTCACTTTCCATGGCTAGCCGTATCCACGGTTGCCCTCCATACCAAAACTTTCCAAGGAATTTATTATCTGACAACATAAAGTAAATTCATTTTTGCATTTCTGGACTGGGCATCCCTAAAATCTTTGCCTTACTCTCGTGCAATGACAAGTGAATAAACACCCATCGTGAGAATAACACATCCAGCATGGAAAATATTAGCCACCCCTCACCGCTCCACGAGCGAAACAAACACACAAAAGAGAAGTTTATTTTGAAAATTAGAGATGGCACATGCAAATTTGCTTAGAACGGCAAAAGAATACCACATATAGGTAGATATACTGGACTCATGTGGCAAAACTGGTTTAAAGGATTTTGGATGTACAAGTAGAGATCAAACTTGGCGCAAAAATGAAGGCTAGCAAAAGATTGAGAAGCGACCAACCAAGAAACGAATAATCTCATAAGCGAGCATTAAGTATAAATAACACCGAATAATGCACCATAAGTAGGATATAATTTCATTGCATAACTATTGACTTTCGTGCTTGCATAGGGAATCACAAACCTTAACACCAATATTCTTACTAGAGCATAATTACTCATCAACATAACTCACATATCACATCATTGATACGTCCATTTTGCATCATGCTTTCGTATCGATATTTATTGCATTATGGGATGTTATTACACTTTATGCCACAATACTTATGCCTATTCTCTCTTATTTTGCAAGGTTTACATAAAGAGGGAGAATGTCGGCAGCTGGAATTCCGGGCTGGAAAAGGAGCAAATATTAGAGACCTATTCTGCACAACTCCAAAAGTCCTGAAACTCCACGGAAGTTGTTTTTGGAAATAATAAAAAATACTGAGCGAAGAAAATACCAGAGGGGACCCACACCCTGGGCACGAGGGTGGGGGGCGCGCCCTACCCCCCTGGACGCGCCCCCTGCCTCGTGGGCCCCTTGTTGGCCCGTCGGTGCCCATCTTCTGCTATATGAAGTCTTTCGTTTGAAGAAAAATCATAAGCAAGCTTTCGGGACGAGACTCCGCCGCCACGAGGCGGAACCTTGGCGGAACCAATATAGGGCTCTCGCGGAGCTGTTCTGCCGGGGACACTTCCCTCCGGGAGGGGGAAATCATCACCATCGTCGTCACCAACGCTCCTCTCATCGGGAGGGGCCCAATCTCCATCAACATCTTCACCAGCACCATCTCCTCTCAAACCCTAGTTCATCTCTTGTATCCAATTCTTGTCTCTAAGTCTGGGGATTGGTACCTGTAGGTTGCTAGTAGTGTTGATTACTCCTTGTAGTTGATGCTAGTTGGTTTATTTGGTGGAAGATCATATGTTCAGATCCATTATGCATATTAATACCCCTCTGATTATGAACATGAATATGCTTTGTGAGTAGTTACGTTTGTTCCTGAGGACATGGGAGAAGTAGTCATGTGAATTTGGTATTCGTTCGATATTTTGATGAGATGTATGTTGTCTCTCCTCTAGTGGTGTTATGTGAACGTCGACTACATGACACTTCACCATTATTTGGGCCTAGAGGAAGGCATTGGGAAGTAATAAGTAGATGATGGGTTGCTAGAGTGACAGAAGCTTAAACCCTAGTTTATGCGTTGCTTCGTAAGGGGCTGATTTGGATCCATATGTTTCATGCTATGGTTAGGTTTACCTTAATACTTCTTTTGTAGTTGCGGATGCTTGCAATAGGATTTAATCATAAGTGGGACGCTTGTCCAAGTAAGGACAGCACCCAAGCACCGGTCCACCCACATATCAAATTATCAAAGTACCGAACGCGAATCATATGAACGTGATGAAAACTAGCTTGACGATAATACCCATGTGTCCTCGGGAGCGCTTTTCTCTATATAAGAGTTTGTCCAGGCTTGTCCTTTGCTACAAAAAGGATTGGGCCACCTTGCTGCACTTTATTTACTTTTGTTACTTGTTGCTCGTTACAAATTATCTTATCACAAAACTATCTGTTACCTATAATTTCAGTGCTTGCAGAGAATACCTTGCTGAAAACCGCTTATCATTTCCTTCTGCTCCTCGTTGGGTTCGACACTCTTACTTATCGAAAGGACTACGATAGATCCCCTATACTTGTGGGTCATCAAGACTCTTTTCTGGCACCGTTGCCGGGGAGTGAAGCGCCTTTGGTAGGTGGAATTTGGTGAGGAAAAATTTATATAGTGTGCTGAAATTTATTGTCACTTGTTACTATGGAAAGTAATCCTCTGAGGGGCTTGTACGGGGTATCTTCACCCCGACCAGTAGAGCAAAGAGTTACTCCTCAACCTACTGAACCTATTGAAAATGAAAATGTCTACTTTGAAATTCCTTCGGGTATGATAGAAAAACTGCTAGCTAATCCTTTTGCAGGAGATGGAACATTACATCCTGATGAGCACCTAATATATGTGGATGAAGTTTGTGGATTATTTAAGCTTGTAGGTATGCCCGATGATGTTATCAAGAAGGTCTTCCCTTTATCTTTGAAGGTAGATGCATTGACATGGTATAGGCTATGTGATGATATGTGATCATGGAACTACAAACGATTGAAATTGGAATTTCATCAAAAGTTTTATCCTATGCATCTTGTTCATCGTGATCGCAACTATATATATAATTTTTGGCCTCGCAAAATAGAAAGCATCGCTCAAGCTTGGGGGAGGCCTAATTCAATGTTATATTCATGCCCAATCATGAGCTCTCAAGAGAAATGATTATTCAAAAAATTTATGCTCGGCTTTCTGATAACAATCGCACCATGCTCGATACTTCTTGTGCTGGCTCTTTTATGATGAAGACTATTGAATTCAAATGGGATTTATTGGAAAGAATTAAACACAACTCTGAAGATTGGGATCTCGACGAAGGTAAGGAGTCAGGTATGACACCTAAGTTTGATTGTGTTAAATCTTTTATGGATACCGATGTTTTCCGTAAATTTAGCACTAAATATGGACTTGACTCAGAGATAGTAGCTTCTTTCTGTGAATCTTTTGCTACTCATGTTGATCTCCCTAAGGAGAAGTGGTTTAAATATCATCCTCCCATAGAAGTAAAAGTAGCCGCACCTATTAAAGTTGAAGAAAAGACTATCACTTATAATGATCCTATTGTTCCTACTGCTTATGTTGAGAAACCACCTTTCCCTGTTAGAATAAAGGATCATGCTAAAGCTTCAACTGTGGTTCGTAAAAGTAATATTAGAACTTATACACCTCCTGAGCAAGTTAAAGTTGAACCTAATATTGCTATTGTTAAAGATCTCTTGGCTGATAATATTGATGGGCATGTTATTTATTTATGTGATGAGACTGCTAGAATTGCTAAACCTTGTGCTAAAGATAAACATAGACCTGTGGTAGGCATGCCTGTTATTTCTGTTAAAATAGGAGATCATTGTTATCATGGCTTGTGTGATATGGGTGCTAGTGCTAGTGCAATACCTATTGACTTACACAAAGAAATTATGCATGATATTGCACCTACCGAGTTAGAAGAAATTGATGTCACAATTAAACTTGCCAATAGAGATACTATATCACCAATTGGAATTGTTAGAGATGTTGAAGTCTTATGTGGGAAAACTAAATATCCGGCTGATTTTCTCGTTCTTGGTTCCCCACAAGATAGCTTTTGTCCCATTATATTTGGTAGACCCTTCTTAAACACTGTTAATGCTAGGATAGACTGCGAAAAGGATGTTGTTACTATTGGTTTAGGTGATATGTCTCATGAGTTCAACTTCTCTAAATTTCACAGACAACACCGTGAAGAGGAATTGCCTAGTAAAGATGAAATTATTGGTCTTGCTTCTATTGCCGTACCTCCTAGTGGTCCTTTAGAATAATATTTGCTAGACCATGAAAATGATATGTTTATGAATGAAAGAAGGGAAATAGATGAAGTATTCTTTAAACAGGGACCTATTCTGAAACACAACTTGCCTGTTGAAATCCTAGGGGATCCTCCTCCACCCAAGGGTGATCCCGTGTTTGAGCTTAAACCATTACCTGATACTCTTAAATATGCTTATCTTGATGAAAAGAAGATATATCCTGTAGGTGTTGTTCTAGGGCAAAGAGTTGATAAGAAATTAAATGTTATTCAATATGCTAGTAAAACTCTAGACAATGCTAAGAGAAATTACACTACTACTGAAAAGGAATTCTTAGCAGTTGTATTTGCTTGTGATAAGTTCAGACCTTATATTGTTGATTCTAAAGTAACTATTCACACTGATCATGCTGCTATTAAATATCTGATGGAAAAGAAAGATGCTAAACCTAGACTTATTAGATGGGTTCTCTTGCTACAAGAATTTGATTTGCATATTATTGATAGAAAGGGAGCTGAGAACCCTGTTGCAGACAACTTGTCTAGGTTAGAAAATGTTCTTGATGACCCACTACCTATTGATGATAGCTTTCCTGATGAACAATTAAATGTCATAAATGCTTCTCGTACTGCTCCATGGTATGCTGATTATGCTAATTACATTGTTGCTAAATTCATACCACCTAGTTTCACATACCAACAAAAGAAACGTTTTTTTATGATTTGAGACATTACTTTTGGGATGACCCACATCTTTATAAAGAAGGAGTAGATGGTGTTATTAGACGTTGTGTGCCTGAGCATGAACAGGAACATATCCTACGCAAGTGTCACTCCGAGGCTTATGGAGGACACCATGCTGGAGATAGAACTGCACATAAGGTATTGCAATCCGATTTTTATTGGCCTACTCTCTTTAAGGATGCCCGCAAGTTTGTCTTATCTTGTGATGAATGTCAAAGAATTGGTAATATTAGTAGACGTCAAGAAATGCCTATGAATTATTCACTTGTTATTGAACCATTCGATGTTTGGGGCTTTGATTATATGGGACCGTTTCCTGCCTCTAATGGGTATACACATATTTTAGTTGTTGTTGATTACGTTACTAAGTGGGTAGAAGCTATTCCAACTAGTAGTGCTGATCATAACACTTCTATTAAGATGCTTAAAGAAGTTATTTTTCCGAGGTTTGGAGTTCCTAGATATTTAATGACTGATGGTGGTTGACATTTTATTCATGGTGCCTTTCGTAAAATGCTTGCTAAGTATGATGTTAATCATAGAATTGCATCTCCTTATCACCCGCAGTCTAGTGGTCAAGTAGAATTGAGCAATAGAGAGCTCAAATTAATTTTGCAAAAGACTGTTAATAGATCTAGAAAGAATTGGTCCAAGAAACTGGATGATGCATTATGGGCCTATAGAACTGCATATAAAAATCCTATGGGTATGTCTCCGTATAAAATGGTTTATGGAAAAGCATGTCACTTATCTCTCGAACTATAACATAAGGCATATTGGGCCATTAAAGAGCTCAACTATGATTTCAAACTTGCCGGTGAGAAGAGGTTATTTGACATTAGCTCACTTGATGAATGGAGAACCCAAGCCTATGAGAATGCCAAATTGTTTAAAGAAAAAGTTAAAAGATGGCATGACAAAAGAATACAAAAGCGTGAGTTTAATGTAGGTGATTATGTATTGTTATACAACTCTCGTTTAAGATTTTTTGCAGGAAAACTTCTCTCTAAATGGGAAGGTCCTTACGTTATTGAGGAGGTCTATCGTTCCGGTGCCATAAAAATTAACAACTTCGAAGGCACAAATCCGAAGGTGGTGAACGGTCAAAGAATCAAACACTATATCTCAGGTAATCCTATAAATGTTGAAACCAATGTTATTGAAATCGTAACCCCGGAGGAATACATAAGAAACACTTTCCAGAATGTTTCAGACTCTGAAAAGGAATAGGTATGTGGTACGGTAAGTAAACCGACTCCAAAACAGTTCTAATGGCAATTTTTCTCCGTTTTGGAATATTTAGAAAAATAGAAAAATAGGAAGCAGTCCGGGAAGGACACAAGGGCTCCACGAGGGTGGAGGGCGCGCCCTACCCCCTTGGGCACGCCCCCTGCCTCGTTGGCACCTCGTGCGCTCTCCGGACTCCGTTTTCTTGTACGTTACATATTTTGGTCGGTAAAAATTCATTATATAATCTCCCGAAGGTTTTGACCACCGTATCACGCAATTGTCCTCTGTTCTTGTTTCGAGCTGTTTTCTGCCGCAGATTAGAGCAAGATGTCTTCTCAAGAGTAAGTCGGGGAGAGTCGGGTGTCTCATCCAACACCAAGTCCAGGGGCAAACAGCGATGCCTATCACTTTGGGCCCTCAACGGAGGAAGAGATGGAAGCTGACTTGAAAAGGATAGATGCCATGGAGGAGGATCAAGAAGTTACTTCTCGCTTCCGGGCAGGCTTCACAATGGGGGAACTACATAGCTCAGCTATCCCAAACTCGGTCATCCCCTCCAATGTTAAATTTCTCTCTTATGAAAATATGAAAAAGAGCATTACTTGTTCTCCCGCAGTTATGCAGCATCCATGGGTACAAGGAGCTTTAACCGTCACGGGTAAGCTCCGTAAGGAGATAATGGATCTCAAGCAGCAACTCAATAAGCTCGAGGAGGAGAATTGTATCCTGAGGAGTATCATCGCCAAGAATATCACACCACTACCTCCGAAAAAGGAGACATAATCACATGGGTATGGGCACTCCCCTTGGCAACTGCCAAGCTTGGGGGAGGTGCCCCGGTATCGTATCACCATCACATCTCTATCTTTACTTTTTTCTTAGTTCGATCCTTTTAGTAATACCTTGATCTGGTAGAATAAAAGTTTTAGTATGATCTAGTTTTGAGTTTTGCTTTATGATCCCTCTATGTAATCGAGTCCGTGAGCTATATAATAAAGATTAGTGTTGAGTCAAGGGCTTGATTATTTTGCTATGATCTTGAGGGAATAAAAGAAAAAGAAAGAATAAAAAAAACAAAGAGATCATATTGATCTTATGGAGAGTAATGACTTCACATAGAAAGAGTATGATGATTAAAAGTTGTTGAGAGTTGACAAACATAGCTTTGGTCATCGTTGCAATTAATAGGAAGTAATAAAGAAAGAGAGGTTTCACATATAAATATACTATCTTGGACATCTTTTATGATTGTGAGCACTCATTAAAATATGACATGCTAAAGAGTTGATCTTGGACAAGGAAGACAACATAATGGGTTATGTTTTCTTATATCTGAAATAAAGTATATTGTCATGGATCATCCAACATGTTGAGCTTGACTTTCCCCCTCATGCTAGCCAAATTCTTTGCACCAAGTAGAGATACTACTTGTGCTTCCAAAAACCCTTAAACCTAGTTTTGCCATGAGAGTCCACCATATCTACCTATGGATTGAATAAGATCCTTCAAGTAAGTTGTCATCGGTGCAAGCAATAAAAATTGCTCTCTAAATATGTATGATTGATTAGTGTGGAGGAAATAAGCTTTATATGATCTTGTGATGCGGAAGAAATAAAAGCGATGGACTGCATAATAAAGGTCCATATCACAAGTGGCAATATAAAGTGACGTTCTTTCGCATTAAGATTTTGTGCATCCAACCCTGAAAGCGCATGGCAACCTCTGCTTCCCTCTGCGAAGGGCCTATCTTTTACTTCTATCTTCTACCTTATGCAAGAGTCATGGTGATCTTCACCTTTCCTTTTTATATTTTATCCTTTGGCAAGCACAGTGTGTTGGAAAGATCAAGACATATATATCTAATTGGATGTAAGTTAGCATGAACTATTATTGTTGACATTACCCTTGAGGTAAAAGGTTGGGAGGCGAAACTATAAGCCCCTATCTTTCTCTGTGTCCGATTAAAACTCTGTAACCACAAGTATTGCGTGAGTGTTAGCAATTGTGAAAGATTAAATGATAGTTGAGTATGTGGACTTGCTGAAAAGCTCTGACATAGACTCTTTCTGATGTTATGATAAATTGCACTTGCTTCAATGACTGAGATTATAGTTTGTTGGTTCTCAATAAAGTTTCTGATTCATACTTGACATTGTGAATAGATTATTACTTGAGCATAAGAAATCATATGACAATATCCATATATGTTGCTGTTATAAGAAAGATCATGATGCCCTCATGTCCGTATTTTATTTTATCGACACCTCTACCTCTAAACATGTGGACATAATTATCGTTATCGGCTTCCGCTTGAGGACAAGCGAGGTCTAAGCTTGGGGGAGTTGATACGTCCATTTTGCATCATGCTTTTATATCGATATTTATTGCATTATGGGCTGTTATTACACTTTATGTCACAATACTTATGCCTATTCTCTCTTATTTTGCAAGGTTTACATAAAGAGGAGAATGCCGGCAGCTGGAATTCTGGGCTGCAAAAGGAGCAAATATTAGAGACCTATTCTGCACAACTCCAAAAGTCTTGAAAACTCCACGGAAGTTGTTTATGCAAATAATAAAAAATACAGAGCAAAGAAAATACCAGAGGGGACCCACACCCTGGGCGCCCCCCTGCCTCGTGGGCCCCCTGTTGGCCCTCTGGTGCCCATCTTCTGCTATATGAAGTCTTTCATCCGAAGAAAAATCATAAGCAAGCTTTCGGGACGAGACTCCGCCGCCACGAGGCGGAACCTTGGCGGAACCAATCTAGGGCTCTGGCGGAGCTGTTCTGCCGGGGACACTTCCCTCTGGGAGGGGGAAATCATCACCATCGTCATCACCAACGCTCCTCTCATCGGGAGGGGCCCAATCTCCATCAACATCTTCACCAGCACCATCTCCTCTCAAACCCTAGTTCATCTCTTGTATCCAATTCTTGTCTCTAAGTCTGGGATTGGTACCTGTAGGTTGCTAGTAGTGTTGATTACTCCTTGTAGTTGATGCTAGTTGGTTTATTTGGTGGAAGATCATATGTTCAGATCCATTATGCATATTAATACCCCTCTGATTATGAACATGAATATGCTTTGTGAGTAGTTACGTTTGTTCCTGAGGACATGGGAGAAGTAGTCATGTGAATTTGGTATTCGTTCGATATTTTGATGAGATGTATGTTGTCTCTCCTCTAGTGGTGTTATGTGAACGTCGACTACATGACACTTCACCATTATTTGGGCCTAGAGGAAGGCATTGGGAAGTAAAGTAGATGATGGGTTGCTAGAGTGACAGAAGCTTAAACCCTAGTTTATGCGTTGCTTCAAGGGGCTGATTTGGATCCATATGTTTCATGCTATGGTTAGGTTTACCTTAATACTTGTTTTTTAGCTGCGGATGCTTGCAATAGGAGTTAATCATAAGTGGGATGCTTGTCCAAGTAAGGACAGCACCCAAGCACCGGTCCACCCACATATCAAATTATCAAAGTACTGAACGCGAATCATATGAACGTGATGAAAACTAGCTTGACGATAATTCCCATGTGTCCTCGGGAGAGCTTTTCTCTAGATAAGAGTTTGTCCAGGCTTGTCCTTTGCTACAAAAAGGATTGGGCCACCTTGCTGCACTTTATTTACTTTTGTTACTTGTTGCTCGTTACAAATTATCTTATCACAAAACTATCTGTTACCTATAATTTCAGTGCTTGCAGAGAATACCTTGCTGAAAACCGCTTATCATTTCCTTCTGCTCCTCGTTGGGTTCGACACTCTTACTTATCGAAAGGACTACGATAGATCCCCTATACTTGTGGGTCATCAATCATCATATCTCAAAACTATTACTAAAGAATCAAGTTTATTTTATCCAATGATCTGCATGAAAGTTTTTATTATATCCTTCTTGGATATCTATCACTTTGGGACTAATTTTCATGTGTTGCTTTTTATAAGCTCAAACAAATGTAAGTGAAGATCATGAGCATAATTTTTCTTTCTCTCAAAATAATTTAAGTGAAGTAAGAGAGAATTTCTTCAAAATTTTATCAACTCTCAAGTAAATCTAAGTGAAGCAAGAGGGCATTTCTTCAAAAATACTAAAGCACACCGTGCTAAAAAGATATAAGTGAAGGACTAGAGCAAGTCCATTGCTCATAAAAAATTTAAGTGAAGCATAGAGAGCAATTCTAACAAGTCATGATATAATTTTGGCTCTCTCAAATAAGTGTGTCCAGCAAGGAGTGATGACTTAAAACACAAAATAAAACAAGCAAAGACTCATATCATACAAGACGCTACAAGCAAAACACATATCATGTGATGAATAAAAATATAGCTTCGAGTAAAATACCGATGGTCGTTAGAAGAAAGAGGGGATGCCACTCGGGGGCATCCCCAAGCTTAGTTGGTTGCTCATTTTTGGATAATAGCTTGGGATGCCGGGGCATCCCCAAGCTTAGGCTCTTCTATCCTTCCTTCATCCATCATAAGATAACCCAAAACTTGAAAACTTCAATCACACAAAACTCAACAAAACCTTCGTGAGATCCGTTAGTATAAGAAAACAAACCGCTACTATAAGTACTGTATCAAACCAATTCATATTTTTGTTTTTGCATTATATCTATTGTATTCCAACTTTTCTATGGCAAAAACTCATCAAAGAAAACCATAGAGCCATCAAAATAAGCACACAACACAAAGAAAATAGAATCTGTCAAACAGAATTCTCTGTAGCAATCTGCCTTTTTCTAATACTTATGTAACTCCAAAACTTCTGAAAAAATAGGACGACCAGGGTAATTTGTATATTAATCTTCTACAAAAAGAATTGACATTTTATCATGTTCTGGTGATTTTTAACAATTGTTTTTGTGAGCGCATAAGTTTCTGTTTTTTGAGCAAGATCAAACAACTATCACCCAAGAAGATCCTATCGGTTCTACTTGGCACAAACACTAACTAAAACACAAAAAACACAATCATACCAGTAGCATAATGGTGCTAACACACAAGAACAGAAAGCAAAAAGCAAAATAAAATTTATTCTTTGGGTTGCCTCCCTACAAGCGGTATAGTTTTACGCCCTTAGCTAGGCATAAAGCAAGGATCTAAGTTTTGTCTTCCAAAGTTTTGGCAACTTTTGTAAGGGTTTTCTCAAACCCGGGAGGCTCTTTACGCTTCCCTAAATTCTCCGGAAAATAAACCATCTTAAGATCCAAAATATCCAATCATTTTTTGCAAAGAGTAATCAGGGTATTCATTCGATTGATACTACCATTGAGGTGTTTGAGGGGTTCATTATATTTCTGTATTTCAACCATATGTTTATGCAAATCACCAAGTTTGTCCAACATTTGAACTCCCTCAGGGGTAAAGGAAAACCCCTTCTTTTGAGGTGGAATTCCCAAAATTCCTTCTAAAATTTCATAGGTAGCATTGGCATCAAGCTCAATAAAATTTCCTTTAGCGGCAAAGTCTAGAAGTTGTCTATGATGCAAAGCCAATCCTATGTAAAAATTATGAAGCAAAACCTTAGCCTCCCCCTTTAAATTGGAAATACGATATGATTCCATAAGCCTATACCAGGCGTCTTTCAAATTTTTTCCTTGTCTTTGCTTGAAGTAAAGGACTTCAAAATCTGGTGAAAAGGAGGAGTAGGGACGCCAGCCGTCAAGACTAGAGAGCAAGAGAACGGCGAACAGAAAAAGAGAGGCGAATAAAACGGTGCGCCCCCACCCTTGTGGATGGAAGGTGGCCCCCTTTGGTGCTTTCTTCGCCCAATATTTTTTATATATTCCAAAATAATTCTCCGTGAAGTTTCAGTACTTTTGGAGTTGTGCAGAATAGGTCTCTAATATTTGCTCCTTTTCCAGTCCAGAATTCCAGCTGCCGCATTCTCCCTCTTCATGTAAACCTTATAAAATAAGAGAGAAAAGGCATAAGTATTGTGATATAATGTGTAATAACAACCCATAATGCAATAAATATCAATATAAAAGCATGATGCAAAATGGACGTATCAACTCCCCCAAGCTTAGACTTCGCTTGTCCTCAAGCGAAAGCCGAAATAGAAAAATATGTCCACATGTTTGGAGATAGAGGTGTCAATAAAATAAAATACGGACATGAGGGCATCATGATCATCTTTAGAACAACAACAGATAGTGTCATATAATTTCTTATGCTAAAGTAACAATTCATTCACAAGGTAAAGCATGAATCAGAAACTTCATTGAAAACTAACAAACTATGATCTCAGCCATTGAGTCAATTCAAGAGCTTTTCAGCAAGTCCACATACTCAACTATCATTTAGTCTTTCACCATTGCTAACACTCACGCGATACTTATGTGTTCAAAGCTTCAATCAGACACAGAGAAAGATAGGGGCTTATAGTTTCGTCTCCCAACCTTTTACCTCAAGGGTAATGTCAATAATAATACTTTATGATAACCTACATCCGAGTGGATATATATATATATCCAACACATAGTGCTTGCCAAAAGAAAAAGTATAAAATGGAAAGGTGATGATCACCATGAATCTTGTAAGGGTAGAAGATAAAAGTAAAAGATAGGCCCTTCGCAGAGGGAATCAGAGGTTGTCATGCGCTTTTATGGTTGGATGCACAAATCTTAATGCAAAGGAACATCACTTTATATTGCCGCTTGTGATAAAGAACTTTATTATGCAGTCCATCGCTTTTATTTCTTCCATATCACAAGTTCGTATAAATCTTATTTTCTTCACACTAATAGATCATACATATTTAGAGAGCATTTTTTATTGCTTGCGCCGATGACAACTTACTTGAAGGATCTTACTCAATCCATAGGTAGGTATGGTGGACTCTCATGGCAAAACTGGTTTAAGGGATGTTTGGAAGCACAAGTAGTATCTCTACTTGGTGCAAAGAATTTGGCTAGCATAAGGGAGAAAGGCAAGCTCAATCATGTTGGATGATCCATGACAATATAACTTCTATTTGGATATAAGAAAACATAACCCATTATGCTGTCTTCCTTGTCCAACATCAACTTTTTAGCATGTCATATTTTAATGAGTGCCCACAATTACAAAAGATGTCTAAGATAGTATATTTATATGTGAAGCCTCTCTTTCTTTATTACTTCCTATTAATTGCAACAATGACCAAAACTATGTTTGTCAACTCCCAACAACTTTTAGTCATCAAACTCTTTATATGTGAAGTCATTGCTCTCCATAAGATCAATATATGATCTTTTTTATTTCTTTTTATTCTTTTCTTTTATTCCCTCAAGATCATAGTAAGATAACAAAGCCCTCAACTCAAAACTACTCTTTATTATATATATATATATATATAACTCACGGACTCGATTACATAGATAGACCTCGAAACAAAACTCAGAGCTAGATCATACTAAAACTTTATTCTACTAGATCAAGATATAACCAAAAGGATCGAACTAAGAAAAATGATAAAGATAAAAGTGTGATGGTGATACGATACCGGGGCACCTTCCCCAAGCTTGGCAGTTGCCAAGGGGAGTGCCATACCCATGTATTTATGTCTCTTTCTTCGAAGGTGATGGTGATGGAGTTGTTGATGTATCTGTTAGCTTCATTAAAGCACCTTTCAGAACTTGCAGTTCTTGGAGCACACGTTGGAGCATATTTGCATTCTTCTGAATTTCCTCCAAAAGATGCTTATTTTCAGGCCCCCAAGAACTCTTTCTTGCATTGCTTTCACTTGGACAGGATATGTCCCAATTGGAGGGTATATGTGTATGAGGGGTGTTCTCCACTCTGTAATTATGAACCAAATTATGAAAGTTGTTCCGATGTAACCTGTGTAAGGGCCTCCTAGGGGGAAACCCTTCTCGAACCTCTTGGTCTTCATGGTTGTTTGTAGTTCCTATTGCTTGATGGGGACTTGGAATAGTGGAGATGCCCGCCAGAGTACCTCTCTCCGATGCCGGAGGTTGTTCCTCAAGCAAATTTCCTCCATCCTCCTCTATCGTGGCTCCTTCGGCATCCTCCCTTATAAGTTCCATCTGCATCAACCAAGCATCATTGTCCGCGTTGTTGGAGGAGGAGGACAACATGATGCCTGGCCTTGGAAACTCTGGTAGAAAACAACTCAAAACGAAAATAGGGGATTTTGTCGTGGTACGGTGGTCAAACCTTTGGGAGATTATATAATGAATTTTTACCAACCAAAAGAAGTATTGTGCAAGAAAATAGAGTCTAGAGGGCACACGAGGTGGCCACAAGGCAGGGGGCGCGCCCAGGGGGTAGGGCGTGCCCTCCACCCTTGTGGTCTCCTCGTGCATCTTTCGAACTACTTTTAATTTTCCTATTTTTTAAATATTCCAAAATGGAGAAAAATTGCCACAG
Organism: Triticum aestivum; assembly: GCF_018294505.1. Lineage (NCBI taxonomy): Eukaryota > Viridiplantae > Streptophyta > Magnoliopsida > Poales > Poaceae > Triticum > Triticum aestivum. The sequence goes on along the minus strand of NC_057802.1, from coordinate 249,992,345 downwards.
GAAATGTTTTGGAGTCGGTTTACTTACCGTACCACATATCTATTCCTTTTCGGAGTCTGAAACGTTCTGAAAAGTATCCCTTATGTACTCCTTCGGTGTTATGGTATTAATTATATTGGTCTCAACATTTATGGGAGTACCTGAGATATAATGTTTGATTCTTTGACCGTTTACCACCTCGGATTTGTACCTTTGGCTTTGTTGATTTTGATGGCACCGGAACGATACACCTCCTCGATAATTAAGGACCTTCCCATTTAGAGAGAAGCTTTCCTGCAAAATATCTTAAACGAGAGTTGTATAGCAAAACATGATCACCTACATTAAACTCACGCTTTTATATCCTTTTGTCATGCCATCTTTTCTTTATAACCTTTTCTTTATACAACTTGGCATTCTCATAGGCTTGGGTTCTCCACTCATCAAGTGAGCTAATGTCAAATAACCTCTTCTCACCGACAAGTTTGAAATCATAGTTGAGCTCTTTGATTGCCCAATAAGCTTTATGTTCTAGTTCGAGAGGTAAGTGACATGCTTTTCCGTAAACCATTTTATACGGAGATAGACCCATAGGGTTCTTATAAGCAGTTCTATAAGTCCATAATGCATCATCAAGTTTCTTAGACGAGTTCTTTCTAGACCTATTAACAGTCTTTTGCAAAATCAATTTAATCTCTCTATTGCTCAATTCTACTTGACCACTAGACTCAGGATGATATGGAGATGCAATTCTATGGTTAACATCATACTTAGCAAGCATTTTACGGAAAGCACCATGAATAAATTGTGAACCACCATCAGTCATCAAAAAGGTCCCATATAATCAAAGCCCCAAACATCAAATGGTTCAATAACAAGTGAATAATTCATAGGCATTTCCTGACGTCTACTAATATTGCCTATTCTCTGGCATTCATCACAAGACAAGACAAACTTACGAGCATCATTGAAGAGAGTAGGCCAATAAAAATCGGATTGTAATACCTTGTGTGCAGTTCTATCTCCAGCGTGGTGTCCTCCTTAAGACTCGGAGTGGCACTTGCGTAGGATCTGTTCATGTTCATGCTCAGGTACACAACATCTAATAACACCATCTACTCCTTCTTTATAAAGGTGTGGGTCATCCCAAAAGTAATGTCTTAAATCATAGAAAACCTTTTTCTTTTGCTGGTATGTGAAACTAGGTGGTATAAATTTAGCAACAATGTAATTAGCATAATCAGCATACCATGGAGTATTACGAGAAGCATTTATGACAGCTAATTGCTCATCAAGAAAGCTATCATCAATAGGCAGTGGGTCATCAAGAACATTTTCTAACCTAGACAAGTTGTCTGCAACAGGGTTCTCAGCTCCCTTTCTATAAATAATATGCAAATCAAATTCTTGTAAAAAAACCCATCTAATAAGTCTAGGTTTAGCATCTTTCTTTTCCATAAGATATTTAATGGCAACATGATCAGTGTGAACAGTTACTTTGGAAATAACAATATAAGATCCGAACTTATCACAAGCAAAAACAACTGCTAAAAATTCCATTTCAGTAGTAGCGTAATTTTTCTGGGCATTGTCTAGAGTTTTACTAGCATAATGAATAACATTTAATTTCTTATCAACTCTTTGCCCTAGAACAACACCAACATCATAATCAGTAGCGTCGCACATAATTTCAAAGGGTAAATTCCAATCAGGTGGCTGAACAATAGGTGCAGAAATCAAGGATTTCCGAAGTATTTCAAATGCTTCTACACAATCATCATCAAAAACAAAAAGGAACATCTTTTTGCAAGAGATTAGTGAGAGGCCTAGAAATTTTAGAGAAGTCTTTAATAAACCTCCTATAGAAACCAACATGACTAAGGAAACTTCTTATACCTTTAATATCTTTAGGACACGACATCTTTTGTATAGCATCTACTTTAGCTTTATCAACTTCAATACCTCTTTTAGAAATTTTATGCCCCAAGACAATGCCTTCATTAACCATAAAGTGGCACTTCTCCCAATTCAAGACAAGATTAGTATCTTCACACTCACTTCTTTCATCTTAGGATTTAACCGTCGTTGATGATCAACAACTGGTTTAGCATCAGGCTCCAAATTAATTTTGTGCTGACATAGAGTGGTTCTAATGCCCTTAAGATCATCAAGAGTATATCCAATAGCAGCACAATGCTTCTTCAGTGTTTTCAATAATTTTTTTCTTCATGCTATGAAAGGTTAGCACTAATAATAACATGATATATCTTCTTTTCATCAAGATAAGCGTATTTCAAAGTATCTGGTAATTGTTTAAGCTCAAACACGGGATCACCCTTGGGTGGAGGAGGATCCCCAAGGATTTAAATAGGCAAATTGTGTTTCAAAACAGGCCCTTGATTAAAGAATATTTCATCTAATTCCTTTCTTTCATTCATAAACATATCATTTTCATGGTCTAGCAAATATTGTTCTAAAGGATCAGTAGGAAGCACGACAATAGAAGCAAGACCAATAATTCATCCTTACTAGGCAGTTCTTTATCATGGGGTTGTCTACAAAATCTCAGAATTAAAATCATGAGACATATCCCCAAAATTTACAGTAACAATTTCTTTCTCACAGTCTATCTTAGCATTAACAGTATTCAAGAAAGGTCTACCAAATATAATGGGACAAAAATCATCTTGTGGAGAAGCAAGAACAAGAAAATCAATATGGTATTTTTTTCCCACACAAGACTTCAACATCTCTAACAATCCCAATTGGCGAAATAGTATCTCTATTGGCAAGCTTAATAGTAACATCAATATCTTCTATCTCAGCAGGTGCAATATCATTCATAATTTCTTTATATAAAGTAAAAGGAATTGCATCACACTAGCACCCACATCACATAAGCCATGATAACAATGATCTCCTATTTTAACGGAAACAACGGGCATGCCAACAACAGGTCTATGTTTATCTTTAATATCGGGTTTAGCAATCCTAGCAGCTTCATCACAGAAATAAATAACATGCCCATCAATATTATCAACCAGAAGATCTTTAACCATAGCAATACTAGGTTCTACTTTAATTTGTTCAGGAGGTGTAGGTGTTCTAGTATAACTCTTACGAACCACAGTAGAAGCTTTAGCATGATCCTTTATTCTAACAGGAAAAGGTGGTTTCTCAAAATATGCACTAGGAACAATAGGACCAACATTATAAGTAATAGTTTCTTCTTCAACTTTAATAGGCTCTACTACTTTCACTTCAATGGGAGGATGATATTTAAATCACTTCTCCTTGGGGAGATCAACATGAGTAGCAAAAGATTCACAAAAAGAGGCTACTATCTCAGAGTCAAGTCCATATTTAGTGCTAATATCACGAAAAGCATCGGTATCCATAAAAGATTTAACACAATCAAACTTAAGGTTTATACTTGACTCATTACCTTCGTCAAGTTCCCAATCTTCAGAGTTGCGTTTAATTCTCTCCAATAAATCCCACCTGAATTCATAGTCTTCTTCATAAAAGACCCAGTACAAGAAGTGTCGAGCATGGATTGATCATTATGAGAAAGCCGAGCATAATTTTTTTGAATAATAATTTCTCTTGAGAGCTCATGATTGGGGCATGAATATAACATTGACTTAAGCCTCCCCAAGCTTGAGCGTTACTTTCTCCTTCACGAGGCCAAAAATTGTAAATATAATTCTGATCACGATGAACCAGATGCATAGGATAAAACTTTTAATGAAATTCCAATTTCAATCGGCTGTAGTTCCATGATCCAATATCATCACATAGCCTATACCATGTCAATGCCTTTCCCTTCAAAGATAAAGGGAATACCTTCTTCTTGACAACATCCTCGGGCAAACCTGTAAGCTTAAATAATCCACAAACTTCATCCACATAGATTAGGTGCATATCAGGATGTAATGTTCTGTCTCCTGCATAAGGATTAGCTAGCAGTTTCTGTATCATAACCGAAGGAATTTCATAATAAATACTTTCAGTAGGTGCAGTAGGTTGAGGAGCAACTTTGTGCTCTTTTGGTCGAGGTGAAGATACCCCGAACAAGCCCCTCAAAGGATTATTTTCCATAGTAACGAGTGACAGTAAATTTCAGCACACTATATAGATGTTTCCTTACCAAAGGCGCTTCACTCCCTGGCAACGGCGCCAGAAAAGAGTCTTGATGACCCACAAGTATAGGGGATCTATCGTGGTCCTTTCGATAAGAGTGTCGAACTCAACGAGGAGCAAAAGGAAATGACAAGTGGTTTTCAGCAAGGTATTCTCTCCAAGCACTGAAATTATCGGTTACAAATAGTTGTGTGATAAGATAATTTGGAACGGGTAACAAGTAAAAAAAGTAACTAAGGTGCAGCAAGGTGGCCCAGTCCTTTTTGTAGCAAATGAAAAGTGTGAACGAACTCTTATATAAAGCAAAGCGCTCCCGAGGACACATGGGAATTAGTGTCAAGCTAGTTTTCATCATGCTCATATGATTTGCGTTCGTTACTTTGATAATTTGATATGTGGGTGGACCAGTGCTTGGGTGCTGCCCTTCCTTGGACAAGCCTCCCACTTAAGATTAACCCCTCTCGCAAGCATCCGCAACTACGAAAGGAGAATTAAGATAAATCTAACCATGGCATGAAACATATGGATCCAAATCAGCCCCTTACGAAGCAACGCATAAACTAGGGTTTAAGCTTCTGTCACTCTAGCAACCCATCATCTACTTATTACTTCTAATGCCTTCCCCTAGGCCCAAACAATGGTGAAGTGTCATATAGTCGACGTTCACATAACACCACTAGAAGAGAGACAACATACATCTCATCAAAATATCGAAAGAATACCAAATTCACATGATTACTTATAATAAGACTTCTCCCATGTCCTCAGGAACAAACGTAACTACTCACAAAGCATATTCATGCTCATAATCAGAGGAGTATTAATTATCATTAAGGATCTGAACATATGATCTTCCACCGAATAAACCAACTAGCATCAACTACAAGGAGTAATCAACACTACTAGCAACCCACATGTACCAATCTGAGGTTTTGAGACAAAGATCGGATATAAGAGATGAACTAGGGTCTGAGAGGAGATGGTGCTGGTGAAGATGTTGATGGACATTGACCCCCTCTCGATGAGAGGATCGTTGGTGATGACGATGGTGATGATTTCCCCCTCCCAGAGGGAAGTTTCCCCGGCAGAACAGCTCCGCCGGAGCCCTAGATTGGTTCTGCCCAAGTTCCGCCTCGAGACGGCGGCGCTTCATCCCGAAAGCTTCCTCTTAATTTTTTCCAGGTCAAAACACACCATATAGCAGAAGATGGGAATCGGGGGGCTGCCAGGTGGCCCACAAGGCAGGGGGCGCGCCCTGGGGGTAGGGCGCGCCCCCACCCTTGTGGATGGCAGGTGGCCCCCCTTTGGTGCTTTCTTCGCCCAATATTTTTATATATTCCAAAATAACTCTCCGTGAAGTTTCAGTACTTTTGGAGTTGTGCAGAATAGGTCTCTAATTTTTACTCCTTTTCCAGTCCAGAATTCCAGCTGCCGGCATTCTCCCTCTTCATGTAAACCTTATAAAATAAGAGAGAAAAGGCATAAGTGTTGTGATATAATGTGTAATAAAAGCCCATAATGCAATAAATATCAATATAAAAGCATGATGCAAAATGGATCTATCATTAGCTTTGGTGATGAGTCTCATTATTTTAATTTCTCTAAGTTTCGTAGACAACCTCATAATAAAGAATCGTCTGGCAAAGATGAAATAATTGGTCTTGCTTCTATTGCCGTACCTCCTACTGATCCACTAGAACAATATTTGCTAGACCATGAAAATGATATGCACTTGCATGAAAGAAATGAAATAGATAAAATTTTCTTCGAACAACAACCTCTCCTTAAACACAATTTGCCTATTGAAACTCTAGGAGGTCCTCCTCCACCTAAAGGTGATGCTGTTTGAATTAAATCAATTGCCAGGCACTTTGAAGTATGCTTGTCTTGATGAGAAAAAGATATATCCTGTTATTATTAGTGCTAACCTTTCAGAACATGAAGAAGAGAGATTATTAAAAATTCTGAAGAAGCACCGTGCTGCTATTAGATATACTCTTGATGATCTTAAGGGCATTATTTCCACTCTCTGTCAGCACAATATTAATATGGAACCTGATGCTAAACCCGTTGTTGATCACCAACGATGATTGAATCCTAGGATGAAATAAGTGGTAAGAACTGAAATAGTAAAGCTTCTGGAAGCAGGTATAATCTATCCCATAGCTGATAGTAGATGGGTAAGTCCTGTTCATTATGTCCCTAAGAAAGGAGGTATTACTGTTGTTCCTAATGATGAAAATGAGCTTATCCCACAAAGAATTTTTACAAGCAATAGAATGGTAATTGATTTTAGAAAATTAAATAAAGCTACTAAAAAGATCATTATCTCTGACTTTTATAATGCTAGAAAGATTATCTAAGCACACACACTTTTGTTTTCTCGATGGATATTATAGTTTCTCTCAAATACCTGTTTCACAACCTGATCAAGAGAAAACCACTTTTACTTGCCCTTTTGGAACCTATTCTTATAGACATATGCCTTTTGGTTTATGCAATGCACCTGCTACCTTTCAAAGATGTATGACTGCTATATTCTCTAATTTTTGTGAAAAGATTCTTGAGGTTTTCATGGATGATTTTTCTGTTTACGGAACTTCTTTTGATGATTGCTTAAGCAACCTTGATCGAGTTTTGCAGAGATGTGAACAAACTAATCTTGTCTTGAATTGGGAGAAGTGCCTCTTTGTGGTTAATGAAGGCATTGTCTTGGGTCATAAAATTTCTGAACGAGGTATTAAGGTGGATAAAGCTAAAGCTGATGCAATTAAGAAATTGACATGTCCTAAAGATATCAAAGGTATTCGTAGTTTCCTCGCTCATGTTGGTTTCTATAGGAGGTTCATTAAAGACTTCTCTAAAATTTCTAGGACTGTTACAAATCTTTTACAAAAGGATGTTCCATTTGTTTTTATGACGATTGTGTAGAAGCCTTTGAAACACTTAAGAAAGCCTTAACCACTACACCTATTGTTCAACCACCTGATTGGAACTTACCTTTTGAAATTATGTGTGATGCTAGTGATATTGTGGTTGGTGTTGTTCTAGGACAAAGAGTTGATAAAAAATAAATGTTATAAATTGTGCTAGCAAAGCTCTAGACATTGCCCAAAGAAATTATGGTACTACTGAGAAAGAATTTTTAGTAGCTGTGTTTACTTGTGATAAATTCAGATCTTATATTTTTTATTCAAAAGAAATTGTTCACACTAATCATGCTGCTATTAAATATCTTATGGAAAAGAAAGATGATGAACCTAGACTCATTAGGTGGGTTCTCTTGCTGCAAGAATTTGACTTACACATTATTGATAGGAACGGAGCTGAGAACCCCGTAGCTGATAACTTGTCTAGGTTATAAAACATTCTTGATGACCCACTACCTATTAATGATAGCTTTACTTATGAGCAACTAGCTATCATAAATGCTTCTCATAACACTCCTTGGTATGCTGACTATGTTAATTATATTGTTGCTAAATTTATACCACCTAGTTTCACATACCAACAAAATAAAATATTCTTCTATGACTTAAGACATTACTTTTGGGATGACCCACATCTTTATAAAGAGGGAGTAGATGGTATTATTAGACATTATGTACCTGAGCATGAACAGGAACAAATCCCATGGAAATGTCACTCCGAAGCCTATGGAGGACATCATGCAGGAGATAGAACTGCCCCTGAGGTATTACAATCTAGTTTTTATTAGCCTACCCTTTTCAAGGATGCCCGTAAGTTTGTCTTGTCTTGTGATGAATGTAAAAAATTAGGTAATATCGGTAAGCGTCAGGAAATGCCTATGAACTATTCACTTGTTGTTGAAACATTTGATGTTTGGGGTTTTGATTATATGGGGCAATTTCCTAATGGGTATACACATATTCTGGTTGCTGTTGATTACGTTACTAAGTGGGTAGGAGCTATTCCAACTAGTAGTGCTGATCATAACACCTCCATTAAAATGCTTAAAGAAGTTATTTTCCCAAGGTTTGGAGTCCCTAGATATTTAATGAGTGATGGTGGTTCACACTTTATTCATGGTGCTTTCCGTAAAATGCTTGCTAAATATGATGTTCACCATAGAATTGCATCACCTTCAATCTAGTGGTCAAGTTGAACTTAGCAATAGAGAAATTAAATTAATATTACAAAAAACTGTCAATAGGTCCAGAAAAAATTGGTCTAAGAAATTAGATGATGCACTTTGGGCCTACAGAACAACTTATGAAAATCCTATGGGTGTGTCTCCATATAAAATGGTTTATGGAAAAGCTTGTCATTTTCCTCTTGAGTTAGAACACAAAGCATATTGGGCAATTAAAAAACTCAACTATGACTTCAAACTTGTTGGTGAAAAGAGGTTATTTGATATTAACTCACTAGATGAATGGAGAACCCAAGCTTATGAAAATGCCAAACTATTTAAAGAAAAAGTTAAAAGATGGCATGACAAAATAATCCAAAAGCGAGAATTCAAAGTTGGTGAGCATGTTCTATTGTACAATTCTCGTTTTAGATTTTTTTAGGAAAACTTCTTTCCAAATGGGAAGGACCTTATATTATTGAAGAAGTTTATCGCTCTGGAGCTATCAAGGTTAACAATGCCGAAGGTACTAACTCGAAGGTGGTAAGTGGACAAAGAATTAAGCACTATATTGTAACATCCCAAATTTCCAATTTGGAATGTTATACATAGATCATTCATGCATATCATATTTTTTTGCTGCATTTCGTTTCGCGATCCTCGAAATCCTAAGCAACTCAAGGACCCTCGGAGAGAGTTGGGGATTTCCCTATTTTCATATTTGAATTTTATCAAATATTGAAACGAGGATTATTTGTTTTAATTATTTTTCTCTCCGAAAATATTTCGTATTCAAATATATGAGAGGAGATAATATGACTTCTCCAAAATAAACTAAATATTGGAGGAAAAATATTAAAATCAAATATTGGATTTTTATTCGGAGTTTTGTCGCTATTTTATTTGAATTAGGAAAAATATGCGTTTTTCAAAATTGCATTTTAGGCCCAAATAAATGTTCACCTTGTCCGGCCTATTTTTAGGGGACGGGGAAAATTTATTTCGGAATTTTTGGAGTCCATTTAGTATTACTTTTCTTACTTTTTCTGCACATCGGATTTTGAAAAAAAAAGTCAAACCGACTCCGGGCCGTACCCGAGCGGGACTCCGCCCGTGGGGGCTTTATAAGCCGCGCCGGCCGAGCCCACCGCAGCCCAAACCAGCGCCGCCGCCGCCCAAAACCCTAGCCCGCCCGATCCGTCGCCGCCGCCTCGCCTCGCGCGCAGCGCCCCTGCCCACCGCCGCCGACGCCGCCGCCGCCCGCCGCCGCCGGAGCCGCCCCGCCGGACCCGAGGTAGCCTCCTCGGTTTTCATGAGAAAACTGTTTTGTTTTTTTTGAAACCCTAGATCCGTTTTTTTATAGATCCGGTTTGGTTTATTTTCGGTTTAGTTATTTAGCGAACGCCCATTTTATGTTCGTTTTAACGAACGGTTTTCACCATTTAACCGCAGACAGCAACCGTTCGTTCGTTAGCCTGTTCGTTAGTTTTTCTTTTTCTCGGATTTTCCGCGATTATTTTCGATCGCGATTTCTGATCCGATTTTCGTTTTAGTTTATTTTTTCGCTCGTTTATCAGAATCAAGCGATTCAAGCGCCTAGATTTTCGTCTCGAAACCCTCTTTCTGTTTAACCAACCTGAACAAAATTTTGGTACTGTAAAATTTGACTTTAGTTCAGATTAGTAAATGAATCTTGTTTCTTTCACAGTTTGAGTTTCGTTGCTCCGTTTGATTTGATTCTTTTTGCAAACCGGAGTTCTTAAGTTGAACTTTCTGGTCAATTCTTCTTATTTGAGTTTTGCCCGTGCGTCTTTGCTTGATTGCTTATGTATGCTACTGTTTGTTTGCGATAGAATTCCCGGAGTGCGAAGCGTGCTACTACGAGTCTCTAGGTTTCGCGGATCATCAGCAAGGCAAGTAACACTTTGATCATATCCCTTTCATACCCAGTTTTATGCATTAGTTTCACCCTCAAACATTGCATGAGTAGGATTGATAACATGTGGGTATTGGGAAGTAGTTGATGAGGTAGGAACCTGTTGCCCTACATTCAAACCACGGGAGTTACTTCTACGTTATGCTTATATTGCTATGCTATGCTCGTAGACGTGGATTGGGTTTGAGAGTATTCATGACAGATGTGAGATTGTTAATTAATGGTTAAACTTAAGGTGGCAACTTAAATACACATCTGGGTGGATTGAGGCACCTGGGAATCCAGTGATTGCCTGTTTTTTTGGAAATCCCGGGGTACCGTGTGATTCTCCTATGGACTGCCACCCAGGCTCAAAGGGATCATGAGATTATTCATACTAGAAACTTCCGTGTGCAGCCACAAGCTATTATGGGCTCTAGCATAGTTGATTAAGTCGTGTGAACTCTTACAGTGGTAGACTAGCAGATGTAGGGGATGTAGGTGGTACGGTCTACCCATCGTAAGGTGCTAACGCTTCTGAAAGACTATGTCTCGGTCATCCGTTTCTCAAACATCATGTAGTGCGATAAATCAAGTGGAGGAGATCGAGTCTTGTGGGGAAAAGTGCGCAAACCTCTGCAGAGTGTACAAACTAATCATGGTTAGCCGTGTCCCCGGTTATGGACATATTGAGTATCTGGTTCTTGGATTATCATGTTGATCTCATCACTACTTAAATAATTTGTTGGGTTGTTAATGATTACTTTTAATTGGGATTGAGAGGGGGTTTACCTTCTCAATATTTTTTCAACAAACTTTGTAGTTAAATAAAACTTATTCCTTTGTAGTAGGGAAAAATGGCTTTTCGCAAAAACATATTAACCCTACAGCCTCCACCAGCCATATATGCATGTAGTGATAGCATTATTCTGTTCATTATCCTTTTGTGTTACATTGCCAACATATTCCATGTGCTGACCCGTTTTCGGGCTGCAACGTATCATGTTGCAGACTTTTCAGACGACGAGTAAGGAGCCTTAGGTCGTGGTCTTTCACTCAGTGATGCCGTTGGAGTTGATGGACTCACTTTATCTTCCAAGCCTTCCGCTGTTATCGTTTTAGACGGCTTTAAGCCATATTTATTGTAATAAGTTCTCTTTTGAGACATTCGAGGTAATAAGTGTGTGATTGCTACTCTGTTATAAATCCTTCAAGTACTGTGTGTGTCAGCATTACCGATCCAGGGATGACACTTATGCACAGAGATCAGACTGTTTGAGGTATGGTCACTACAAAGATGGTATCAGAGCACACACTAACTATAGGACACGACCACTAAGCTAAAGCCCTAGATCACTACTCTCTTCTCATTTCTAACTCCTTGCCATTTTCTACTCTTTAGGATGGCGGATGCAAGGATTAAGTTCATGCAATCGGATGAAGACACCCCATTTGGGCGCCACTTGAAGGAAGTCACTAGGTACCTGAACATTGGAATATCAAGCTTCGCCGGGACCTACAATGCCACTTTACCAGAAGAGGAGCACTGGATGATTCAAGTTCAAGTTCCAGGAAGGACGTTCACGCCAGTCACTGAGCCCATAGAGTTTTCTTTCGATGCACCAACCTGGAGTCTAGGAAAGAGTATGGCAGCTCACATTACCATGGGACACATTGGAGAAGTTTACCACAATGATCTCAAGGATAAAATCTACCAGATTTGTGGGCGCCGAGATGAGCAATGGGAGATGATCAGCACCAGGAAGGATAGATCGATTGCCTCTTTCATCCAGGTGTTAAACCAGCACATTCGACGCCAGGAGAACCAGATGTGCGCAGGCATGGCAGATTTGAAGAAAGCAATGACAAGGATCATGGAACTGGAGGAAGAACTCAAGGCTACACGCGAAGATTATGAGGAGGAAATTGTTGTACTAGTGGAGAAGAATGACGACCTGACAAGGAAGCTAGGAGTTTTCATGGGAGACCCTGCGCCAGGAGGAGAAGATGACAGTTCCACTTGCCCGGAGAACTACATCATCATCGACGACACAGACTCGGACCCTGACGATAGCGGTGATGACTATGTTGATGAAGCTGGAGCAGATATCATGGAGTCTTCGACCGATCAATTTTTCTAGTAGACCACCAAATCAGTAGTAGTATTCCACCATGTATATAGTATAGTCCAAACACTTTAGTAACGATAGTTCTAGGCCGATTGTATGCCATTGTTTGATTGATTGAGTGATATGTTTGTGTTTGTCCCATGTGCATATGGGTAGTGTTTCCCCTCTAGACCTCATTCTATTCTGTTTTCTCATCTTTTCTAAACCCAGCAGATGCCTCCGAGACGTGACAATGGATTTGCTTTCCCACCGGAGCTCACTCAGTTGATCCAGCAACAGAATGCATTGATGCAGATACTAGTCCAGAATCAGAACCAGGGGAACAACAACAACAACAACCCACCACCACCCCCACAAGTTGACCATTTAGCCCGTTTTCTTAGGCTGAATCCACCGGTGTTCTCCAGTAGCACCGAGCCGATTGTTGCAGATGATTGGCTTCGCAAGATTGATACGGAGTTGACCACTACAGGATGCACAGATGCGGAGAGAGTGCATTTTGCCGCACATCAGCTTGATGGACCCGCAACATCTTGGTGGGAGAATTTCATAGTCACTTACCCTATTGACACTGTGACATGGGACCAGTTCCAGCATGCTTTTTGCACTGCCCATGTTTCAGCAGGAGCTATGGCCATGAAGAAGCGTGAGTTTCGCAACTTACGCCAAGGAGGGCGCACTGTTCGCCAATATGTGGATGAGTTTAGTAAGTTAGCACGTTATGCCCCAGATGACGTCGCTACAGATGCAGCTAAGAAGGAGAAGTTTCTGGAAGGACTAAATGATGAGCTGAGCATGCAGTTGATGGTGGCAAATTTCAATAACTATCAGGAGTTGGTAGATAGAGCTCTCATGCTCGAAGGGAAGCAGCAGCAGATTGACAGCCGCAAGAGGAAGTATGGACAAGGGAAGTATAATTCTGGAGCCCGGCAGAGACCCCGTTACACCCCGAACTCGGGAGGACTTTTTCATAACCATGGAGGCCACACTCATAATGGAGGAAGTTTGCACCACCATGGTGGCCCCAAGAATGGTAATGGTAATGGAGGAAGTAGCGGACAGAACCGTTCCAACCCGGCAACACCCGCCAAGAAGGATCTAAGCCACGTGACGTGCTACAAATGCCAGAAGACCGGACATTACGCCAATGAATGTCCTGAAGCCAAGAATGGGAATGACAATGGAAGCTCTGGGAAGAAGTCCAACCCTTTCACCAGGGGACAAGTGAACCACGTTAACGTGGAGGAGGTTGAAGCCCAGCCAGATGCAGTAATAGGTAAGTTTTTGGTTAAGTCATTTACTGCAGTCGTACTTTTTGATACTGGTGCATCACATTCATACATATCAAGGGGATTCGTGGATAAGTTTAAACTGCCAACCCAAGCCCTTAGGTCACCCATGTTAGTAACCTCGCCAGGAGCAGAGTATATGGCTAGCCTATGGAGTGATTGGTTACCGTTAAGGATTGGTAACTACTCGTTCCCCTCAGACCTAATAGTATTGGAGTCACAAGGATTGGATGTGATATTAGGCATAGATTGGTTATTGAAGTATGGAGGGAACATTGACTACGCCAGTAAGTTGATTTTGCTTACCACCCTAGAAGGAAGAAGGATCAAGTATGTATCCCGGCATGTGCCGAATAGAACTCAAGTAAATTCCTTATTAGGAGTTGTACAGGAGGAAGTACCAGTGGTGAAGGATTTTCCGGATGTATTTCCAGAAGAGTTGCCAGGCATGCCACCAGATAGAGACATTGAGTTTTTGATTGAACTTTTGCCAGGCACAGGGCCAATATCTAAGAGACCGTACAGAATTCCCGCAAAGGAATTGGAGGAAAATAAGAAGCAGATTAAGGAGTTACTGGATAAGGGATATATTCGCCCAAGTTCGTCACCTTGGGGATCACCAGTACTTCTAGTGGAGAAGAAGGATGGATCGTTAAGGATGGTTGTTGATTATCGTGGATTGAATGAGGTGACGATCAAGAACAAGTACCCACTGCCGATGATCAATGATTTGTTTGACCAGTTGCAAGGAGCTAAAGTGTTTTCTAAGATCGATCTACGATCAGGGTACCACCAGCTGAAGATTCGAGAGCAGGATATACCTAAGACAACTTTTACAACGAGGTACGGGCTGTATGAGTACACCGTTATGTCATTTGGTCTGACTAACGCACCTGCCTACTTTATGAACATGATGAACAAGGTGTTTATGGAGTTTTTGGATAAGTTCGTCATGGTGTTCATTGATGATATTCTGGTCTACTCTACGAACGAAGAGGAACATAAAGAGCATTTGCGTTTGGTACTTGGGAAGCTCAGGGAACATCAGCTATACGCCAAGTTCAGCAAGTGTGAGTTTTGGCTGAAGGAAGTCAGATTCCTTGGACATGTTATATCCGGGGAAGGAATAGCAGTAGACCCCACCAAAGTTGTCACTGTGACAAATTGGGAGTCACCCACGACAGTTGGAGAGATCCGGAGTTTTCTTGGACTCGCAGGATACTACCGGAGGTTCATTGAGAATTTCTCAAAGATTGCAAAGCCTATGACAGAATTGTTGAAGAAGGACACCAAATTCAATTGGACTGAGGAATGTGAGGCCAGTTTTCAGGAGTTGAAGAGACGCTTGGTTACATCACCAGTGTTGATTCTACCAGATCAACGCAAAGATTATGAAGTGTATTGCGACGCTTCACATCGAGGACTTGGAGCCGTACTTATGCAGGAGGGAAGAGTTGTTTCATATGCCTCACGACAGCTTAAACCCCATGAGTTAAATTATGCTACACATGATTTGGAGTTAGCAGCCGTAGTGCATGCGTTGAAAACATGGAGACATTTTCTCATCGGAAACCATTGTGAGGTATACACAGATCACAAGAGTTTGAAGTATATCTTCACGCAGAAGGAGCTGAATCTCAGACAGAGGAGATGGCTAGAGATCATTAAGGATTATGATATGAGATTGCATTATCATCCAGGAAAGGCTAACGTAGTAGCTGATGCGTTGAGCCGCAAGAGTCATGTAAATACCCTCATGACCGGAGAGTTACCCAAGGAGTTAGCAGAAGACCTTTGCGAGCTGTGTTTGGAGATAGTTCCAAGAGGTTATGTAGCAACTTTGGAAATTCAGTCTACCTTGATGGATAAGATCAGAGAAGCTCAGAAGACGGACAAGGAGATTGCCGAGATAAAGGAAAGGATGAGTAAAGGAAAGGCTAAAGGATTTCGTGAGGATGAGCACGATACCTTATGGTTTGAGGACCGCTTATATGTGCCCAATGATCAGGAGATCAGGAAGCTGATTCTGCAAGAGGCCCATGATTCACCATATTTGATTCACCCAGGAAATACCAAGATGTATCTGGAATTGAAGGGTAGTTTTTGGTGGACCGGAATGAAGAAGGATATTGCGGAGTATGTAGCAGTTTGTGATGTATGTCAGAGAGTGAAGGCAGAACATCAGAAGCCAGCAGGATTGCTACAGCCATTGCCGATACCCGAATGGAAGTGGGATAAACTAGGCATGGATTTTATCACGGGGTTACCCAGGACTCGTTCAGGCTATGACTTGATATGGGTTGTAGTCGATCGTTTGACGAAAGTAGCTCATTTCATCCCAGTGAAGACCACTTACACCAGTGCTAAGTTGGCAAAGATATACATGACCAAGATCGTATGTCTGCATGGAGTTCCGAGGACCATTGTATCAGATAGAGGAACCTAGTTTACTTCCAAGTTTTGGAATCAGTTGCATGAAACTTTGGGAACCAGACTAGAGTTCAGTACAACTTTTCACCCGCAAACAGATGGACAGACTGAAAGAGTAAATCAGATTCTGGAGGACATGTTGAGAGCTTGTGCGCTAGACTATGGATCTAGTTGGGACGATAATTTGCCTTATGCAGAGTTCTCTTATAACAACAGTTATCAAGCCAGTTTGAAGATGGCCCCTTTCGATGCACTGTACGGAAGGAGGTGCAGAACACCGTTGTTGTGGGACGAAGTTGGAGACCGACAGTTGTTTGGACCAGATTTGATTAAAGAGTCTGAAGAGAAGGCTAAGCTGATTCGCGATAGACTCAAGGTAGCACAATCCATGCAGAAGAGTTACGCGGATTCTAAATGCAAGGAGACAATCTACGAAGTCGGAGACAGAGTGTATCTTCGAGTATCACCACTTCGAGGAATGAAGTGCTTTGGAGTTAAGGGAAAGTTAGCACCACGTTTTGTGGGACCATACAGAGTTTTGGAATGTATGGGAGAAGTTGCCTACAAGTTGGAATTACCCAAAGGATTGTCCGGAGTTCACGATGTCTTCCACATTTCTCAGATGAAGAAGTGCCACGCGGAGATGGCTGATATTCCTCTAAGAGATACAGTGCCGCTAGAAGCGATACAGTTGGATAGTGATTTGACATATGAGGAGAAACCAGTCAAGATACTCGAGTTTGCCAGCCGAGTTACATGCAACAAAGTAATCAAGTTCTGCAAAGTTCAGTGGAGTCACCATACCGAGGATGAAGCCACTTGGGAACGAGAGGAAGACCTACGGAAAGACCACCCACACTATTTTCTAGCCAACCCGAATCTTGAGGGCGAGATTCATCTTAAGGGGGGGGGGGTAGGTTTGTAACATCCCAAATTTCCAATTTGGAATGTTATACATAGATCATTCATGCATATCATATTTTTTGCTGCATTTTGTTTCGCGATCCTCGAAATCCTAAGCAACTCAAGGACCCTCGGAGAGAGTTGGGGATTTCCCTATTTTCATATTGGAATTTTATCAAATATTGAAACGAGGATTATTTGTTTTAATTATTTTTCTCTCCGAAAATATTTCGTATTCAAATATATGAGAGGAGATAATATGACTTCTCCAAAATAAATGAATATTGGAGGAAAAATATTAAAATCAAATATTGGATTTTTATTCGGAGTTTTGTCGCTATTTTATTTGAATTAGGAAAAATATGCATTTTTCAAAATTTCATTTTAGGCCCAAATAAATGTTCACCTTGTCCGGCCTATTTTTAGGGGACGGGGAAAATTTATTTCGGAAGTTTTGGAGTCCATTTAGTATTACTTTTGTTACTTTCTCTGCACGTCGGATTTTGAAAAAAAAAGTCAAACCGACTCCGGGCCGTACCCGAGTGGGACTCCGCCCGGGGGGGCTTTATAAGCCGCGCCGGCCGAGCCCACCGCAGCCCAAACCAGCACCGCCGCCGCCCAAAACCCTAGCCCGCCCGATCCGCCGCGAGCCACCGCCGCCGCCGCCCGCCGCCGCCGACGCCGCCACCCGCCGCCCCGCCGGAGCCGCCCCGCCGCCGCCGCCGTCTCGCCGGACCCCGCCGGACCCGAGGTAGCCGCCTCGGTTTTCATGAGAAAACCGTTTTGTTTTTTTTTCGAAACCCTAGATCCGTTTTTTTATAGATCCGGTTCGATTTATTTTCGGTTTAGTTATTTAGCGAACGCCCATTTTATGTTCGTTTTAATGAACGGTTTTCACCATTTAACCACAGACAGCAACCGTTCGTTCGTTAGCCTGTTCGTTAGTTTTTCTTTTTCTCGGATTTTCTGCGATTATTTTCGATCGAGATTTCTGATCCGATTTTCGTTTTAGTTTATTTTTTTGCTCGTTTATCAGAATCAGGCGATTCAAGCGCCTAGATCTTCGTCTCGAAACCCTCTTTCTGTTTAACCAACTTGAACAAGATTTTGGTACTGTAAAATTTGACTTTAGTTCAGATTAGTAAACGAATCTTGTTTCTTTCGCAGTTTGAGTTTCGTTGCTCCGTTTGATTTGATTCTTTTTGCAAACCGGAGTTCTTAAGTTGAACTTTCTGGTCAATTCTTCTTATTTGAGTTTTGCCCGTGCGTCTTTTCTTGATTGCTTATGTATGCTACTGTTTGTTTGCGATAGAATTCCCGGAGTGCGAAGCGTGCTACTATGAGTCTCTAGGTTTCGCGGATCATCAGCAAGGCAAGTAACACTTTGATCATATCCCTTTCATACCCAGTTTTTATGCATTAGTTTCACCCTCAAACATTGCATGAGTAGGATTGATAACATGTGGGTATTGGGAAGTAGTTGATGAGGTAGGAACATGTTGCCCTGCATTCAAACCACGGGAGTTACTTCTACGTTATGCTTATATTGCTATGCTATGCTCGTAGACGTGGATTGGGTTTGAGAGTATTCATGACAGATGTGAGATTGTTAATTAATGGTTAAACTTAAGGTGGCAACTTAAATACACATCTGGGTGGATTGAGGCACCTGGGGAATCCAGTGATTGCCTGTTTTTTTGGAAATCCCGGGGTACCCTGTGATTCTCCTATGGACTGCCACCCAGGCTCAAAGGGATCATGAGATTATTCATACTAGAAACTTCTGTGTGCAGCCACAAGCTATTATGGGCTCTAGCATAGTTGATTAAGTCGTGTGAACTCTTACAGTGGTAGACTAGCAGATGTAGGGGATGTAGGTGGTACGGTCTACCCATCGTAAGGTGCTAACGCTTCTGAAAGACTATGTCTCGGTCATCCGTTTCTCAAACATCATGTAGTGCAAGAAATCAAACGGAGGAGATTGAGTCTTGTGGGGAAAAGTGCGCAAACCTCTGCAGAGTGTACAAACTAATCATGGTTAGCCGTGTCCCCGGTTATGGACATATTGAGTATCTGGTTCTTGGATTATCATGTTGATCTCATCACTACTTAAATAATTTGTTGCGTTGTTAATGATTACTTTTAATTGGGATTGAGAGGGGGTTTACCTTCTCAATATTTTTTCAACAAACTTTGTAGTTAAATAAAACTTATTTCTTTGTAGTAGGGAAAATTGGCTTTTCGCAAAAACATATTAACCCTACAGCCTCCACCAGCCATATATGCATGTAGTGATAGCATTATTCTGTTCATTATCCTTTTGTGTTACATTGCCAGCATATTCCATGTGCTGACCCGTTTTCGGGTTGCAACGTATCATGTTGCAGACTTTTCAGATGATGAGTAAGGAGCCTTAGGTCATGGTCTTTCACTCAGTGATGCCGTTGGAGTTGATGGACTCACTTTATCTTCCAAGCCTTCCGCTGTTATCGTTTTAGATGGCCTTAAGCCATATTTATTGTAATAAGTTCTCTTTTGAGACATTCGAGGTAATAAGTGTGTGATTGCTACTCTGTTATAAATCCTTCAAGTACTGTGTGTGTCAGCATTACCGATCCAGGGATGACACTTATGCACAGAGATCAGACTGGTTGATGTCTGGTCGCTAAATATATCTCAGGTACGCCAATTAATGTTGAAAGCAATATTATCCAAACCATGACACTAGAGGAATACATAAAAGAAACCTTCCAGAACACTCCAGAATCTTGAAAAGGAGAGGTATGTAATACGTAAGTAAACGGACTTAAAAAAATCCGCAAAAATATTTTCTATCAGTTTCAGAATATTAGAATAATAGGAAAATAAGAAACAACCGGGAAGGCAACCCAGGTGCCCACAAGACACCAGGGCGCCTGCCCCACCTGGCGTGCCCTGGTCAGTGGTGGGGCCCTCGGGCACCTTCCCGACTCCGTTTTTCTTCCATGTTCTTGTTTCCCAATATAAAAAGAAATCTTGATATATACCCCCGGACGATTTTACCATCGCATCGTAGAAAAATCCTCTGTTCTTGTTTCGCGCTGTTTTTCTCGCAGATCAAAAAATATGTCGTCTCAAGATTCGGAGGGAGAGAGCCCTGTTTTTCACCATCCTCTAGATCCAAATATCTTTAAGAATACCTATCCTTACTTCTAGGCTACGGATGAGGAGGAAGATACCAGCTCCGAAGAAGATGAAGCTCCAGTACTCCAACCTGGAGATATGCATGTGGAATTCAAGAAATCAAGCCTCCCCAACAAAGCAAACAAATCGACCCAATCTATCCCATCTCGTTTTCTGCAGGAGAGCAAGGCAACATTATGAAAGAGAGTATTAAAGCTTGAGCTAGAGAATGAGGATCTCAGGGAGGAAATTTTTAGCTTCAGACGCAAGTTGGACAAACTTACTACCTCATCACCACCACCTCCATCATCTTCCCCATCAAACGAGACTTGAGTACACGGGTATGGGCACTCCTCTTGGCTTGTGCCAAGTGATACGTCCATTTTGCATCATGTTTTTATGTTAATATTTATTGCATTATGGGCTTTATTACACATTATGGTACAATACTTATACCTTTCTCTCTCTTATTTTACAAGATTTATATGAAGAGGGAGAATGCCGACAGCTGGAATTCTGGACTGGAAAGGAGCAAATCTGTGAGACCTATTCTGCACAACTCCAAAAGTCTTGAAAATTTACGGAGAATTTTTTTGGAATATATAAGAATTATTGGGCAAAGAAACTACCAGAGGGAACCCACCAGGTGGCCACAAGCCTGGGGGGCGCGCCCCACCCCCATGGCTTGTGGGCCCCCTGGCAGGTCTCCGGTGCCCATGTTCTGCTATATGAAGCGTTTTGACCTAGAAAAAAAATCTGAAGAGAGCTTTCAGGACGAAGCGCCGCCGTCTCAAGGCGGAACCTGGGCAGAAGTAATCTAGGGCTCTGGAGGAGCTGTTCTGCCGGGGAAACTTCCCTCCCAGAGGGGGAAATCAAAGCCATCGTCATCACCAACGATCCTCTCATCGAGGAAGGGTCAATCTTCATCAACATCTTCACCAACACAATCTCCTCTCAAACCCTAGTTCATCTCTTGTATTCAATCTTTGTCCCAAAACCTCAGATTGGTACCTGTGGGTTGCTAGTAGTGTTGATTACTCCTTATAGTTGATGCTAGTTGGTTTATTTGGTGGAAGATCATATGTTCAGATCCTTAATGATATTCAATACCCCTCTGATCTTGAACATGAACATGCTTTGTGAGTAGTTACATTTGTTCTCGAGGACATGGGAGAAGTCTTGTTATAAGTAATCATGTGAATTTGGTATTCGTCCGATATTTTGATGAGATGTATGATGTCTTTCCTCTAGTGGTGTTATGTGAACGTCGACTACATGACACTTCACCATGATTTGGGCCTAGGGGAGGGCATTGGGAAGTAATAAGTAGATGATGGGCTGCTAGAGTGAGAGAAGCTTAAACCCTAGTTTATGCGTTGCTTCGTAAGGGGCTGATTTGGATCCACATGTTTCATGCTATGGTTAGATTTATCTTAATTCTTCTTTTGTAGTTGTGGATGCTTGCGAGAGGGGTCAATCATAAGTGGGAGGCTTGTCCAAGTAAGGACAACACCCAAGCACCGGTCCACCCACATATCAAATTATCAAAGTAACGAATGCGAATCATATGAGCATGATGAAAACTAACTTGACAACAATTCCCATGTGTCCTCGGGAACGCTTTGCTTTATATAAGAGTTTGTCCAGGCTTATCCTTTGCTATAAAAAGTATTGGGCCACCTTGCTGCACCTTTGTTACACTTGTTACTTGTTGCCCGTTACGAATTATCTTATCACAAAACTATCTGTTACCGATAATTTCAGTGCTTGCAGAAAATACCTTGCTGAAAACCGCTTGTCATTTCCTTCTGCTCCTTGTTGGGTTCGAGACTCTTACTTATCGAAAGGACTATGATAGATCCCCTATACCTGTGGGTCATCAAGACTCTTTTCTGGCACCGTTGCCGGGGAGTGGAATATGGTAAGGAAACATTTATATTACGTGCTGAAATTTGTTGTCACTTGTCACTATGGAAAATCATCCTTTGAGGGGCTTGTTCGGGGTATCTTCACCTCGACTGGAAGAGCAAAGAGTTGCTCCTCAACCTACTGCACCTCCTGAAAGTATTTATTATGACATTCCTTCGGGTATGATAGAGAAACTACTAGCTAATACTTATGCAGGAGATGGAACATTACATCCTGATATGCACCTAATCTATGTGGATGAAGTTTGTGGATTATTTAAGCTTGCAGGTTTAGCCAAGGATGAAGTCAAGAAGAAAGACTTCCCTTTATCTTTGAAGGGAAAGGCATTGACGTGGTATAGGCTATGTGATGATATTGGAGCTTGGAATTACAACTGATTGAAATTGGAATTTCATCAGAAGTTTTATCCTATGCATTTGGTTCATTGTGATCGGAATTATATATATAATTTTTTGCCTCGTGAAGGAGAAAGTATCTCTCAAGCTTGTGGGAGGCTTAAGTCAATGTTATACTGTCCGGGAAACGACACCTATGGGATCACAGGGAATCCCTACTACGGTTGACAGGGTGCGGGGCTGTGGAAAGAGCGGGTTTAGAAGATCAACACGGGGGAATTTTATCCAGGTTCGGGCCGCAAGCGATGTGTAACACCCTAATCCTGCTTTGGTGTGTTTATCTGGTGTTCTTGGACTAGCTACCAGATGTGCAGGGTCCAAAAAGTCTGAATCCTCCCTCAGTATGCCTCAGGCCTCCTTTTATAGTCAAAAGGGGTTGCCACAGTGGCACACAGGAGGTGGAAAGTATGTACTATATACAAGTCTATTGCCTGGCACCGTAGGACAAAACGCATTTAATGCGCTGCCGACGTGCCCTCTCACTTTATCGGGGACAACAAGGAAGCTCGTCCCATCCGTCGCCGCCTCGCCTCGCTCCGACGCGCGTCCAGGCTGACGAGGCACGCAGCACCATGCTGGCTGTCTGTCTGCTGAGCTGGTGCGGTGGCAGAGTCTTCACGAAGATCTGCATGCCACCACGCAGGTGCTTGCTGTGTTGGCCTGGAAGCCGTATGTTGCCACGCAGGTGCCTGCATAGTTGGCGGGCTGACTGCTGTGTTGGAACGGCGGTGGAGCCTTGGTAGGTGTGGGCTTGGATGTGGCCCCGTAGGCGTCCCCGGCAAGGGTCTTGCCGGGGTCTCGTGGGCATCCCCGGCAAGGATCTTGCCGGGGGTCTTCGTCTTCTGGTTCTCATCTAGTCTTGCAGGCCTTTGGTCTTCACAAAGATCTGCATGCCATCGTGCAGGCGCCTCCCGAGCCTTGGTTCCAATGTTGTTGATGGTGTTGGAACTCATAGGCTCAAGGGTGGCGGCCTCGCTGTTGTTGGGCAAGTTGCTCCAGCAAGGCTCTTGCCGGGCCTGTGTGGGCTGCCCCGGCAAGGGCCTTGCCAGGGGAATCCACCTTGCCTCTTTGCTCTTCATGCTTCTGGCTTGGGTGCTGCCCTGGTAGTCTTGTGTCTTCGCTTCCTCTGCCCCACCAAGCGTGGCCGCATGTGTGGCTACAACTGCTCGTGCAAAAGTAAAGGGGTACAGAAGGCCCCTACTTTTGTACACCGACATATACTCATGCCCCAATCATGAGCTCTCAAGAGAAATTATTATTCAGAATTTTTATGCTCGACTTTCTCATAATAATCAATCCGTGCTCGATACTTCTTGTACTGGTTCTTTTATGAAGAAGACTATTTAATTCAAATGGGATCTATTAGAAAGAATTAAACGCAACTCTAAAGATTGGGAGCTCGACAAAGGTAAGGAGTCAGGTATAAACCTTGAGTTGACTGTGTTAAATCTTTTATGGATACCGATGTCGTTCGTGAATTTAGCACTAAATATGTACTTGACTCTGAGATAGTAGCTTCTTTTTGTGAATCTTTTGCTACTCATGTTGATTTCCCTAAGGAGAAGTGGTTTAAATATCATCTTCCCATTGAAGTAAAAAGAGTAGAACCCATTAAAGCTGAAGAAGAAATTATTACTTATAATGTTGATCCAGTTATTCCTACTGCTTATTGAGAAACCACCTTTTCCTGTTAGGATAAAAGAACATGTTAAAGCTTCAGCTGCAGTCCGTAAGAGTTATACTAGAACACTTACACCCCCTGAAAAAATTAAAGTTGAACCTAGTATTGCTATGGTTAAAGGTCTCCTGGTCGCTAATATTGATGGGCATGTTATTTATTTTTGTGATGAAGCTGCTAGAATTGCTAAACCCGATGATAAAGACAAACATAGACCTGTTGTTGGCATGCCTATTGTCTCTGTTAAAATAGGAGATCTTTGTTATCATGGCTTATGTGATTTGGGTGCTAGTGTGAGTACATTTCCCTTTACTTTATATCAAGAAAATATGAATGATATTGCACCTGCTGAAATAGAAGGTATTAATGTTACTGTTAAGCTTGCTAATAGAGACACTATCTCACCAATTGGGATTGTTAGAAATGTTGAAGTCTTGTGTGGGAAAAAAATACCCAACAGAATTTCCAGTTCTTGGTTCCCCACAAGATGATTTTTGTCCCATTATATTTGGTAGACCTTTCTTGAACACTATTAATACTAAAATAGATTGTGGGAAAGAAACTGTTAGTGTAAGTTTCGGGGATGTGTCTCATGAGTTTAATTTCTCCAAATTTCGTAGACAACCCCATGATAAAGAATTGCCTAGTAAAGATGAAATTATTGGTCTTGCTTCTATTGTCGTGCCTCCTACTGATCCTTTAGAACAATATTTGCTAGACCATGAAAATGATATGTTCATGAATTAAAGAAAGGAATCAGACGAGATTTACTTTAAACAAATGCCTGTTTTGAAACACAATTTGCCTATTGAGACTCTTGGAGATCCTCTACCACCCAAGAGTGATCATGTGTTCGATCTTAAACAATTACCCGATACTTTGAAATATGCTTATCTCGATGAAAAGAAGATATATCTTATTATGATTAGTGCTAACCTTTCAGAGCATGAATAAAAGAAATTATTGAAAACTCCGAGGAAGCACCGTGCCGCTATTGGATATACTCTTGATGATCTTAAGGGCATTAGTCTCACTCTATGCCAGCACAAAATTAATATGGAACCTGATGCTAAATCAGTTGTTGATCATCAGCAACGGTTGAATCCTAAGATGAAGGAAGTGGTAAGAAATGAAATATCAAAGCTTTTGGAAGCACGTATAATCTATACTTTTGCTGATAGTAGATGGGTAAGTCATGTTCATTGTGTCCCCAAGAAAGGAGGCATCACTGATGTTCCTAATGATAAAATGAATTGATTCCGCAAATAATTGTTACAAGTTATAGAATGGTAATTGATTTTAGAAAATTAAATAAAGCTACAAGGAAAGATCAGTATCATCTACCTTTTATTAATCAAATGCTAGAAAGACTATCCAAACATACACATTTCTGCTTTCTAGATGGTTACTCTGGTTTTTCCCAAATACCTGTGTCACAAGAGGATCAAGAAAAAACTACTTTTACTTGCCCTTTTGGTACTTTCACTTATAGACCCATGCCTTTTGGTTTATGCAATGCACTCACTACTTTTCGAATGTATGACTGCTATATTCTCTGACTTTTTTGAAAATATTGTTGAGGTTTTCATGGATGATTTCTCTGTTTATGGAACTTCTTTTGATGATTGCTTAAGCAACCTTGATCGAGTTTTGCAGAGGTGTGAAGAAACTAATCTCGTCTTGAATTGGGATAAGTGCCACTTTATGGTTAATGAAGGTATTATCTTGGGGAATAAAATCTCCGAAAGAGTTATTGAAGTTGATAAAGCTAAAGTTGATGCTATTGAAAAAATGCCGTGTCCTAAAGATATCAAAGGTATAAGAAGTTTCCTTGGTCATGTTGGTTTCTATAGGAGATTTATTAAAGACTTCTCTAAAATTTCTAGGCCTCTCACTAATCTTTTGCAAAAGGATGTTCCATTTGTTTTTTATGATGATTGTGTGGAAGCATTTGAAATTCTTAAGAAAGCCTTAATTTCTGCACCTATTGTTCAACCACCTGATTGGAACCTACCCTTTGAAATTATGTGTGATGCTAGTAATTATGCTGTCGGTGTTGTTCTAGGACAAAGAGTTGATAAGAAATTAAATGTTATCCATTATGCTAGTAAAACTCTAGACAGTGCTCAAAGAAATTATGCTACTACTGAAAAAGAATTTTTAGCAGTTGTATTTGCATGTGACAAGTTCAGATCTTATATTGTATATTCGAAAGTAACTGATCACACTGATCATGCTGCTATTAAATACCTTATGGAAAAGAAAGATGCTAAACCTAGACTCATTAGGTGGGTTCTCTTGATACAAGAATTTGATTTACATATTATTGATAGAAAGGGAGCTGAGAACCCCATAGCAGACAACTTGTCTAGGTTAGAGAATATTCTTGATGACCCACTACCTATTGATGATAGCTTTCCTGATAAACAGTTAGCTATTATAAATGCTTCTCGTAGTGCTCCATGGTATGCAGACTATGCTAATTATATTGTTGCTAAATTTATACCACCTAATTTTACATACCAACAAAAGAAAAGTTTTTCTATGATTTAAGACATTACTTTTGGGACGACCCACACCTTTATAAAGAAGGAGTAGATGGTGTTATTAGATGTTGTGTACCTGAGCATGAACAGGAATAGATCCTACGCAAGTGTCACTCCGAGGCTTACGGAGGACACCATGCTGGAGACAGAACTGCACACAAGGTATTACAATCTCTCGTAAGTTTGTCTTGTCTTGCGATGAATGTCAAAGGATTAGTAATATTAGTAGACGTCAGGAAGTGCCTATGAACTATTCACTTGTTATTGAACCATTTGATGTTTGGGGATTTGATTATATGGGCCTTTTCCATCCTCTAATGGGCATACACGTATTTTAGTTGCTGTTGATTACGTTACTACATGGGTAGAAGTTATACCAACTAGTAGTGCTGATCACAACACTTCTATTAAAATGCTTAAAGAAGTTCTTTTTTCGAGGTTTGGGGTCCCTAGATATTTAATGACTGATGATGGTTCACACTTTATTCATGTTGCTTTCCGCAAATTGCTTGCTAAGTATGATGTTAACCATAGAATTGCATCTCGTTATCATCCCCAGTGTAGTGGTCAAGTAGAATTAAGTAATAGAGAAATTAAATTGATCTTGCAAAAGACTATTAATAGATCTAGGAAGAATTGGTCTAAGAAACTTGATGATGCACTATGGGCTTCTAGAACTGCTTATAAAAATCCTATGGGTATGTCTCCTTATAAAATGGTTTATGGAAAAGCATGTCACTTAGCTCTCGAACTTGAACATAAGGCTCATTGGGAAATTAAAGAGCTCAATTATGATTTCAAACTTGTCGGTGAGAAGAGGTTATTTGACATTAACTCACTTGATGAATGGAGAACCCAAGCCTATGAAAATGCCAAATTGTTTGAAGAAAAGGTTAAAAGATGGAACGATAAAAAGATACAAAAGCGTGAATTTAATGTAGGTGACCATGTCTTGCTATACGATTCTCGTTTAAGATTTTTTGCAGGAAAACTTCTCTCTAAATGGGAAGGCCTTACGTTATCGAGGAAGTTTATCGTTCCGGTGCCATCAAGATCAATAACACCGAGGGTACCAACCAAAATGTGGTAAATGGGTAAAGAATCAAACATTATATCTCAGGTACTCCCATAAATGTTGAAACCAATATTATTAATACCATAACACCGGAGGAGTACATAAGGGAAACTTTCCAGAATGCTACAAAGCCCTGAAAAGGCAATAGGTATGTCATACGGTAAGTAAACCGATTCCAAAAGTTCTCCAATGGCAATTTTACTCTTTTTTGGAATATTTAAAAAATTAGAAAAATAAGTAGTCCGAATAGCGCACGAGGAGGCGACAAGCCGTGGGGGCGCGCCTCCCTTGCTTCTGGCCACCTCATGTGCCCTCCAGACTCCGTTTTCTCCCAGAATACTTGTTATGCACGGTAAAAATTCATTATATAATCTCTCGAAGATTTGGACCACAGTACCACAACGATTTCCTTTGTTCTTGTTTCATGCTATTTTCCTGGCATATTTGAAAATATGTCGTGTCAAGATTCAGAGGGAGAGAGCTACATCACTGATTATATTGCAGACCCGATGGTCTATGGGGATGTAGAACATTACGGTTGGACTATGGAGGAGGAGGAAGACTTTGACCTGGAGAAAACAAGTGACGATATTTCCGACGAAGATGAAGATCCACTACCTCAACTTGGAGATATGCACGTGGAATTCAAGAAGTCAAGCCTTCCTAAGGTCAAATCTGTTCCACCCCGTTTTCTGCAGGACAGCAAGGCGACGTTATGCAAAAAGATATTAAAGCTTGAGCTCGAGAATGATGATCTAAGGGAGGAAAATTCTAGCCTCAGACGCAAGCTGGAGAAGAAGAATGCTACAACTCCATCATCACGACCTCCGAAGAAGGAAATTTGAGTACATGGGTATGGGCACTCCCCTTGGCTTGTGCCAAGCTTGGGGAGGTGTCCTGGTATCGTATCACCACCACATCTTTACCTTTACCATTTTCCTTAGTTTGATGCTTTTGGTTATATCTTGGTTTAGTAGACTAAAGTTTTTTGTTTTTAGTATGATCTAGTCTTTGAGTTTTGCTTTGTGATCTATCTATGTAATCGAGTCCATGAGTTATATAATAAAGATTAGTTTTGACACTATAAAAAAAGAGACATCCGTGACATTTTGGCCCGAACGAAAAAAAATTATGTCATGCTTATGACACTTCTATGATGATAATTGTGACAAAAGCACATATCATCATAGATATGGTGGGATCCTACTTCTATGACAAAAAATCATGACAGAAAATGGCCTTTTCGTCCTGGGCAGGCCGGGGATGCACCTGCATGACATTCTTTGGGTCGTCCATGACGAAAAAAATCATGGTAGAAGCGAGGGCGAGGAAAATATCGTGGAGTTCCCGGTTATGGTGGGCAGGAAAACTTCTCTCTAAATATCGCCAGAAGTAGCATCATCAATAACTTGCGACATATCAGAATTAATAGCATGTGGTGGTGTTGCAAGTTTACTCAAAATAGAAGGTGAATAAAGTGCAGAGCTAGATGGCAGTTCCTTACCTCCCCTCGTCTTAGAGGGAAATATCTTAGTCTTGGTATCCTTCAGATTCTTCATAGTGATAATTAGATAATAATCCCAAGTGACTCAAAAAATATAGCTATGCTCCCCGGCAACGGCGCCAGAAAAAGGTCTTGATAACACACAAGTATATGGGATCACAACAGTTTTTGAGGGTAGAGTATTCAACCAAAATTTATTGATTCGACACAAGGGGAGCCAAAGAATATTTGCAAGTATTAGCAGCTGAGTTGTCAATTCAACCACACCCGGAGATTAATTATCTACAACAATATGATCAATAGCAAAGTAATATGATAGTTTTCATAGTAGTAGCAACGAAAATAGTAACGGTAACGGTGATAGCAATGATTTTGTAGCAAGTGTAAAACTAACAGTTGCAGTAAAAACTTAGCAAGAACAATATAATTAAGAGAAATTTGTAGGCACTGGATCGGTGGATTCGTGGGACGATATTCATCATATAACAGTCATAACCTACGGCGATACAAAACTAGCTCCAGTTCATAAATATAATGTAGGCACGTATTTCGTAAATAGTCATACGTGCTTATGGAAAGAACTTGCATGACATCTTTTGTCCTACCCTCCCGTGGCAGTGGGGTCCATATGGAAACTAAGGGATATTAAGGCCTCCTTTTAATAGAGAACCGGAATAAAGCATTAACACATAGTGAATACATGAAAATGGTCATCACCGGAAAGTATCCCGAATACTGTCACTCCGGGGTTTACGATTCATAACACGTAATAGGTGAATATAACTTGCAAGATCGGATCTAGAACATAGATATAATGGAGATAACATAAACGGTCCAGATTTGAAATCATGGCACCCGGGCCCAAAGTGACAAGCATTAAGCATGGAAACGTCATATCAACATCAATCTCAGAACATAGTGGATACTAGGTGTCGGTGTGGAACGACACCTATGGGATCACAAGAATCCCTACTATGGTTGCCGGGGCGCGGGGGTGCGAGAAGAGCAGGATTAGTAACCAGCACGAGAATCGTTTACCCAGGTTCGGGCCGCGAGGATGCGTAAAACCCTAGTCCTGCTTTGGTGGGTGTATTTCAGAGAGTTCTTGAGCTCTCAAACTAGTTGTGGTGAGTGTGTGGTTCGAAAGAGCCGAATCCTTCTCCAGTATGCCATGTGCCTCCTTTTATAGTCGAAAGGGGCTGCCACAGTGGCACACAGGAGGTGGAAAGGCGCACAGTGCTATGAGCTTATCGCTCGTATTACAGGAAAAGACGCATTTAATGCGTAGCTTAGGTGTCCCCTTGCTTTATCGGGGATGGGGGCGAGGCCCGTCCCGTCCGTCGCCGCTCCTCCTTGCTTCGACACGTGCCCTGGCTAGCGACGCATGTGCCGCCACGTAGGCAGGCATGTTGGGGAACGTAGCAGAAATTCAAAATTTTCTACGCATCACCAAGATCAATCTATGGAGTAATCTAGCAACGAGGGGAAGGGGAGTGCATCTACATACCATTGTAGATCGCGATGCGGAAGCGTTGCAAGAACGCGGATGAAGGAGTCGTACTCGTAGCGATTCAGATCGCGGTTGATTCCGATCTAAGCGCCGAACCACGACGCCTCCGCGTTCAACACACGTGCAGCCCGGTGACGTCTCCCACGCCTTGATCCAGCAAGGAGAGAGGGAGAGGTTGGGGAAGACTCCGTCCAGCAGCAACACGACGGCGTGGTGGTGATGGAGGAGCGTGGCAATCCTGCAGGGCTTCGCCAAGCACCGCGGGAGAGGAGGAGGGAGAGGGGTAGGGCTGCGCCAAGAGAGAGATGTTCTCATGTGTATGGCAGCCCCAAAACCCCCACTATATATAGGGGAGGAGGAGGGGCTGCAACCCATCTAGGGTTTCCCCCCCAAGGGGTGCGGCCAGCCCTAGATCCATCTAGGGGGGCGGCCAAGGGGGGAGAGAGGGGGGGCGCACCACTAGGTGGGCCTTAGGCCCATCTGAGCCTAGGGTTTCCCCCTTCCCCCCTTCCTGCGCCCTGGGCCCCTTGTGGGAGGTGCACCAGCCCACCTAGGGGCTGGTCCCTTCCCACACTTGTCCCACGCAGCCCTCTGGGGCCGGTGGCCCCACCTGGTGGACCCCCGGGACCCTCCCGGTGGTCCCGGTACGTTACCGATAGCACCCGAAACTTTTCCGGTGACCAAAACAGGACTTCCCATATATAAATCTTTACCTCCGGACCATTCCGGAACTCCTCGTGACGTCCGGGATCTCATCCGGGACTCCAAACAACATTCGTTAACCACATATATCTATTCCCTATAACCCTAGCGTCATCGAACCTTAAGTGTGTAGACCCTACGGGTTCGGGAACCATGCAGACATGACCGAGACGTTCTCCGGCCAATAACCAACAGCGGGATCTGGATACCCATGTTGGCTCCCACATGTTCCACGATGATCTCATCGGATGAACCACGATGTCGGGGATTCAATCAATCCCGTATTCAATTCCCTTTGTCTATCGGTATGTTACTTGCCCGAGATTCGATCGTCGGTATCCCGATACCTTGTTCAATCTCGTTACCGGCAAGTCTCTTTACTCGTTCCGTAACACATCATCCCATGATCAACTCCTTGGTCACATTGTGCACATAATGATGATGTCCTACCGAGTGGGCCCAGAGATACCTCTCCGTTTACACGGAGTGACAAATCCCAGTCTCGATTCGTGCCAACCCAACAGACACTTTCGGAGATACCTGTAGTGCACCTTTATAGCCACCCAGTTACGTTGTGACGTTTGGTACACCCAAAGCATTCCTACGGTATCCGGGAGTTGCACAATCTCATGGTCTAAGGAAATGATACTTGACATCAGAAAAGCTCTTAGCAAACGAACTACACGATCTTGTGCTAGGCTTAGGATTGGGTCTTGTCCATCACATCATTCTCCTAATGATGTGATCCCGTTATCAACGACATCCAATGTCCATGGTCAGGAAACCGTAACCATCTATTGATCAACGAGCTAGTCAACTAGAGGCTTACTAGGGACATGGTGTTGTCTATGTATCCACACATGTATCTGAATTTCCTATCAATAAAATTCTAGCATGGATAATAAACGATTATCATGAACAAGGAAATATAATAATAACCAATTTATTATTGCCTCTAGGGCATATTTCCAACAGTCTCCCACTTGCACTAGAGTC
The DNA here is from genome assembly GCF_018294505.1 of Triticum aestivum. Taxonomy (NCBI): domain Eukaryota; kingdom Viridiplantae; phylum Streptophyta; class Magnoliopsida; order Poales; family Poaceae; genus Triticum; species Triticum aestivum. The sequence continues at coordinate 249,959,967 of NC_057802.1, read as the reverse complement.
AATAATCTAGTTCACATCACCATGTGATTAACACTCACAGGTCACATCACCATGTGACCAACATCTAAAGAGTTTAGTAGAGTCAACAATCTAGTTCACATCACTATGTGATTAACACTCAATGAGTTCTGGTTTGATCATGTTATGCTTGTGAGAGAGGTTATTAGTCAACGGGTCTGAACCTTTCAGATCCGTGTGTGCTTTACGAATATCTATGTCATCTTGTGGATGCTACCACGCGCTACTTGGAGCCATTTCAAATAACTGCTCTACTATACGAATCCGGTTTACTACTCAGAGTCATCCGGATTAGTGTCAAAGTTCGCATCGACGTAACCCTTTACGACGAACTCCTTTTCACCTCCATAATCGAGAAAATTCCTTAGTCCACTAGATACTAAGGATAAGTTCGACCGCTGTCATGTGATCCATTCCCGGATCACTATTGTACCCCTCGACCAACTCATGGCAAGGAACACTTCATGTGCGGTACACAGATAGCATACTGTAGAGCCTACGTCTAAAGCATAGGGGACGACCTTCGTCCTTTCTCTCTCTTCTACTGTGGTCAGGTCTTGAGTCTTACTCAATACTCACACCTTGTAACACAACCAAGAACTCCTTCTTTGCTGATCTATTTTGAACTCTTTCAAAATCATGTCAAGGTGTGCATTCTTTGAAAGTATCATCAGTCGTCTTGATCTATCTCTATAGATCTTGATGCCCAATATGTAAGCAGCTTTATCCAGGTCTTCCTTTGAAAAACTCCTTTCAAACAACCCTTTATGCTTTCCAGAAATTTTACATCATTTCAGATCAACAATATGTCATTCACATATACTTATCAGAAATGTTGTAACGCTCCCACTCACTTTATTGTAAATACAAGTTTCTAACAAACTTTGTATAAACCCAAAAACTTTGATCACTCCATCAAAGCGTATATTGTGACTCCGAGATGCTTGCTCTAGTCCATGGAAGGATCGCTGGAGCTAGCATACCTTTTAGCATCCTTAGGATCGACAAAACCTTTCTGATTGTATCACATACAACCTTTCCTTACGAAAACTGGTAAGGAAACTTGTTTTGACATCCATCTGCCAGATTTCATAAATGCAGCTAATGCTAACATGATTCCGACGGACTTAAGCATCGCTACGGATGAGAAAATCTCATCGTAGTCAACTCCTTGAACTTGTGAAAATACTCTTTGCCACAAGTCGAGCTTCATAGACGGTAACATTACCGTCCATGTCCGTCTTCTTCTTAAAGATCCATTTATCTCAATGGCTTGCCGATCATCGGGCAAGTTCACCAAAGTCCATGCTTTGTTCTTGATACATGGATCCTATCTCGGATTTCATGGCTTCTAACCATTTGTCGGAATATGGGCCCACCATCGCTTCTCCGTAGCTCGCAGGTTCATTGTTGTCTAGCAACATGACTTCCAAGACAGGATTACGTACCACTCTGAAGTAGTACGCATCCTTGTCGACCTACGAGGTTTGGTAGTGACTTGATCCGAAGTTTCATGATCAATATCATACGCTTCCACTTCAATTGGTGTAGGTGCCACAGGAACAACTTCCTGTGCCTTGCTACACACTAGTTGAAGTTATGGTTCAATAACCTCATCAAGTCTCCACCATCCTCCCACTCAATTCTTTCGAGAGAAACTTTTCCTCGAGAAAGGACCCGTTTCTAGAAGCAATTACTTTTGCTTCCAGATCTGAAATAGGAGGTATACCCAACTGTTTTGGGTATTCTATGAAGATGCATTTATCCGCTTTGGGTTCGAGCTCATCAGCCCGAAACTTTTTCACATAAGCATCGCAGCCCCAAACTTTTAAGAAACGACAACTTAGGTTTCTCTAAACGCTGTCGTCTCAACGGAATTGCATGGTGCCCCTTTTAAAGTGAATGCGGTTGTCTCTAATTCCTAACCCATAAACGATAGTGGTAATTCGATAAGAGACATCATGGTATGCACCATATCCAATAGGGTGCAGTTATGATGTTCGGACACACCATCACACTGTGGTGTTCCAGGCGGCATTAATTGTGAAACACTTTCCACAATGTCTTAATTGTGTGCCAAACTTGTAACTCAGATACTCATCTCTATGATCATATCACAAACATTTTATCCTCTTGTCACGACGATCTTCAACTTCACTCTGAAATTAGTTGAACCTTTCAATAATTCAGACTTGTGTTTCATCAAGTAAATATTCTCAGCATCTACTCAAATCATCTGTGAAGTAAGAACATATCGATATCCACTGCGTGCCTCAGCACTCATTGGACTGCACACATCAAATGTATTACTTCCAACAAGTTGCTCTCTTGTTCCATCTTACTGAAAACGAGGCTTTCAGTCATCTTGCCCATGTGGTATGATTTGCATGTCTCAAGTGATTCAAAATCAAGTGAGTCCAAACGATCCATCTGCATGGAGTTTCTTCATGCATATATACCAATAGACATGGTTCGCATGTCTCAATCTTTTAAAAAATGAGTGAGTCCAAAGATCCATCTACATGGAGCTTCTTCATGCGTTCTATACCAATATGACTCAAATGGCAGTGCCACAAGTATGTGGTACTATCATTACTATTTTATATCTTTTGGCACGAACATGTGTATCACTGCGATCGAGATTCATTTTAGGTGCAAGACCATTGAAGGTATTATTCAAATAAACAGAGTAACCATTATTCTCCTTAAATGAATAACCGTATTGCGATAAACATAATCCAATCATGTTTATGCTCAACGCAAACACCAAATAACAATTATTTAGGTTTAACACCAATCTCGATGGTAGAGGGAGCATGCGATGCTTGATCACATCAACCTTGGAAACACTTCCAACATACATCGTCATCTCACCTTTAGCTAGTCTCCATTTATTCCGCAGCTTTTATTTCGAGTTACTAACACTTAGCAACCGAACCGGTATCTAATACCTGGTGCTGCTAGGAGTACTAATAAAGTACACATTCATATAATGTATATCCAATATACTTCTGTCGACCTTGCCTGCCTTCTCATCTACCAAGTGTCTAGGGTAGTTCTGCTTCAGTGACCGTTCCCCTCATTACAGAAGCACTTAGTCTCGGGTTTGGGTTCAACCTTGGGATTCTTCACTAGAGCAGCAAATGATTTGCTGTTTCATGAAGTATCCCTTTTGCCCTTGCCCTTCTAGAAACTAGTGGTTTGACTAACCATCAACAATTGATGCTCCTTCTTGATTTCTACTTTCGTGGTGTCAAACATCGTGAGTTGCTCAAGGATCATCATGTCTATCCCTGATATGTTATAGTTCATCACGAAGCTCTAATAGCTTGGTGGTAGAGACTATGGAGAACCATCACTATCTCATCTAGAAGATTAACTCCCACTCGATTCAAGCGATTGTGGTACTCAGACAATCTGAGCACATGCTCAACGATTGAGCTTTTCTCCCTTAGTCTGCAGGCTTAAGAAACTTGTCAGAGGTCTCATACCTCTTGACGTGGGCATTAGTCTGAAATCCCAATTTCAGTCTTCGGAACATCTCATATGTTCTGCGACATTTCAAAAACGTCTTTGGTGCCACAATTCTAAACCGTTAGCATTACGCACTGAACTATCACGTAGTCATCAAAACGTGTATGTCAGATGTTTCGCAACATCTACAAACGATGCTGAGGTTCAGCACACCGAGCGGTGCATCAAGGACATAAGCCTTCTGTGCAGCAATGAGGACAATCCTCAGTTTACGGACCCAGTTCGCATAATTGCTACTATCAACTTTCAACTAAATTTTCTCTAGGAACATATCTTAAACAGTAGAACTAAAGCGTAAGCTATGACATAATTTGCAAAGACCTTTTGACTATGTTCATGATAATTAAGTTCATCTGATTATTGAACTCCCACTCAGATAGACATCCCTCTAGTCATCTAAGTGATACATGATCCGAGTCAAACTAGGCCGTGTCCGATCATCACGTGAGACGGACTGGTCATCATCGGTGAACATCTCCATGTTGATCGTATCTACTATACGACTCATGTTCGACCTTTCGATCTCTTGTGTTCCGAGGCCATGTCTGTACATGCCAGGCTCGTCAAGTCAACCTAAGTGTTTTGCATGTGTTCCGAGGCCATGTCTGTACATGCTAGGCTCGTCAACACCCGTTGTATTCGAACGTTAGAATCTATCACACCCGATCATCACGTGGTGCTTCGAAACAACGAACCTTCGCAACGGTGCACAGTTAGGGGGAACACGTCTCTTGAAATTTTAGTGAGGGATCATCTTATTTATGCTACCGTCGTTCTAAGCAAATAAGATGTAAACATGACAAACATCACATGCAAATCATAGAGTGACGTGATATGGCCAATATCATCTTGTGCCTTAGATCTCCATCTTCGAGGCGCGGCATGATCACCTTCGTCACCGGCATGACACCATGATCTCCATCATCATGATCTCCATCATTGTGTCTTCATGAAGTTGTCTCGCCAACTATTACTTCTACTACTATGGCTAACGGTTAGCAATAAAGTAAAGTAATTACATGGCGTTATCATTGACACGCAGGTCATACAATAAATTAAGACAACTCCTATGGCTCCGGCCGGTTGTCATACTCATCGACATGCAAGTCGTGATTCCTATTACAAGAATATGATCAATCTCATACATCACATCCTTTTAGCCATATCACATCACATAGCATACCCTGCAAAAACAAGTTAGATGTCCTCTAATTGTTGTTGCATGTTTTACGTGGCTGCTATGGGATTCTAGAAAGAAGGTTTCTTACCTACGCAAAAGCCACAACGTGATATGCCAATTTCTATTTACCCTTCATAAGGACCCTTTTCATCGAATCCGATTCGACTAAAGTGGGAGAGACAGACACCCGCTAGCCACCTTATGCAACTAGTGCATGTCAGTCGGTGGAACCTGTCTCACGTAAGTGTACGTGTAAGGTCGGTCCAGGCCGCTTCATCCCACGATGCCGCAGAATCAAGATAAGACTAGTAACGGCAAGTAAATTGACAAAATCGACGCCCACAACTACTTTGTGTTCTACTCGTGCATAGAAATTACGCATAGACCTAGCTCATGATGCCACTGTTGGGGAACGTAGCAGAAATTCAAAATTTTCTACGCATCACCAAGATCAATCTATGGAGTAATCTAGCAACGAGGGGAAGGGGAGTGCATCTACATACCATTGTAGATCGCGATGCGGAAGCGTTGCAAGAACGCGGATGAAGGAGTCGTACTCGTAGCGATTAAGATCGCGGTTGATTCCGATCTAAGCGCCGAACCACGGCGCCTCCGCGTTCAACACGCGTGCAGCCCGGTGATGTCTCCCACGCCTTGATCCAGCAAGGAGAGAGGGAGAGGTTGGGGAAGACTCCGTCCAGCAGCAGCACGACGGGGTGGTGGTGATGGAGGAGCGTGGCAATCCTGCAGGGCTTCGCCAAGCACCGCGGGAGAGGAGGAGGGAGAGGGGTAGGGCTGCGCCAAGAGAGAGATGTTCTCATGTGTATGGCAGCCCCAAAACCCCCACTATATATAGGGGAGGAGGAGGGGCTGCACCCCATCTAGGGTTTCCCCCCCAAGGGGTGCGGCCAACCCTAGATCCATCTAGGGGGCGGCCAAGGGGGGAGAGAGGGGGGGCGTACCACTAGGTGGGCCTTAGGCCCATCTGAGCCTAGGGTTTCCCCCTTCCCCCCCTTCCTGCGCCCTGGGCCCCTTGTGGGAGGCGCACCAGCCCACCTAGGGGCTGGTCCCTTCCCACACTTGGCCCACGCAGCCCTCTGGGGCCGGTGGCCCCACCTGGTGGACCCCCGGGACCCTCCCGGTGGTCCCGGTACGTTACCGATAGCACCCGAAACTTTTCCGGTGACCAAAATAGGACTTCCCATATATAAATATTTACCTCCGGACCATTCTGGAACTCCTCGTGACGTCCGGGATCTCATCCGGGACTCCGAACAACATTTGGTAACCACGTATCTCTATTCCCTATAACCCTAGCGTCATCGAACCTTAAGTGTGTAGACCCTACGGGTTCGGGAACCATGCAGACATGACCGAGACGTTCTCCGGCCAATAACCACATATCTCGTTCTCAGGGCACACCAGATGAATACTACGTACAACTAAAACCAATCCTCGAGTTTCCCCAAGGTGGCGCTGCAAGTGGCTCTAGTTTGGACCAGCACTGAGAGGAACACTAGCCCGGGGGTTTAAATAAAGATGACCCTCGGGCTCGCGAAAACCCGGGGGAAAAAGGCTTAGGTCGCAAATGGTAAAACCAAGGTTGGGCCTTGCTGGAGGAGTTTTATTCAAAGCGAACTGTCAAGGGGGTCCCATAAATCACCCAACCGCGTAAGGAACGCAAACTGAAGGAACATAATACCGGTATGACGGAAACTAGGGCGGCAAGAGTGGAACAAAACACCAGGCATAAGGCCGAGCCTTCCACCCTTTACCAAATATATAGATGCATTAATTAAATAAGAGATATTGTGATATCCCAACATATCCATGTTCCAACATGGAACCAACTTCAACTTCACCTGCAACTAGCAACGCTATAAGAAGGGCTGAGCAAAAGCGGTAACTTAGCCAAACAATGGTTTGCTAGGAAAGGATGGTTAGAGGCTGACATGGAAATATGGGAGGCATGATATAGCAAGTGGTAGGTAGCGCAGCATGGCAATAGCCAAACAACTAGCAAAGCAAAGATAGAAGTGATTTCGAGGTTCTCAGAGTTGTCAGAGTTGTCGAAAGATTGATCCTCGAAAGCGTACTCAACAGGTTCCTCGTTCACGAACTCGTCTCCCAGCTCTACCCAAGACAAGAACACAAGCAATGGAACCACAATCAATCACGGGAAATGCACAAGCAACATGATGCAATACATGAATGATATGCAAGATATGATATGCGTGCTCCGGAAGAAAAATGATGAACAAGGCAGTAACTTGGCAAACCAAGCATGCCACTGGAAAGATGAGATGATTTCGGTCGAAATCGATATAAAGATCACCGGAAACGGATGCACGGTTTGCAAATGGCAAGCAAAACAAGAACGACACGAATCTGTGATTAACAGCATGATAGCACTTAGAATGCAACAAGCAACAATGCTACAGCACCCCAACATAGCAACAAAGCATATGGCAGTAATCTACAGGAGATGCTTGACAAAAGATGAACACTGAGCTACGGCTAGATCACAACATAACAGGTTCAAACAAGCATGGCAAAAGTGCAAAAGATATCAGGTTCACAGACCTGGAGAAATTACTGGACATAGCTGAAACAGCATCAGGTAGCAATGTTCAGAGCACGAAATCAACATGCTACAGGGACTTAACATGGCAAAACAAGCCATGGCAGTATTCTACTAAATACATATGACAAAAGTACCTTACTGACCATAAGCCAAAAAGGTCCAGAAGATATGATGGCAACCATGTAAACATAGCAAGTTTTGTAAACAGGTTTCAGACTTAGCAGAAAACAGAGCATGGCAGAAACAATAATATGAAGGCATCTTTGTGAGCTTGACGCACTCACCACAAAGCAATGCATGGCAAAACAAGCATACCTACAGAAAGATGGCATGTTTATGAAGCTATCCATGGCAAGAGAAAGTACATAGAATGTATGGATCAACTACAACAAGCTTGGCAAAATTGGATATCATGCTAAGAATCTGCCAGAAATATTTTATAGCAAAAGTAGAGCAAGATTGAGTCATGCTATGGCACTCCGTAAATGCAAACAAGGGCATGAATGGATCAATTACAACAATATCTACAAAACATCCTTACTGAACATCTCCAAAATAGGCATGGATCTCTCTGTAGCCACCTAGATACATAGCAACAAAATAACAGCAGTCACAGACTTAGAAAAACTTTTCGCGCGCTGCGCTTCCCACGACCCGCGCGCGGCGCGGCGTGGCGTGGAGGGGTGCGCGTGACGTGGGCGGCATGCGTGGGGTGGTTCCTGCATGCATGCGTCACATCGCAGTAAATGGGCAGCTCGCGCCTTCCCCGTGAAAGGAGGGAGGCGTGGAGGCATGACTTATTTACTGCGCAGGGCCGGGTTGCGGTCTCCAAGGCGTCCACACCCCACGATCACTGGGTGGGGAGAGGTCGCTTCACCCGTCCCCTCGATTCTGCACGTTTGCCACGCGTCCTCCATGCGCTTGGGGTGGCAAGCAGTGGAGCCGGGAAACCGGGCCGTCGCTGGTTGGGGCAGCGGGTCGGCCTCGATTCCCCGCGCCTCTGGTGGCTGGATTGGCCGAGCGGGGCGGCCGAGCCCCGACCCCGCCCCTTTATAAGGAGGGGGAAGGGGGAATGGCATCCCGCACTCTTCTGTCATCTATCTCCTCCTGCTTCCGCTTCTTCTTTCACTCGCCATGGAGAAAGGGAATCCCGGTCCTTCGTCGGTGGCGGCGAGGGTCGCCACTCGATAGCGTGTCCCTCCCCCTCCTGAGCCCGCGGTGGTGGAACCGGCCGCGAGGGGAAGGGGAGGGGGCGAGGCCGGGGCAGAGGTCGTAGTGCTCGGGGAAGAGGAGGACGGGGCGGCGCGCCGGCTTCGCCCCCGCCAATGATGCCTTTTCCGATGGAAGGCCATGTTGGAGACCAACTCCGCGAGTTCTTCATCAGGCTGCGCCGGCCTCCGTGTCGCCGTCTTCGTCTTCCCGCCCCGTTTGCTCGGGAGATGGAGCGTGACCCGCCCTAATCCCTCAGATTGCACATGAGGGGCTGTGGGAATGGGGGCACATGGGTTGACGTCGACTTCCCGGCTCCTCGGGTCATGTACCTCCGTCGTGGATTGAAGATGTTCGCTCGCATCCACAGCCTGACGGCAGGGCCCGTCCTCTACTTCAAATTAATGGAGGACGACCTGCTCTCCGTCAAGGTCTCCGGAGACTTCGGGAGTCGCCTAGAGTGCTGCGTGGAGAGCTCCTCCGACGGAGATTCCGATGATGGAAGCTCTTCCTCGAGCGAAAGTGACGAGGAGGACAGCGGGGCAGATGAAGGGGATGAGTCCAACTAGGCATCGGACGCCCCGCGCCTGGGCGGGTGCGGCAGCAGCAGTATCTGCACCTGGTCGCTCCTCTGGCAGAGTTTTGGCCGGGGTGGGGCCAGCTCCTTGAACCTCTCAGGGCCGTCTCCTTGGGCGGCTGGCGTTGGGAGGTTGCAGAAGAGGAAGAGGGCGGGTGGCAAGGCCGTCAACTCGGAGTACGCGGGCACCGACGCCTTCATCGTATATTGCCGGTCGTGCCACCTCGTCTTCCAGCTCCTTTCGCGGCACCGTCATCACCGGCCCACCCGTGGGCGGCCCCCGAGGTGTTCTCTTGGTGCTTTCTGCTGCTCGTAGCTCGCCTAGGCGCCCCTTTTGCCCTTTCGCCTCCTTGACCTGCCTCCTGAGGAGAGGGACAAGAAAGGGATCACAGGCATCTTATCTCTTTTTTGATCTGTAAGCCTTCGGGCCTTGTTAAATTTAAATCTTGTAATCCCCCTCGTTCATGTTTTTCATTCCGTATGGACTGTACCTGTGTGGGATGCTTTTAATGAAAAAGGGATGTTTGCCGGGTTTTTCGTTCGTGGGTAGACCCCGCAACAAGGAGCGAATCCTTGTTACAATTTAAGATAAACGTTTTCACCCGGCAACAGGCCTTGCCGTCCCCCCACTTCGCTCGACCATTCTCGCGCCCTTGGCGGAGGCAGGGATGAAGCGGGCTTAGGCTCCTCGTTCTACTTCCTTGCCACCGCGACTACAACCAAATCCGGGCCCATGAGATAATCCTTGGGTATAGAAAAGGGGAGCACGGTGGCCTAGAAATAAAACGAGGTTTCACATATCCCAGTTCCGTTCCGAAATGCATGATAGAGGATGAAAGACTTATCTAGATCTGCAGCCCCCGGCAACCTTGTCTTGCCGCGGTTGGATCCTTGTGCTTGCAGCCCCCGGCAACTCTGGTTTGCCGGGGTCGGGACGCCGGTCCGTTTCCTTTCTTCCAAGTAGCTCAGCAGAAGTGCTCATGTGCCCTGCGAACCAAAGGAGGACAGAAAAGAAACAGATAGACGCGCACTCGACCTCTAGGCTAGGGGTTAGTCGCCGCTAAGCACTATCAACCCTAACCAAGGAAGAGACTCGACCTAGCATGCATGCTATAACTTAGGGCGCCAGCGCTTCATTTACTTATGCTCAGGGTCTGCGCCTGGCTTTGTACGAAGGGTTACATGCCTTGCCGGCAAAGCTTGTACAAAAGGTGGCTTGCCGGGAGGCCCGGCAAGCCGCGCCTTACGGGTAAAACTTGCGAAGATGCTCGATGTTCCAGGAGTTGCTCACTGGGACAGCATCTTCGGTCTCCAGGCGGACTGCGCCGGGCCTGGTGACTCGCATTACCCGATAAGGGCCTTCCCACTTTGGCGTCAACTTGTTGGAATTCTTGGCCGACTAAACGCGCTGAAGAACAAGGTCGCCTTCCTCAAAGCTTCGGGCATGAACCTTGCGGCTATGGTAGCGGTGCAAGGCTTGCTAGTAGCCTGCTGCTCTCACAGCCGCCCGAAGACGATCTTCCTCAAGGAGCGTCGCGTCATCTTGGCGCAACTGCTCTTGCTCAAGCTCATCATAAGCGAGCACTCGAGGTGACCCGTATATGAGTTCCGTGGGGAGAACTGCTTCTACCCCACATACTAGGGCAAAAGGTGTCTGGCTGGTGGCTCGATTTGGCGTCGTCCTCATCGACCAAAGAACCGCCAACAATTCATCAATCCAGTGCCTTCCACTCTTGCGTAGCTTGTCAAAAGTCTTTGTTCTTAGGCCTCGCAACACTTCAGCATTTGCCCTCTCCGCTTGGCCGTTGCTCCGTGGGTGTGCCACGGAAGCAAAACAGACCTTGCTGCCGAGGTCTTGAATGTATTGCATGAAGGTGTGGCTTGTGAACTGCGTGCCGTTGTTGGTGATGACTCTGTTTGGCACACCAAAATGGCAGACCAGTCCCTTGAAAAACTTGACAGCTAACTAAGCAGTCACCTTTCTCACTGCTTCCACCTCCGGCCACTTTGTGAACTTGTCGATTGCAACGTACAAGTACTCAAAGCCCCCGACAGCGCGGGGGAAAGGGCCCAGTATATCGAGCCCCCAGACCGAGAATGGCCAGGAGAGAGGGATTGTTTGAAGGGCTTGAGCTGGTTGATGAAGCTTCTTTGAATGGAACTGACACGCTTCACACTTGGTTACTAGTGCCGTTGCATCCTGGAGGGCGGTGGGCCAGAAGAAACCTTGCCGGAACGCCTTTCTGGCAAGGGCCCTCGACCCTATGTGGGAGCCACATATGCCTTCATGTATCTCTGCCAACAGCTCCAGTCCTTCCTCCCGGGGGATGCACTTCAATTTCACGCCGTTCGGCCTTCTCCTGTACAGGACGTCATCGACGAACTGGTACAGGGCGGACCGGCGGGCTACTTTTTCCGCTTCCTCCTGCTCCTCAGGAAGTTCCCCTGTTTGGAGGAATCGGACAGTATGTTGTGCCCATGCCGGAGCCTGGGGCTCGACGGCAAGGACCAAAGGCATTTCCTCAGCCATGGGTGCGGCTGTCTCCATGGCCAGGGCTTGACGCCCTGCTGGAGCCAGTTGCCCTTTGGCAGGCTCAGAGTCCGCGGCAGCACCCTTGCCGGCAGCCCCAGGGGGCTCGGTAGGAAAGTACTTGCCGGGACCTGACTTCCTCCGCTTGTTCTGCCCCGTTGATGGTTCGACGGATGGTTGAGTTAACCGGAGCAAAAAGGTACCTGGTTCCACAGGTAGCTTGAATGCAGCACGCTTTGACAGGTAATCGGCGATGTCGTTCTCCATTTGGGGGATGTGCTTCGCTTGGATACCGTCAAAGCGTTCCTCCAGCTTCCTCACCTCATCTACGTAAGCCTCCATCAATGGGCTCTGATAATCCTTGTTGACCTGCCTAACAACAAGCTGCGAGTCACCCCTGACGATGAGCTTCTTAACCCCGAGGTCTGCCGCGATCCTGAGACCGGCGAGCAATCCCTCGTACTCAGCAGTGTTGTTTGTGGACATCTCCCTGGGGAAGTGCATCTGGATCACGTACTTGAGGTGCTCTCCGGTGGGTGCGACAAGCAGCACACCGGCACTGGCGCCTTGCAGCGAGAAAGCCCCATCAAAGTACATGATCTAGTCGCGGTCTGCTTCCTTGCCGGGGAGAGTGGTCTCCTGGATTTCTTCGTCAGGCGTTGAGGTCCATTTTGCAATGAACTCCGCCAAGACTCTGCTCTGGATTGTCGAGGTACTTTCAAACTTCAAACCGAAACTTGATAACTCCAAGGCCCATTCCACAATCCTTCCGGTTGCATCTGGGTTATGCAGTATCCGTTGCAACGGGAGGCGGGTGACGACAGTGATCTCGTGGGCTTGGAAGTAATGACGCAGCTTCCTCGAGGCCATAAGGAGGCCGAAGAGCAATTTCTGCACACCGGAGTACCTCGATCTAGCTCCCTGCAAGAGGGAGCTGACAAAGTAAACCGGGTGCTGCATCATCTTCTTCTTCTGCACCACCTCACTCGACTGCGCGGGCACTGCCTTGGTGGCATCAGACTCTGCCGGGGGCCTCGCCTTGCCGGCACCAGGCCCTGCCGGGGGAATCTTTGGCTTGCCATCCGCTGGTTCTGCCGCCGTCACTGCCTCCTCGTCGACCTCCCTCTGTGCCACCAGTGCGGCGCTGACCACTTGATTCGTCGCCGCCAGATACAGCAGCAACGACTCTTGTGGTTTAGGCGCAACCAGTATTGGCGTGGAGGAAAGGTATTTCTTCAGATCCTGCAATGCTGCCTCGGCTTCTGGGGTCCACTCCATTGGGCCTGCCTTCTTCAAGATTTTGAAGAAAGGAAGGGCGCGCTCGGCGGACTTGGAGATGAATCGGCTCATGGCGGCGACGCAGCCGGTGAGCCGACGCACATCCTTGATCCGCTTGGGCGCCTCAATCTGCTCAATAGCCTTGATTTTGTCTGGGTTTGCCTCGATCCCGCGCTGCGACACAAAGAACCCGAGAAGCTTGCCGGACGGAACGCCGAAGACACACTTCTCAGGGTTCAGCTTGAGGTTGATCTTGCGCAGGTTGGCAAATGTCTCTTCCAGATCTTGCACAAGAGTTGCCCCGTCTTTGGTTTTGACCACTATGTCATCCATGTATGCTTCCATATTTCTATGGAGCTGGGGTTCAAAACCAATTTGGACTGCTCTTGCAAACGTCGAGCCAGCACTCTTCAACCCGAAAGGCATCCGTAAAAAGCAATACGTACCACATGGGGTGATGAATGCTGTCTTCTCTTCATCTTCTCTTGTCATGAAGATTTGGTGGTAGCCCGAGTAGGCGTCGAGGAATGACAACAGATCACACCCGGCCGTGGAGTCGACAATCTGGTCGATGCGCGGCAACGGGAAGGGGTCCTTAGGACAAGCCTTATTGATATCTGTGTAGTCAATACACAGCCTCCACTTCCCATTTGCCTTGCGCACCACTACCGGATTGGCCAACCACGTCGGGTGGAGCACTCCTCTCACCAAACCTGCCGCTTCCAACTTCCTGATCTCCTCTGTGATGAACTCCTGCCTCTCCAGAGCCTGCTTTCTGACCTTCTGCTTGACGGGCCGCGCATGAGGACAGACAGCTAGGTGGTGCTCAATCACCTCCCTGGGAACACCGGGGATGTCGGATGCTTGCCACGCAAACACGTCAACATTCGCCCGCAGGAAGGTGACGAGCGCGCCTTCCTATTTGCTGTCGAGGGTGGAGCCTATGGTGAAGGCCCCTCCCGTGCCATCCTCCCTGACGGACACCTTCTTGGTCTGCGGCGGCTCAGCTCTGGATTTCTTGCTCTTGCCGGTAGAGCTCTCTGGCACGTCCTCGACGGTAGCACAACACTCCGAGGAGGTGCGCTTGCCGGAGTGGGTGCGAGAGGTCTTGCCGGGCTTCTTCTTCCCTCCCGGGCCTTCAGCGGCAGGAGCAGGTGCCTTGACGGCAGCTGCTGCAATAGCTTCCCGGTAGAGTTGGTCGGCGCAAATCAGCGCGTCCTTCTTGTCGGAGGGGACGGAGATGATGGTCAACGGCCCGGGCATCTTTAGCATGTTGTAGGCGTAGTGTGATGCCGCCATGAACTTGGCTAGTGCCGGGCGGCCGAGGATCCCGTTGTAGGGCAAGGGGATCTCGGCCACGTCGAAGATGATCCTCTCCGTCCTGTAGTTCAACTCTCCTCCAAACGTCACGGGCAGTGTGACCTTCCCCTTCGGCTGGCTCCTCCCCGGATTGACCCCTTGAAACGTGCCCGTTTCCTCGAGGTCTTCATCAGGAATTTGCAGCCTTTTGATCACGACGGGCGAGATCAAGTTCAGGCCGGCCCCGCCGTCAACCAACATCTTGTTCACCTTGAGGTTGCGTATCGTTGGTGAGACCAACAATGGCAAACACCCGACCGCGGTTGTGCGGTCAGGGTGGTCCTTGGCGTCAAAGATGAGGGGCATGCTGGACCACTTCAGCGGCTTCTGAGCGTCGAACGACGGTTCCGCTGCTGTAATCTCACGCGCCCACTGCTTGAGCTGGCGGTGAGAAGTATGCAGCGAGGCGCCACCATCGACGCACATGGCCTCCGTAGCCTTCTGGAACTCTTGCTCACCGGACTCGTCGTCCTCGTCATGATCATCGTCTTCTTGTTTCTTGTCACGGCCCCGGGCGGGCCTCTCTTGCTGGTTGTCCTTGCCGCGGCGGCCTCCTTGGCCGCCACGCTTCTTGCCGGATCCCTCGGCACCATCCTGGTCCTTCTCCTTGTCCCGCCTCTCGTACTCAGCTTTTTGCTTCTCAGCAAGCAGCTCGACTTGTCGGCAGTTCTGGAGGTCGTGGCCCTTGGTGCGGTGGATCTTGCAGTATTGCTTGCCGGAGCTTCCTGGCTTGTCGGTAGCCGCCAAGGCCCGGCAGGCGGCGCACCCGGCAATCTCCTTGCCGGGGGCGTCTGCCTTGACCTTCTTGGCAGCGCCGGTGTCGTCAGATCCTTCAACGGCAAGCACGGCCTTGCCTTTGCGTTTCCTGTTGCGACGCCGGCCCTTCTTCGTCGGGGTGGCGGCGTCTTCGTCGGTAGAGTCGGTTTCCGCACCGGCGTCTTCGCCGGGGTACTTCCTTCCCTCTTCAGCCCGGGCGCACCTATCGGCCAGAACGTAGAGCTCGGCCACATCCTTAACCTTGGTCATCGCCAGCTCTTCGCGCATCTTGCGGTTGCGCACGTTCTGATGGAACGCGCTGATCACAGCGGCGGGATGAACGTCGGGGATGTTGTACTGCACCCGGCTGAATCTCTGGATGTATTTGCGCAGGGTTTCCCCTTCCTTCTGGGGAATGATATGCAGATCACTGGCCTGGCCATGAGCTTGGTGGCCTCCTGTGAAGGCGCCAACGAACTCATGGCACAGATCCGACCAAGAAGAAATGGAATCCGCCGGCAAGTGCATCAACCAAGACATAACATTGGGCTTTAGTGCCAGCGGGAAATAGTTGGCAAGCACCTTGTCGTCGCGAGCTCCAGCACCCTGCATCGCGATGGTGTAGATGCCGAGGAACTCGGACGGATGGGTCTTGCCAGTGTACTTCTCGTCGACGTCGGGCTTGAACATGCGGTGGGATGGCCACTGGAACTGCCGCAGCTCACGGGTGAAGGCCGGGCAGCCCACCTCGTAAGGTAGGCCGCTGGAGCCCCCCGGTGTTGGGTGGTCCATAGCGGGTCCCACCCGCTTGTCCGACTGGTGGCGCGTTTCGCGCCGTCGCTCGATGGTGGTCTGAGCGTCTTTGTGAGCTCGTTCCCGAAGAACCTGGCGCTGGTCGCGGAGGGTTCGCGGGTCGGACGACGCTATGGAGATGTTATCACAAGCGTCGTCACGATGGGCCGACGCCCACGGCGGCTGGCGAGGGGGAGGAGAGTGCACCGTGGCCACAGCTCCCCCGGTCCTCCCAACGTTAGCGTGTGGTGGCTCGGTGGAGCACCGTCCCGAGGGCCCCGCCGGCCGCGAATCGTCTTTGTTCGCGATGGCGACGAGGCTCCGGATGGTGGCCCTCCACTCGTCGAGCTTCTCTGCAGCAGGAGGGAAGTCGAGGAGCAGCTGCGCGCGCGCCAAAGCTTCTGCTGGCGTGGGCGGCGGCGACAGCTGCGTGGATCGCGGTGCGCTTCGACCTCTAACCACGTTAGAAGGAGCTCCGTTACGATCCAGCGATTGCGTGCCATTTTCGCCAGCACTTCGGCGGGCATGCTGAACTCCTTCATCTCGTGGACGACGCACAGGGCTCTTCCCATGGCGGTGCCTAGGGTCACCGGCGTGGTGACGCTGCTCGTCGCGCACACCATGGGAAGAGCGTGCAGCGGTCATCGGCGTGGGCGTCTTGGAGGTCGCTGCGCCGCCCGGGGGTGGCACAACGACACTCTTGAAGGGCCCCGCGCCACCTGCGGGGGTCCAGCTCCGTCTTTGGATCTGGCGATGTGCTGCCGGTCGTCTGGCGCGCGAACAACGCCGCTCGCCAGGCTCTGACTGCCACGACGATGCTGGTGTTCACGGACCGCGGCCCGGGTCCTGTCCGCGACCGGCCCACTGCTCGCCCGCACTGGCACGGGCCGTTCGGCTCCCAACGAGCCGATCACGGTGGCAGTCTTCTTCTTGGGAGCCATGGCGACGAAGAACTGCTAGGCTAGCTACTAGACCAGATTCTCACAATTGTGCCCCCTACCTGGCACGCCAAAGATGTCGGTGTGGAACGACACCTATGGGATCACAAGAATCCCTACTATGGTTGCCGGGGCGTGGGGTTGCGAGAAGAGCAGGATTAGTAACCAGCACGAGGATCGTTTACCCAGGTTCGGGCCGCGAGGATGCGTAAAACCCTAGTCCCGCTTTGGTGGGTGTATTTCAGAGAGTTCTTGAGCTCTCGAACTAGTTGTGGTGAGTGTGTGGTTCGAAAGAGCCGAATCCTTCTCCAGTATGCCATGGGCCTCCTTTTATAGTCGAAAGGGGCTGCCACAGTGGCACACAGGAGGTGGAAAGGCGCACACTGCTATGAGCTTATCGCTCGTATTACAGGACAAGACGCATTTAATGCGTAGCTTAGGTGTCCCCTTGCTTTATCGGGGACGGGGGCGAGGCCCGTCCCGTCCGGCGCCGCTCCTCCTTGCTTCGACACGCGCCCTGGCTAGCGACGCATGTGCCACCACGTAGGCAGGCAGGCAGCTGAGGTGGTGGAGCCTCCACGAAGATCTGCATGCCGCCATGCAGGCGCTTGATCAGTTGGCCTGGGAGCTGCATGTTGCCACGCAGGTGCCCGCCCAGCTGGTTGGGCTGGCAGCTGCATGTGAACGGTGGTGGAGACTTGGTTGGTGCGGGCCTGGTAGTGGCCCTGCTGGCGTCCTTGGTGAGGGCCTTGCCGGGTGGCCCGGCAAGGGTCTTGTCGTGGCGCGCTGTCGTCCCCGGCAAGGACCTTGCCGGGGGTCTGGTGGCCTTCCTCGGCAAGGATCCTGCCGAGGATCGTCGTCTTCTAATCCTCATCTAATCTTGAGTGTTCCTTGTCTTCACAAAGATCTGCATGCCACCATGGAGGTGCCTCCCGAGCCCTGGCCCAACGTGATGTTGGAGACCGTGGGCTCAAGGGTGGCTCGCTCTGTTGGTGTGGGGTGAGCTTCCCCGGCAAGGGTCTTGCTGGGGCTGCTGAGGCTGCCCCGGCAAGGGTCTTGCTGGGGGAACCTGCTTCGTCCCTCTGCTCTTTGTGGTTTTGGCCTTGGCGTTGCTCTGGTTATCTTGGGCTTCGGTCTTACCTTGGCTTACCTCCCCTGTTCTGCTTGGCATGACCATGGGCGCGGCTCCGACTGCCCGTGCACAGGTAAAGGGGTACAAAAGTGCGCCCCTCCTTTTGTACACCGACAGGAGCCCCGGGCCTGGGCCACACATAAGCGTGACACGTTGTTGGGCCAGGCCCAAAATGGTGCGCGGGCAGGCGGGGCGGTTTTTACCGCGGTAAAACTTTTCGCGCGCTGCACTTCCAATGATCCGCGCGCGGCATGGCGTGGAGGGGTGCACGTGACGTGGGCGGCATGCGTGGGGTGGTTCCTGCACGCATGCGTCAAATCGCAGTAAATGGGCAGCTCGCGCCTTCCCCATGAAAGGAGGGAGGCGTGGAGGCGCGGCTTATTTACTGCGCGGCGCCGGGTTGCGGTCTCCAAGGCGTCCACACCCCATGATCACGGGGTGGGGAGAGGTCGCTTCACCCGTCCCCTCGATTCTGCACGTTTGCCACGCGTCCTCCATGCGCTTGGGGTGGCAAGCGGTGGAGGCGGGAAACCGGGCCGTCGCTGGTTGGGGCAGCGGGTCGGCCTCGATTCCCCGCGCCTCTGGTGGCTGGATTGGCCGAGCGGGGCGGCCAAGCCCCGACCCAGCCCCTTTATAAGGAGGGGGAAGGGGGGAATGGCATCCCGCACTCTTCTGTCATCTATCTCCTCCTGCTTCCGCTTCTTCTTTCACTAGCCATGGAGAAAGGGAATCCTGGTCCTTCGTCAGTGGCGGTGACGGTCGCCGCTCGACACCGCGTCCCTCCCCCTCCTGAGCCCGCGGTGGTGGAACCGGCCGCGAGGGGAAGGGGGAGGGGCGAGGCCGGGGCAGAGGTCGTAGTGCTCAGGGAAGAGGAGGACGGGGCGGCGCGCCGGCTTCGCCCCCGCCAATGATGCCTTTTCCGATGGAAGGCCATGTTGGAGACCAGCCCCGTGAGTTCTTCATCAGGCTGCGCCGGCCTCCGCGTCGCTGTCTTCGTCTTCCCGCCCCGTTTGCTCGGGAGATGGAGCGTGACCCGCCCCAATCCCTCAGATTGCACATGAGGGGCTGTGGGAATGGGGGCACGCGGGTTGACGTCAACTTCCTGGCTCCTCGGGTCATGTACCTCCGTCGTGGATTGAAGACGCTCGCTCACATCCACAGCCTGACGGCAGGGCTCGTCCTCTACTTCAAATTAATGGAGGACGGCCTGCTCTCCGTCAAGGTCTTCGGAGACTTCGAAACTCGCCTGGAGTGCTGCGTGGAGAGCTCCTCTGATGGAGATTCCGACGATGGAAGCTCTTCCTCGAGCGAAAGTGACGAGGAGGACAGCGGGGCAGATGACGGGGACGAGTCCGACTAGGCGTCGGACGCCCCGCGCCTGGGCGGGTGCGGCAGCAGCAGCATCTGCACCTGGTCGCTCCTCCGGCAGAGTTTTGGCGGGGGTGGGGCCAGCTCCTTGAACCTCTCGGGGCCGTCTCCTTGGGCGGCTGGCGTTGGGAGGTTGCAGAAGAGGAAGAGGGCGGGCGGCAAGGCCGTCAACTCAGAGTATGCGGGCACCGACGCCTTCATCGCGTATTGCCGCTCCTGGCACCTCGTCTTCCAGCTCCTTTCCCGGCACCGTCATCACCGGCCCACCCATGGGCGGCCTCCGAGGTGTTCTCTTGGTGCTTTCTGCTGCTCGTAGCTCGCCTAGGCGCCCCTTTTGCCCTTTCGCCTCCTTGACCTGCCTCCTAAGGCGATGGACAAGAAAGGGATCACGGGCATCTTATCTCTTTTTTGATCTGTAAGCCTTCGGGCCTTGTTAAATTTAAAGCTTGTAATCCCCCTCGTTCATGTTTTTCATTCCGTACGGACTGTACCTGTGTGGGATGCTTTGGCGTTGCTCTGGTTATCTTGGGCTTCGGTCTTGCCGGGGGAACCTGCTTCGTCCCTGCTTCGTCCCTCTACTCTTTGTGGTTTTGGCCTTGGCGTTGCTCTGGTTATCTTGGGCTTCGGTCTTACCTTGGCTCACCTCCCCTGTTCTACTTGGCGTGACCGTGGGCGCGGCTCTGACTGCCCGTGCACAGGTAAAGGGGTACAAAAGTGCGCCCCTCCTTTTGTACACCGACACTAGGGATCAAACCCTAACAAAACTAACTTGATTACGTGATGAATCTCATCCAACTCCTCACCGACCAGTGAGCCTACGAAGGAATTACCCACTCCTAGTGGGGAGCATCATGGAATTGGCGATGAAGGAGGGTTGGTGATGATGAAGATCGAAGATCCCCCTCTCCGGAGCCCAAAATGGACTCCAGATTTGGCCTCCCGATGAAGAATAGGAGGTGGCGGCGGCTCCGTATCCTGAAACGAGATAATTCTTCCTCCCAGTTTATTTTCTGGAAAAATAGGTATTTATGGAGTTGGAATCAGGGTCCGCGGGGCCACCAGGTGGGCACAACCCACCTGGGCGTGCCTGAGGGGGGGGGGGTGGCACCCGTCGGGTTTGGGTATGGGTATGGGTAGAGTTACCCCATACCCTTACCCATCCTCCTCGAGCTTACCCATTACCCGTACCCATACCACTCAATGGGTACAATTTTCCCCCATACCCATCACCCGACAGGGTAAATGGGTACCCACGGGTAAAAATACCCGTGTGCACACATCAACTTGAGCAACATGTAGTCATAATCGACAAGATATCATTGACCTCTTTCGTTTCATTTCTAGCCAAACTTTAGTAATTATCTTCTGTTTGTGTACTTCGTTGATGTCTTCCACCTCCTCCTACACATCTAATCATCAGAAAGAACAACATGATCTCCATCTTCATCCATTGGGGCAGATTTAACATTGGGATATTCACAAGGAGGCTGCTGAGCTTGTACTACTGCAAAAGGAGCATAAATAACAAAATAGACATCAAATTCATATATATAGTCTATTGAATATAATACTTGATTCTTAATGAGCACTGAAATTACGATGCTCATATATACATAATACACTATGTACTGAAATCTTGTATTTATATAACATCTCTAGATGTCGTATATCTTGTATTTATAGAAAAATCATATTCATCGCAATAGCTATATACTGTATACATCATATATAAGAAGAAATCAATGCTTATATGCACGAATGCAACACCTCATCCATATAAAAAAACTACAAGATCAATGCTCCATCCATCGACGAGATCGGGGTTGTCGTGCCATGATCCTGGCCGTGGTGGCCGCCGCCCTCTGACTAAATCCGCATGAGTGTGAGCTGCATCCGCTTATCCCGGTCGCTGTCCTCACGGAAGCCGTGGTCCTCATCTGCAAGGTCCATGGCGTCCGAGCAACTAGAGGCGCTAGCAACGGCGAGGCAGTGAGAAGCCGGAGGCAGCGACTAGTGATGGATGAGGTGGTGAGGAGACGAGATGAGACAAGGAAATGAGGAGGATATCTATCTTAATATGGGATGTGATCACGTATTCATTATTCACCATCACCTAATCACGTTAATCTAGGAGAGTAGGAGAGATTTATGGGATTCGTTCTGCCATTACATGTTTCCTTTCCATGTTACCATGTACCTACTGTCAACGTGGGCCACTCATGTGGTCAATGGCTACGGGATTAGACTCATTTTGTCGGAAATTAAATTAGATAAATAAATAGTGAGTGCCCACTTAACATATTTTATGTGGGTCTATGGGTACACGGGTATGGGTTATGATATCCCATACCCGTACCCACTATACCCGATGGGTTTAATATTTTTCTATTTATATACCCATGGGTAATCTTTTATCCCATACCCTTGCCCTAATAGGGTTTTTACCCGCCGGGTACGCAGGTAATGGGTACCCATTGCCATCCTTAGCCCTGGTGGGTTGTGCTCACCCAGCGGCCCCCTCTGGTGGTTTTTGGCTCCAATATTTTTCTTTTATTCTGAAATAATTCTCCAAAATTTTTTGTTCCAATTTGAGAACTTTTATTTCTGCACAAAAACAACACTATGGTAGTTCTGCTGAAAACAACGTCAGTCCGGGTAAGTTTCATTCAAATCTTGCAAATTAGAGTCCAAAACAAGAGTAAAAGTGTTAGGAAAAGTAGATACGACGGAGACGTATCAGCGGACAGCACGCAGGTTCGGCTGCGGTGTGCGGCTGCCGTCGCCGCAGAATAACAGGGGGTGTGGGTGAGTAGAGGGATGGCCTGGCCAGTGGTTCGAGTAGTAGGGAGCGGTGAGGCATGCGCGACAGCACAACCGGTCACGGGAGGCAGGAGCACGCGGTGGTTTGGATGGCCAGAGCAAGAAAATCAGAGGTTGAAGAAGCAGGGCGACCGTTGGATGTTAACAATCCAATGGTCATTGGTGATAGGATCGTTTGTTGACTAAGTCGACAAAGCCCTGCGTACGCGTCAACTTAGTAGGGCCACAAGTCAGCCTCCAAATCTGGTGGGCCCCAGCTGTCATAGGGAGCAATCATTATTTTTCGCTTAATAAGGAGGCACTTCCTTCCGTGCCAAGATATAGCTGGTGGGTCCGAACTGTCATGGGGGCGATTTTTTGGCGTAATAAGGAGGTACTTGCTTGCGTGTGGCCATGGACCATGTGGGTCCCAACTGTCAGCCTCTCCATATACATCCCTCTTCCGATGTTGTTGTTTGTTGACAACGTTGACCATGCCATGCCGAGAACGCCAACGTGATGGACGACGGCGAGACCCAGGAAGGGAATGACCCAGAGGCGGCGAAGCCACAGTAGTGGAGGGATGTGGGTGAGTAGAGGGATGGCCTGGCTAGCGGTGTGAGTAGTAGCGGGCTGTGAGGCCTACGCGACAGCACAACCGGCCACGGGAGGCGGGAGCAGGCGGTCCCGCCGGTGCTGGATTTGACGGCTGGAGCAAGAAGATCAGAGATTGAAGAAGCATGACGGCCGTTGGATTGACATCTAACGGTCACTTCTGCTAGAATCGTTTGTTGACGTATATCATAAGTAAAAAATCTTGCATACGCATCAACTTAATAGGCCCACAAGTCAGCCCATTCCCTAATTTTTTTAATAATTTAGAGCTCACTGCAACTTCTTATGCAACTTATTGCAGTCCGGGTTTCTTTGTTGGCCAAGGCTAGGGTTAAAAATTTAAATGAAATTTCGCATATTTTGGTGGGGTCCAAACTATTTTTCATAACGAAATGTCAAGCCAGATTTAAAGTAATTTGAAGATATATTTAAATTAGATTAAAGCCCAGTGAAATTGGAATATGAAAATGTGAAAAATTCAGAAATTTGAAAGTAATTGCCAATTTGTCATGTTTTTTATATTTACAGCCCATTTCATATTACTTTTAAGATTTGCAGCTGTCTTGAAAGAGTTGCAGCCCAGCAGGACGGAAAAAATAAGTAGGCCTGGATTGGGTATTCTTCAGAAAAACAAACTGGGCTAGCCATTTTCACAAAGAAAAAATAGCTAGGCTGGTCATGTGGTGAACGTAAAATAGAAGCCTCGGCTAGACGGGCCACAACCTAGTTGAAACCTTGCTCCGTCTCAACAATAACAAAAAAATACTACTCGAGCAGCTACGTCCCAGGTATCAGCCGATCTTGTGCTGTTGTCTTGTCTATTGACTATACGCTGACAATGTCGTGGGTCCTAGATGTTAACAAACCACTAGGAGGAAGCATTTTCTTTTTCTATGCGCTGACAATGGAGTATATAACAAAAAAAATGAGGAACTTGCTTTGCGTACGACCATGGACATGGTGGGTCCCTACTGTCATCCTCTCCACATACAGTCCTCTCCCGATTCCTCTTGTTTGTTGACCATGTTGACAACGCGAGAGGGCGCCGCCACGACGAGCGCACCAAAGTGCGCGAAGGACGACAACTGCTACCTCTTGAGCTTGCGTTTGTTATTCCCTTGAAGAGGAAAGGGTGATGCAACAAAGTAGCGTAAGTATTTCCCTTAGTTTTTGAGAACCAAGCTATCAATCCAGTAGGAGACTACAGACTAGTCGCCTCGTACCTACACAAACAAATAAGAACCTTGCAACCAACGCGATAAAGGGGTTGTCAATCCCTTCACGGCCACTTGCAAAAGTGAGATCTGATAGAGATAATAAGATAAATATTTTTGGTATTTTTATGATATAGATTGGAAAGTAAAGATTGCACAAAAAAAATAGATTGGAAACTTATATGATGGAAAATAGACCCGGGGGCCATAGGTTTCACTAGTGGCTTCTCTTAAGATAGCATAAGTATTACGGTGGGTGAACAAATTACTGTCGAGCAATTGATAGAAAAGTGCATAGTTATGAGAATATCTAGGCATGATCATGTATATAGGCATCACGTCCGCGACAAGTAGACCGAAACGATTCTGCATCTACTACTATTACTCCACACATCGACCACTATCCAGCATGCATCTAGAGTATTAAGTTCATAAGAACAGAGTAACGCATTAGGCAAGATGACATGATGTAGAGGGATAAACTCAAGCAATATGATCTAAACCCCATCTTTTTATCCTCGATGGCAACAATACAATGCGTGCCTTGCTGCCCCTGCTGTCACTGGGAAAGGACACCGCAAGATTGAACCCAAAGCTAAGCACTTCTCCCATTGCATTGCAAGAAAGATCAATCTAGTAGGCCAAACCAAAAAGATAATTCGAAGAGACTTGCAAAGATAACAAATCATTCATAAAAGAATTCAGAGGAGATTCAAATATTGTTCATAGATAATCTTGATCATAAACCCACAATTCATCGGATCTCGACAAACACACCGCAAAAAGAATTACATCAAATAGATCTCCAAGAAGATCGAGGAGAACTTTGTATTGAGATCCAAAGAGAGAGAAGAAGCCATCTAGCTAATAACTATGGACCCGAAGGTCTGCGGTAAACTACTCACACATCATCGGAGAGGCTATGGTTTTGATGTAGAAGCCCTCCATGATCGATTCCCCCTCCGGTGGAGCACTGGAAAAGGCCCCAAGATGGGATCTCACGCATACAGAAGGTTGTGGCGGTGGAAATAGGGTTTCGTGGTGCTCCTGGATGTTTTCAGGGTATATGGATATATATATAGGAGGAAGAAGTAGGTCGGTGGAGCTGCGAGGGGCCCACGAGAATGGGGGGCGCGCCCAGGGGGGCAGGCGCGCCTCCCTGCCTCGTGGCCTCCTCGCTTCTTTCTTGACGTCCACTCCAAGTCACCTGGATCACATTTGTTCCAAGAATAACTCTCCCGAAGATTTCATTCCATTTGGATTCCGTTTGATATTCCTTTTCTGCGAAACACAGAAATAGGCAAAACACAACAATTTGCACTGGGCCTTTGGTTAGTAGGTTAGTCCCAAAAATAATATAAAAGTGCTTAGTAAAGCCCATTAAACATCCATTCACACATGAAGAGATCGACGCTGTGGTTAAAGAGATGCCTTCTGACCGAGCACCTGGCCCGGACGGGTTTAGTGGAGCATTCCTCCAGGCTTGCTGGCCTTTGATCAAGTCTGACTTTTATGCTCTATGCTCCCAATTCCATGCTGGTGACCTGGACCTAACAAGCATCAATGCTGGCCTTATCACTCTGATCCCGAAGGTTCGCTCGCCGGAGTCAGTCAATGACTACAGACCGATAACATTACTAAACTGTTGCCTCAAGCTAATCACCAAACTCTTGGCAATTCGACTACAAAAGATCATATTGATTCTGGTCCACCGCAACCAATACGGTTTTCTCAAAGGCCGGACCATTCAGGATTGCCTGGCTTGGGCCTTCCAATATATCCATCAATGTCATGCATCAAAAAGAAAAATCATATTGCTCAAATTGGACTTTGCAAAAGCATTTGACACTATTGGCGATGATCCTATGATCAACATCATGCGTCATATGGGATTCACTGACAAATGGCTCAATTGGATTCATTGTATTTTTTCTACTGGACGATCTTCCATTCTGCTCAATGGTGTACCGGGCCGCCAATTTCATTGTAAAAGTGGGGTACGCCAGGGGGATCCTCTCTCCCCCCAGCTCTTTGTCCTCGCAGCTGATCTCCTTCAGGCTGCCATCAACAATGTGTTTAGGCATGGGAGGATCGAGCTGCCTTTTCCTTGCCCTGGTCAATCTGAATATCCGGTCATCCAGTACGCCGATGATACCATCCTGGCCCTCCCTGCCTGCCCACGTCAAGCTGAAATTATCAAGCAGATTCTCTCGTACTATGTACTATCCATTGGTCTCAAGATCGACTTCAACAAGTCCACTCTTATCCCTATAAATCTTGACGATGCCTCAACTGCTGAGCTCGCTAGCATCTTCGGCTGTTCGATTGGCACCATGCCTTTTATGTATCTTGGACTTCCCATGGGTACCTCGAAACCTACTGTACAAGACCTCATGCCGCTTGTATGCAGCGCCGAGCGACGCCTCACTGCGACAATCTCCATGATGTCGTATGGGGGAAAGCTTTCCTGGCTTAACGCAACCATCACATCCTTGCTTATTTATGCCATGTGCACACTGAAGATACACCCCCAAGTCATTGAGATGTTAGATCAGATCTGTCGCCGCTGCCTTTGGAATAAGAAGACTGAGCACGGAGAGAAATGCAACTCACTAGCTGCTTGGGACATGGTCTATAAACCAAAGAAAAATGGAGGCTTGGGAGTGATTAATCTGAAACTTCAGAACGAAGCTTTGCTCATGAAGTTCTTGCACAAATTCTATAACAAGAAAGATGTCCCATGGGTGCACCTTCTTTGGGACACCTACTATACAGGCAAAATTCCTCATGCTGTGGACGCGGTGGGCTCGTTCTGGTGGCGTGACGTGCTTAAACTTACACCTCAATACCGCGGGATCTCATGTGTCCAGGTGGTTGATGGGACAACTGCTCTCATATGGAAAGATCTTTGGCTAAACAAAACTTTAGAGATGTCGCACCCCCGGGCCTTTTCTTTTGCCTTGCATGAAGACGCATCCATCAAGGATTTCTTGGAGAGCACGTCACTGCATGCACTCTTTCACCTGCCCCTCTCTCCTGAAGCCCTTTTGGAAGTTCGTGATATGCAGTCCCTAACCACTCATATGCGCCCCTCCACGACCTCCACTGACGTATGGCACTATACCTAGGGGAAAACGGAGTTCAAAGCTGCAGATTACTAAAAATTCTGTTTCAGAGGCTGCTGTGGCGATCTAAAAGCACCATGAAAATCAAAGTCTTCGGATGGTTGCTTCTGCTTGATCGACTGAACACAAGGAACATGCTAAAGCATTGTCATTACAACATTGGTGAGGTGTTTGACTGCCTTCTCCGTGGGCAACATATTGAAGAAACGGTGGACCACATGATCTTCACCTGCCCGTTCAGTAAAGCTTGTTGAGAGAAGATTGATATTGCATGGCCTGAGTTTGATTCCAGACTTGATCTGATCACGCAAATCAATGAGACTGGGCATAGACCTCTCTTCATGGAAATCTTCCTCACGGCAGCTTGGAGTTTGTGGAAGGAGCGCAATAACAAACACTTCAGAGGGGTCAACCCTAGTACTGCTTCCTGGTTGACACGTTTCAAAGGAGAATTTGGCCTCCTCCAACACAGGGTGAAAGAGGCACAGAAGTCTATTGTAACTACTTTTTGTAACTCACTAGCCTAACTCCCCCCTTGATCCTCGAGTAGTGACTACTTGTACAGTGCTCCTTCATAACCCCCCTCCCCCCGGGGTGGGGGTGATGGTAGGACACCATCTTGTAACAATTCTGTAACTCACATGTAACTCTTTACAAAAAGAAGAAAACATATACAAACAGTAGGAGCCTCTCCTACTGTCTTTCCATCAAAAAACATCCAAAACAGATAATATAATAGCATGGAACAATAAAAAATTATAGATACGTTGGAGACGTATTATGGATACATCCCCAAGCTTAATTCCTGCTCGTCCTCGAGTAGGTAAATGATAAAAACAGAATTTTTGATGTGGAATGCTACCTAGCATAATTCTCAATGTAATTTTCTTTATTGTGGCATGAATGTTCAGATCCGAAAAATTCAAGACAAAAGTTTAATATTGACATGAAAATAATAATACTTCAAGCATACTAACAAAGCAATCATGTCTTCTCAAAATAACATGGCCAAAGAAAGTTATCCCTACAAAATCATATAGTCTGGCTATGCTCTATCTTCATCACACAAAGTATTTAATCATGCACAACCCTGATGACAAGCCAAGCAATTGTTTCATACTTTTGATGTTCTCAAACTTTTTCAATCTTCACGCAATACATGAGCGTGAGCCATGGACATAGCACTATATGTGAAATAGAATGGTGGTTGTGGAGAAGACAAAAAGGAGAAGATAGTCTCACATCAACTAGGCGTATCAACGGGCTATGGAGATGCCCATCAACAGATATCAATGTGAGTGAGTAGATTGCCATGCAACGGATGCACTAGAGGTATAAGTGTATGAAAGCTCAACAAAAGAAACTAAGTGGGTGTGCATCCAACTCGCTTGCTCACGAAGACCTAGGGCATTTTGAGGAAGCCCATCATTGGAATATACAAGCCAAGTTCTATAATGTAAAATTCCCACTAGGATATGAAAGTGACAACATAGGAGACTCTCTATTATGAAGATCATGGTGCTACTTTGAAGCACAAGTGTGGTAAAAGGATAGTAACATTGTCCCTTCTCTCTTTTTCTCTCATTTTTTTGTTTGGGCCTTTTTCTCTTTTTTGCCTCTTTTTTTCTTTTTTTGTCCGGAGTCTCATCCCAACTTGTGGGGGAATCATAGTCTCCATCATCCTTTCCTCACATGGGACAATGCTCTAATAATAATGATCATCACACTTTTATTTACTTACAACTCAATACTTGGAACAAAATATGACTCTATGTGAATGCCTCCGGCGGTGTACCGAGATATGCAATGAATCAAGAGTGACATGTATGAAAGAATTATAAAGGTGGCTTTGCCACAAATACGATGTCAACTACATGATCATGCAAAGCAATATGACAATGATGGAACGTGTCATAATAAATGAAACGGTGGAAAGTTGCATGGCAATATATCTCGGAATGTCTATGGAAATGCTATAATAGGTAGGTATGGTGGCTGTTTTGAGGAAGATATAAGGAGGTTTATGTGTGATAGAGCGTATCATATCACGGGGTTTGGATGCACCGGCGAAGTTTGCACCAACTCTCAAGGTGAGAAAGGGCAATGCACGGTACCGAAGAGGCTAGGAATGATGGAAAGGTGAGAGTGCGTATAATCCATGGACTCAACATTAGTCATAAAGAACTCACATACTTATTGGAAAAATCTATTAGTTATCAAAACAAAGTACTACGCACATGCTCCTAGGGGGATAGATTGGTAGGAAAACACCATCGCTCGTCCCCGACCGCCACTCATAAGGAAGAAAATCAATAAATAAATCATGCTCCGACTTCATCACATAAAGGTTCACCATACGTGCATGCTACGGGAATCACAAACTTTAGAACAAGTATTTCTCAAATTCACAACTACTCAACTAGCATGACTCTAATATCACCATCTTCATATCTCAAAACAATCATCAAGTATCAAACTTCTCATAGTATTCAATGCACTTTATATGATAGTTTTTATTATACCCATCTTGGATGTTCATCATATTAGGACTAATTTTATAGCCGAAGCAAACTGCCATGCTATTCTAAAAGACTCTCAAAATAATATAAGTGAAGCATGAGAGATCAATAATGTCTATAAAATAAAACCACCACCGTGCTCTAAAAGATATAAGTGAAGCACTAGAGCAAAATTATCTAGCTCAAAAGATATAAGTGAAGCACATAGAGTATTCTAAAAAATTCCGATTCATGTGTGTCTCTCCCAAAAGGTGTGTACAGCAAGGATGATTGTGGTAAACTAAAAAGAAAAGACTCAAATCATACAAGACGCTCCAAGCAAAACACATATCATGTGGTGAATAAAAATATAGCCTAAAGTAAAGTTACCGATAGACGAAGACGAAAGAGGGGATGCCTTCCGGGGCATCCCCAAGCTTAGGCTTTTGGTTGTCCTTGAATTTTACCTTGGGTTGCCTTGGGCATCCCCAAGCTTAGGCTCTTTCCACTCCTTATTCCATAATCCATCAAATCTTTACCCAAAACTTGAAAACTTCACAACACAAAACTCAACAGAAAATCTCATGAGCTCCGTTAGGGAAAGAAAACAAACCACCACTTCAAGGTACTGTAATGAACTCATTCTTTATTTATATTGGTGTTAAACCTACTGTATTCCAACTTCTCTATGGTTCATACCCTCCGATACTAGCCATAGATTCATCAAAATAAGCAAACAACACACGAAAAACAGAATCTGTCAAAAACAGAACAGTCTGTAGTAATCTGTATCAAACGTAAACTTTCTGTAACTCAAAAATTCTACAAAAATAGGACGACCTAAATAATTTTTTTATTGATCTACTTCAATTAGAATCAGTATTTTATCACGTTCTGGTGATTTTTAACAATTGTTTTCATGAGCAGAAAGTTTCTGATTTTTTCAGCAAGATCAAATAACTATCATCCAAGAAGATTCTATAGGTTTTACTTGGCACAAACACTAATTTAAAACATAAAACCACATCTAAACAGAAGATAGAAGAATTATTTATTACTAAACAGAAACAAAAAGCAAGAAACAAAAATAAAATTGGGCTGCCTCCCAACAAGCGCTATCGTTTAACGCCCCTAGCTAGGCATTGATAATTTTAATGATGCTCACATCAAAGACAAGAATTAAAGCACAAAGAGAGCATATTAAAACACGTGACAAACACATATAAGTCTAACATACTTACTATGCATAGGCATCTTATAGGAAAACAAATTATCATAGCAAGCAAAAACTAGCATATGCAAGGAAGTGGAAAGAAACAATAGCAATCTCAACATAACGAGAGGTAATTTTGTAACATGAAAATTCCTACAACCATATTTTCCTCTCTCATAATAATTACATGTAGGAACATAAGAAAATTCAACAATATAGCTATCAAAAAACATATTCTTAACACGATCCACATGTATGCAAAGTTGACACTCTTCCAAAATAGTGGGATTATCATCAACTAAAGTCATGACCTCTCCAAACCCACTTTTATCAAAAATACCATAAGATTGAACATTCACCAAATATGTGGGATCTAAAGTTGACACTCTTCCGAACCAACTTTCAATATTATTACAAACACTATTATCAATCTCATATTCATCATGGGGCTTAAATAAATTTTCAAGATCATAAGAAGAATCACCCCAATCATGATCATTGCAACAAGTAGTAGACATAGAAAAACTAGCATCCCCAAGCTTAGGGTTTTGCATATTATTAGCACAATTGACATCAAGAGAATTTATAGTAACATCATTTTAATCATGCTTTTCATCGAAGGAACTATCATGTATGGGTGCAATAGCAACGATCTCATGTTTAACATAATGAACTATAGCAAATTTGTCTTCATAAATATTGGCATCATGGCCACAAGAATAGCAAGCATCATGTTCATCAAGGGGTATTTCAATCAAATCATCGGAATCATAATTATCTATAGATTCGTGCATATCATTATTTTCTTCCAAAGCAACGGTCATTCTCTCAATAAATTCCTTAACATAGGCATTATGAGCATAGTTTTCATAGCAATATTTAAGTATGTCGGAATTTTCAGAATTGTAGAGAGTAGTATCATAATTTTCAATCAAAGAAGCAACTTCACGAGCACCCTTAAAAACGACAAATTCTTCAATTTGTTCGATATCATAGTAACTATAAACACCCTTTCCATAAGAAGATATGATTTCATTATCATTGAACTCACATAGGTAGGGAAGGTGTTTTTAGGGTTCTTAGGGCAACAAGTAAAGTCATAAATTTCACGAAGATTCCAAGCATAGCATAGCAAACTATTTATTTGATACCATAAGAGCTTCCCCTTTTCAAACAAACGATGACACACAAAATGAGCATGCTCATCTAAAGATTTTCCCTCAACTAAACTAGTTAGGTTTCAGCACGAGCACATATAGATCGAAGATGATCCAAGTAGAACACTTTAAATGGATCCATATCAATAGGTTTTTAGCCAGCGAAGATGCAAGCATATAAAAGGCACATGGTAACACAAGCAAACAATAGATCTGGCGAGAAAAAGGCAAACAAAAAAGAAGGCGAATAAAACGGCAAACGTGAAGTGGGGGAGAGGAAAACGAGAGGCAAATTGCAAATAATGTAATGCGAGGGATAAGAGTTTGTGATGGGTACTTTGTATGTGTTGAATTGACTTGACTTGGCATAGATCTCCCCGGCAACGGAGCCAGAAATGGCTAGTTGCTGGGAGATCAAATCTTGACTTGACTTGGCGTAAGCCTCCCCGGCAATGGCGCCAGAAATCCTTCTTGCTACCTCTTGAGCTTGTGTTGGTTTTTCCCTTGAAGAGGAAAGGGTGATGCAGCAAAGTAGCGTAAGTATTTCCCTCAGTTTTTGAGAACCAAGGTATCAATGCAGTAGGAGACTACACGCAAGTTGCCTCGTACTTACACAAACAACTAAGAACCTTGCAACCAACGCGACAAAGGGGTTGTCAATCCCTTCACGGCCACTTGCAAAAGTGAGATCTGATAGAGATAATAAGATAAATATTTTTGGTATTTTTATGATATAGATTGGAAAGTAAAGATTGCAAAATAAAATAGATTGGAAACTTATATGATGGAAAATAGACCCGGGGGCCATAGGGGTTTCACTAGTGGCTTCTCTCAAGATAGCATAAGTATTACGGTGGGTGAACAAATTACTGTCGAGCAATTGATAGAAAAGTGCATAGTTATGAGAATATCTAGGCATGATCATGTATATAGGCATCACGTCCGCGACAAGTAGACCAAAACGATTCTGCATCTACTACTATTACTCCACACATCGACCGCTATCCAGCATGCATCTAGAGTATTAAGTTCATAAGAACAGAGTAACGCATTAGGCAAGATGACATGATGTAGAGGGATAAACTCAAGCAATATGATATAAACCCCATCTTTTTATCCTCGATGGCAACAATACAATGCGTGCCTTGCTGCCCCTGCTGTCGCTGGGAAAGGACACCGCAAGATTGAACCCAAAGCTAAGCAGTTCTCCCATTGCAAGAAAGATCAATCTAGTAGGCCAAACCAAACTGATAATTCGAAGAGACTTGCAAAGATAACAAATCATACATAAAAGAATTCAGAGGAGATTCAAATATTGTTCATAGATAATCTTGATCATAAACCCACAATTCATCGGATCTCGACAAACACACCGCAAAAAGAATTACATCAAATAGATCTCCAAGAAGATCGAGGAGAACTTTGTATTAAGATCCAAAGAGAGAGAAGAAACCTTCTAGCTAATAACTATGGACCCGAAGGTCTGTGGTAAACTACTCGCACATCATCGGAGAGGCTATGGTGTTGATGTAGAAGCCCTCCGTGATCGATTTCCCCTCCGGCGGTGTCGGTGTACAAAAGTAGGGGCTGTCCTTTTGACCCCTTTACTTGTGCACGGGCAGTGAGAGCTGCACCCGCGGTCACACTTAACAAGGCAGAGGAGGGAAGCTGAAGGGAAACCGAAGCATAAGGCCAACAAAAACAACGCCAAGACCAAGAACACAAAGAGCAGAGGGACGAAGCAGGTTCCCCCGGTAAGACCCTTGCCGGGGTAGCCTCAGCAGCCCCGGCAAGAGCCTTGCCGGGGCAGCTCGCCCGATGCTAGCGGAGCAAGCCACCCTTGAGCCCACGGGTTCCAACCCAACCAACTACATTGGAACCAAGGTTCGGGAGGCGCCTCTGTGGTGGCATGCAAATCTTCGTCAAGATAAATAACATGTGAAATCTGATGAGGACCAGAAGACGGCGACCCTCGGCGGGATCCTGGCCGAGGAAATCCACAAGACCCCCGCCAAGCGCCTTGCCGGGGACGACTGCAATGCCACGGCAAGACCCTTGCCGGGCCCCCGGCAAGACCCTTGCCGAGGGCATCAGCGGGGCCACTGCCAGGCCCGCACCAGCCAAGACTCCACCGCCGTCCCCAAGCAGCTGCTAGCTCAACCAGCTGGGTAGGCACCTGCGTGGCGATGGGCGGCCTCTACACCGACTCATCAAGCACCTGCGTGGTGGCATGAAACCCTTCGTGAAGGCTCCACCACCGTGCCAGCCCAGCAGCCAGCCAATGTGGCGCCGCGATGCCTCATCAGCTCGGACGCGTGTCAAGGCCACGCTAGGCGGCGACAGCTGGGACATGCTTCCTTGCCGTCCCCGATAAAGCAAGGGGGACACGTCGGCAGCGCATTAAATGCGTTTGTCCTACGGTTCCAGAGGATAGGCTTATCAACTGTAGACCTTTCCACCTCCTGTGTGCCACTGTGGCAACCCCTTTTGCCTATAAAAGAAGGTCTGAGGCGACCAGGTGGGGGATTCGGCTCTTTGGAACTACGCAGCCACCGTAGCTAGTTTGAGAGCTCAAGAACACTCTGAAATACACACCAAAGCAGGACTAGGGTATTATGCATCCTCGCGGCCCGAACCTGGGTAAACGATCTTTGTGCTAGCTCCTAAACCTGCTCTTCTCACAACCCCGCGCCTGCCAACCGTAGAAGGGATTCCAGTGATCCCATAGGTGTCGTTTCCCCGACATCTTTGGCGCGCCAGGTAGGGGGCACAGTTGTGATAATCTGGTTTAGCAGCCAGCTTAGCAGTTCCTCGTGGCCATGGCTTCTGAAGAAGAAGACGGCCAAGAGAACGGCGCCGCCTGCAAGCACGAAGGGCGCCAGTGCGGCGACAGGAAAGCTAAGTCATGCCGAACTTTAAATTTTTCCTTTTTATATAAGGTTATTCCCCTCAGAGATCTCGTTCTTTGTATGGAAAACCTGCACGCAATGGGGCCATTCCGCTATTGGCAACACCCATACTCTATTTCGAGTCTGCTCAACAACATAAGCGGCCGCGTTGAGAACGGCACGATAGCCTTCCGCAATTGGCAACGCTCTCGATTCTTACTCGAGTCAAGCTCGACAGTTCGAGCGGCCGCGTTGAGAGTGGTAAGGTGGTTTGCCTGGCAGCAAGCACACCCGGCAGGCGATCGAGGATCCGTCCTTGAGGCACCGCGGCTTGGGTTTACGCACCGGCCAGCCTACCCAAGGAAACGTAGGGTGGATATACAGAGAGAGAGAGAGATTGAACAGGAAAATAATATGCGTCAATTTAAAAGTACCGTAGAGTTATATTGCATCACTTGTTGCCGCAGTTCTAACTAGAGATAAAAATTGTCTTGGTAATGAACTTGCAGCAGCGATAAGAAATAGGGTGCCTAGTCCTGGCGCTGGCCCTTTACCCTCTAGACTCCATCAATGCGGCTGATGACGGGCTCGATATGCTCCTTGAGCGGCGCGAGGTCCACATCCTCCGGCAAGCTCTCCAGCGCAGCGTCAAAGTCGAGGTTGGGATTCCAGTATGCCACCTTGGTGAGAACCTTGGTCATGGCACCCCGGCAAAGCCTCCGGGCCTCATTGGCCAGGAAAGTCGCGCTGGTGGAGCGGAAATGCTCCAGGGCTCCGAGAACACCCTCGAAGAACAGGGTCAGATTGGCGTTGGGGCTCGCGTTGCGCTCCGGGGTGTACTTCACATTTGGCATCCCCATGGTGGCCAGCTGCATGGTGATCCTGCCGGCGACATCTTCGAGGCGGCCGATCCAGTGGTTCTCGCCCTCCACAAAGTCCTTGTGGTTGGCGGCTTCGTTCTTCCGCAGCTGCTTCTTGGCCTCCAGATGCTTGGCCAGGGTCCCCTCCCGGGCCTTGGCCTCCGAGAGAGTCCTCTCAAGACCCTCCAGCTTTAGCTTCAGATCTTTGATGGAGTCGTTGGCCTTGGAGAGCTGCTCAGCCTTGCCGAGGACTGCGCCCTGTGCCTCCACCAGGGCACCGTTGAGCATGTCCTTCTCTTTGGCCAGCTTCAGGGCCTGATCCTTCAGCCTGTCCCGCTCCACCTCCAGCTCTTTTACCTTGCCGGCGTGAGCTAGAGCCTGGGCATCGAGTGCCTCCTTGTGCCTCTGCTCCAGCTCCTGGGTCCGCTGCATGACAAGCTTCTCCACCTCCTCGTCCTTGCCACGGAGTGTTGAAGCGAGCCTCTCCTCGCGCACGGCAAGGTCCTCCTCCTTGGAGTTTAGCGCAACCTGCTGCTGGTGCCGAGCGGCCTCGGCCTGAGCGGCCTCCTGCTTCGCCAGTTCCTAGGCCTTCTTGATGTTGGCCTGCTTCATGATGAGAGCCAGGTCGTGCTCAGCCAGTGCATCCTGGGCGGCCTTCAGGTCCTTGTGGGTCTGGCGGAACCAAGCCTGCGCCTCGGCGACACGCCCCTCGAGGTCCGCCTCCGCCTTGTCCACCACCGCCATCCTGGACTTGGCCTTGTCCAGGCGGGCACGATGAAGCGCCTGGAGCTTCTGGAAGTTGGCACTCATGGCCCGGAGCAGCCGCTCTTCCTGGGAACCGCCGCCGCCAGCGCTTGGCTCGTCAACAACCTCAAACCCGGTGGCGGCAAGCACTTCATCGTCAAACACCTCCCCCTCGATGGGCGCCCCGGTGCTCGCCGTCCCTGGGAGGTGGACAAACATGTCATCATTCACCTTTAGATACCTGCCGGAGCCAGAGGCAGCGGAGGAGGAGGGTTGGTCGTCAACCACCTCCTCCTCGGCAGCGGCCTTGCCAGCCTCCCCGGCAGGCCCCTTGCCGGCCTCCTCGGTGGCAGCCTTGCCAGATTCCCCGGCGGTGCCCTCAGCAGCATCCTTAGCGGCCTCCTCGGTGGCGATCTTCTCGGCCTCCGCCGCGGCATCTTTGGCGACGTCCTCGATGACGGTGTCTATGTCCTCCCGGTCTGCCAAGGGAGGATCTGGATACCGAGAAGGGGATGAGGCGAAGATGAGACCAAGATTCAGAAAAGACAAAAAAAGAACAGGGACAGAAAGCGAGTGACTTACCCGTGCCGGGCTGGGAAGAAGAGGCCCCCTCCCCGCCAACATCTGGCGCTGAGGCGAAGCCACCAGCGCCTGAGTTTGCCTCCTCCTCCGTGTGCATGGGCTCGGTGCGTGGCGCCCTTGCCGGGGACGCCCCTCGGGGCGGCGTGGTAGATGGGGGCGGCGTATTGGGGGTAGCCCTCGGTGGCTCCTCATGCTGCTGCCCTCCTCCTGCAACCACGGCAAGGTCAGCGCCAAAGGATCATTCCCCCGACACACGTCGACGAGGGATGAGTGATGACCTTACACTGGGGGCTGCGCCGGGGGCTGCTGTCCGGGCTGCTCAACACCACCAGCGGTGTACCAGAAGTACCTGTCGGGGGCTGGCCGCTCGCCGAAGCCCTGGCCCTCTTCACCCTTTGGGCCAGTGTCTCCGCGTCCCATCAATGAAAGAAACAAATCAGGATAAGTGGCACGGTTTGAGGAGGCAGAGATGGCAAGAAAAAGGGAACAAGATACTTACTCGTCCTCCACTGCCTCCTTTGTTGCCTTTCTCTTCCTCTTTGGGCTGAGGGACCCAAAATCGAAGACAACCTCCGCGTCATCATCTGCAGGAGGAGGGGAAGCAGATGGGGTCCATGGACGCTTGGACAAAGCAGAGGCAGTTGCCTTCTTCTTCGCCACCGCGGCTTTCACCACTTTCCTCGCCGCTGCGGCCCTCGTCTGGCGCACGGACGCCCCTGGGTTTGCTGCGGCTGCACGGCCCTGCCAGGCCGGACCGGCTCGCCAGAGCGGATCTGCCGCAGGACTCGCCCTCTCCCTGTTGCGGGGGGGGGGGGTCGACAGTCTCGACCTCCTCCTCCGACAGCTCGTCGACCACATCTTCGATGAGAGGGGCCCCAGTGCCGGTGCTGCTGGCCTCCCTAGTGGCCTCCGCCCACTGGGCGAGCTCCTTTTCCTCCGCGTCCGCCGCGGCCTTGTCCTCCACACCGCCGATGCTCTCGGCCTCCCTGGCGAGCTCCGCCTCCGCCGCCCTGGCGGCGATGTAGTCTAGCTCCGCCTGGGTGGTGTCCTGGACGAGCCGCGGCTCGGCGCTGACGTACTTCTCCTCCAAGGTGTCAAAAAACTCCTGCACTTGATCCTCCGGCGGCCCGGCCCAATTTGAGACGAGGCCGTGCACGTTGAACTCCGGCATCATGGAGATGATGTTGTTTCGACGCGAGTTATTGCTCAGTGGGACCACCCCCGCCGGCAACCCGAACAAGGGTCCCTTGGCGACCTTGCCGGTTTTTGCGGCCTTGCCGGACCGCTCGACCTTGCCGTCGTGGTTCACGTCGAGCTGGAAGAGCCGCTGGCAGAAGTGGGCGTGCCCCATCACCGTGAAGTTGTGGTCGAGGCCGGGGCGAAGCCTCATGATGTCGGCCGCATTCGTAAAAAGCCAGGCCGGCGTACCCTTGTTATGCAGCGGAGCGATTCGGTGGCGGATGAAATCCGCCCCGATCATCTGAAGGGTGAGCCCGGCCTTGGTGAGGCGGAGAATCCTGGTGGTGGAAACCGTGAGCTTTGCGTCGTCGGAGTCGACATTGCTCCAGTCATTTCGATGAACCGGCGGCGCCTGGCGAACCCGGCAGAAATCTTGTGGATCATCTTCCTCAATCCAGCACCACCGGCCCCGCCACTCCTCCCACCTCTCCTTCTGAGCGCCCTCCGGGTATGTCCCCTTGACCTTGGGATCCAGGCGACGCAACCGGAAATGGCGCCCCCCTTTGGATCCG
The DNA here is from genome assembly GCF_018294505.1 of Triticum aestivum. NCBI lineage: Eukaryota > Viridiplantae > Streptophyta > Magnoliopsida > Poales > Poaceae > Triticum > Triticum aestivum. The sequence goes on along the minus strand of NC_057802.1, from coordinate 249,921,266 downwards.
AGGGAAGAAGTAGTGGCAGAAGAGCGCCGTGTTGGGATGCACCCCGGTGAAACCCTTGCAGAGGTACGCAAAAAGAGCCATGCATGCCACGACATTTGGAGTAAAATCCAGAAGGTGGAAGCCGTAGGTGTGCATGACGTCATTGAAGAAATCAGAGAAGGGGGGCAGAGGCTGCAGGAGAAGTAATCGACGAAGAATGGGTACCGATTTGGGCCGGCTTCGGCGAAAGCGGCAGGGATGACGCGCGTGGCCGGATGCCCCATCGTCTCGCCCCCGTCTTGCACCCCCATAGGTGTTTGAAGTAGTCCCGGAGTTCGACCGCGTCGACCGTCGACGGAAAGTAGGCATGCTGCGTCCGCCGCACCGCCAACTCGCTCTCCGGTGGCTCCTTCTCCCCGGCATCCTTGGCCGCCCCCTTGCCTCTACTGGTTTTGGGCGCCATGGCGGTTGAGGAGGACAAAGGCGCGGCGGCGGCGAGAGGGGGCAAAAGCTCGAGAGGGAGGAAGAAGGGGACGGCGGTTCCAAGATTGGAGAAGGCGCAAGGGGTAAATGAACAGCGCACCCGCGGTTATTCCTTTTTACGGGGAAGGCGCGGGCCGCCTCTTTTCCCATTAACTGCGACGTGACGCATGCGTGCGGAGACCGCCCCACGCATGACCCCCACGTCACGCACGACCCTCCACGTCGCGCGTTCAACGCGGGTCATGGAGAAGGGCAGCGGACGAAAAGTTACTGCGGTAAAATCCGCCCACCTGCCCGCGCACCGTTCTGGGCCTAGCCCAACAGCACGTCGCCCTTATGTATGGCCCAGGCCCGGGGGCTCCTGTCGGTGTAGAAAAGTAGGAGCTCTCCTTTTGACCCCTTTACTTGTGCACGGGCAGTCAGAGCCGCACCCGCGGCCACACTTAACAAGGCAGAGGAGGGAAGCCAAAGGGAAACCGAAGCATAAGGCCAACAAAAACAACGCCAAGACCAAGAACACAAAGAGCAGAGGGATGAAGCAGGTTCCCCCGGCAAGACCCTTGCCGGAGCAGCTCGCCCGATGCGAGCGGAGCAAGCCACCCTTGAGCCCACGGGTTCCAACCCAACCAACTACATTGGAAGCAAGGCTCGGGAGGCGCCTCTGTGGTGGCATGCAGATCTTCATCAAGATCATAAACATGTGAAATCAGATGAGGACCAGAAGACGGCGACCCTCGACGGGATCCTGGCCGAGGAAATCCACAAGACCCCCGGCAAGCGCCTTGCTGGGGACGACTGCAACGCCACGGCAAGACCCTTGCCGAGGGCATCAGCGGGGCCACTGCCAGGCCTGCACCAGCCAAGACTCCACCGCCGTCCCCAAGCAGCTGCTAGCTCAACCAGCTGGGCAGGCACCTGCGTGGCGATGGGCGGCCTCTACACCGACTCATCAAGCACTTGCGTGGTGGCATGCAACCCTTTGTGAAGGCTCCACCACCGTGCCAGCCCAGCAGCCAGCCAATGTGGCGCTGCGACGCCTCGTCAGCTCGGACGCGTGTCAAGGCCAGGCGAGGCGGCGACAGCTGGGACGTGCTTCCTTGCCGTCCCCGATAAAGCAAGGGGGACACGTCGGCAGCGCATTAAATGCGTTTGTCCTACGGTTCCAGAGGATAGGCTTATCAACTGTAGACCTTTCCACCTCCTGTGTGCCACTGTGGCAACCCCTTTTGCCTATAAAAGAAGGCCCGAGGCGACCAGGAGGGGGATTCGGCTCTTTGGAACTACGCAGCCACCGTAGCTAGTTCGAGAGCTCACGAACACTCTAAAATACACACCAAAGCAGGACTAGGGTATTACGCGTCCTCGCGGCCCGAACCTGGGTAAACGATCTTTGTGCTAGCTCCTAAACCTGCTCTTCTCACAACCCCGCGCCTGCCAACCGTAGAAGGGATTCCAGTGATCCCATAGGTGTCGTTTCCCCGACATCTTTGGCGCGCCAGGTAGGGGGCGCAGTTGTGATAATCTGGTTTAGCAGCCGGTTTAGCAGTTCCTCGTGGCGATGGCTTCTAAAGAAGAAGACGGCCAAGAGAACGGCGCCGCCTGCAAGCGCGAAGGGCGCCAGTGCGGCGACAGGAAAGCTAAGTCATGCCGAACTTTAAATTTTTCCTTTTTATATAAGGTTATTCCCCTCAGAGATCTCGTTCTTTGTATGGAAAACCTGCACGCAATGGGGCCATTCCGCTCTTGGCAACGCCCTTACTCTATTTCGAGTCTGCTCAACAGCTTAAGCGGCCACGTCTAGAATGGCACGGTAGCCTTCCGCAATTGGCAACGCTCTCGATTCTGACTCGAGTCAAGCTCGACAGTTTGAGCGGCCGCGTTGAGAGTGGTAAGGTGGTTTGCCTGGCAGCAAGCACACCCGGCACCCGATCGAGGATCCGTCCTCGAGGCACCGTGGCTTGGGTTTACGTGCTGGCCAGCCTACCCAAGGAAACGCAGGGTGGACATACAGAGAGAGAGAGATTGAACAGGAAAATAATAAGCGTCAATTTAAAAGTACCGCAGAGTTATATTGCATCACTTGTTGCCGCAGTTCTAACTAGAGATAAAAATTGTCTTGGTAATGAACTTGCAGCAGCGATAAGCAATGAGGTGCCTAGTCCTGGCGCTGGCCCTCTACCCACTGGACTCCATCGATGCGGCTGATGACATGCTTGATACGCTCCTTGAGCGGTGCGAGGTCCACATCCTCCCGCAAGCTCTCCAGCGCAGCGTCGAAGTCGAGGTTGGGATTCCAGTATGCCACCTTATTGAGAACCTTGGTCATGGCACCCCGACAAAGCCTCCGGGCCTCATTGGCTAGGAAAGTCGCCCTGGTGGAGCGGAAATGCTCCAGGGCTCCGAGAACACCCTCGAAGAACAGGGTTAGCTTGGCGTTGGGGCTCGCGTTGCGCTCCGGGGTGTACTTCCCATTTGGCATCCCCATGGTGGCCAGCTGCATGGTGATCCTGCCGGCGACATCTTCGAGGCGGCCGATCCAGCAGTTCTCGCCCTCCACAAAATCCTTGTGGTTGGCGGCTTTGTTCTTCCGCAGCTGCTTCTCGGCCTCTAGATCCTTGGCCAGGGTCCTTTCCTGGGCCTTGGCCTCCGAGAGCATCCTCTCAAGACCCTCCAGCTTTAGCTTCAGAACTTTGATGGAGTCGTTGGCCTTGGAGAGCTTATCAGCCTTGCCGAGGACTGCGCCCTGCGCCTCCACCAGGGCACCGTTGAGCGTGTCCTTCTCTTTGGCTAGCTTCAGGGCCTGATCCTTTAGCCCGTCCCGCTCCACCTCCAGCTCTTTTACCTTGTCGGCGTGAGCCAGAGCCTGGGCATCGAGTGCCTCCTTGTGCCTCTGCTCCAGCTCCTAGGTCCGCTGCATGACAAGCTTCTCCACCTCCTCGTCCTTGCCATGGAGTGTTGCAGCGAGCCTCTCCTCGCACGCGGCAAGGTCCTCCTCCTCGGAGTTTAGCGCAGCCTGCTGCTAGTGCCGAGCGGCCTCGGCCTGAGCGGCCTCCTGCTTCGCCCGTTCCTGGGCCTTCTCGATGTTGGCCTGCTTCATGACAAGCGCCAGATCATGCTCAGCTAGCGCGTCCTGGGCGGCCTTCAGGTCCTTGTGGGCCTGGCGGAACCAAGCCTGCGCCTCGGCGACACGCCCCTCGAGGTCCGCCTTCGCCTTGTCCACCACCACCATCCTGGACTTGGCCTTGTCCAGGCGGGCATGGTGAAGCGCGTGGAGCTTCTGGAAGTTGGCACTCATGGCCCGGAGGAGCCGCTCTTCCTGGGAACCGCCGCCACCAGTGCTCAGCTCGTCAACAACCTCAAACCCGGTGGCGGCGAGCACTTCGTCGTCAAACACCTCCCCCTCGATGGGCGCCCTGGTGCTCGCCGTCCCTGGGAGGTGGACGAACAGGTCATCATTCACCTTCAGATACCTGCCTGAGCCAGAGGCAGCGGACGAGGAGGGTTGGTCATCAACCACCTCCTCCTTGGCAGCGGCCTTGCCGGCCTCCTCGGCGGTAGCCTTGCCGGGTTCCCCGGCGGACCCCTTGGCGGCGCCCTCAGCAGCATCCTTAGCGGCCTCCTCGGTGGCGATCTTCTCGGCCTCTACCGCGGCATCTTTGGCGACGTCCTTGATGACGGTGTCTATGTCCTCCCGGTCCGCCGAGGGAGGATATGGATACCGAGAAGGGGATGAGGCGAAGCCGAGACCAAGATTCAGAAAGGACGGAAAAAGAACAGGGACAGAAAGCGGGTGACTTACCCGTGCCGGGCTGGGAAGAAGAGGCCCCCTCCCTGCCAACATCTAGCGCTGAGGCGAAGCCACCAGCGCCTGAGTTTGCCTCCTCCCCCTCCTTGTGCATGGGCTCGGTGCCTAGCGCCCTTGCCGGGGACGCCCCTCGGGGCGGCATGGTCGATGGGGGCGGTGTATTGGGGGTTGCCCTCGGTGGCTCCTCCCGCTGTTGCCCTCCTCCTGCAACCACAGCAAGGTCAGCGCCAAAGGATCGTACCCCCGACACATGTCAACGAGGGGTGAGTGATGAGCTAACGCTGGGGGATGCGCCGGGGGCTGCTGTCTGTGCTGCTCAACACCACCAGCGGTGTACCAGAAGTACCTGTCGGGTGCTGGGCGCTCGCCGAAGCCCTGGCCCTATTCACCCTCTGGGCCAGTGTCTCCGCGTCCTATCAATGAAAGAAACAAATCAAGATAAGCGGCACGGTTTGAGGAGGCAGAGATGGCAAGAAAAAGGGAACAAGATACTTACTCGTCCTCCACCTCCTCCTCTGTTGCCTTCCTCTTTCTCCTTGGGCCGAGGGACCCAAAATCAAAGACAACCTCCGCGTCGTCATCTGTGGGAGGAGGGGAAGCAGATGGGGTCCGTGGACGCTTGGACGAAGCAGAGGCAGTTGCCTTCTTCTTCGCCACCGCGGCTTTCACCACTTTCCTCGCCGCTGCGGCCCTCGTCTGGTGCACGGACGCCCCCTGGGTTTGCTGCGGCTGCACGGCCCTGCCAGGCCAGACCGGCTCGCCAGAGCTGGCCCGCCGCAGGACTCGCCCTCTCCCTGTTGCCGGGGGTTCGACAGTCTCGACCTCCTCCTCCGACAGCTCGTCGACCACATCTTCCATGAGAGGGGCCCCAGTGCCGGCGCTGCTGGCCTCCCCAGCGGCCTCTGTGTCCGCCGCGGCCTTGTCCTCCACACCGCCGATGCTCCCGGCCTCCCTGGCGAGCTCCGCCTCCGCCGCCCTGGCGGCGATGTAGTCCAGCTCCACCTGGGTGGTGTCCTGGACGAGCCGCGGCTCGGCGCTGACGTACTTCTCCTCCAAGGTGTCAAAAAACTCCTACACTTGATCCTCCGGTGGCTTGGCCCAAGTTGACACGAGGACATGCGCGTTGAACTCTGGCATCATGGCAATGATGTCATTTAGACGCGAGTTATTGCTCAGCGGGACCATCCCCGCCGGCAACCCGAACAAGGGCCCCTTGGCGACCTTGCTGGTTTTTGCGGCCTTGCCGGACCGCTCGACCTTGCCGTCGCGGTTCACGTCGAGCTGGAAGAGCCGCTGGCAGAAGGGGGCGTGCCATATCACCGTGAAGTTGTGGTCGAGGCCGGGGCGAAGCCTCATGATGCGGCCGCGTTCGTAAAAAGCCAGGCCGGCCTCCCCTTGTTATGCAGCGGAGCGATTTGGCGGCGGATGAAATCCGCCCCGATCATCTCAAGGGTGAGCCCGGCCTCGGTGAGGCGGAGAATCCTGGTGGTGGCAACCGTGAGCTTCGCGTCGTCGGCGTCGACATTGCTCCAATCATTTCAACGAACCGGCGGCGCCTGGCTAACCCAGCAGAAATCTTGTGGATCATGTTCCTCAATCCAGCACCACCGGCCCCGCCACTCCTCCCATTCTCCTTTTGAGTGCTCTCCGGGTATGTCCCCTTGGACCTTGGGATCCAGGCGACGCAACCGGAAATGGCGCCCCCTTTTGGATCCGAGGGAAGAAGTAGTGGCGGAAGAGCGCCGTGTTGGGATGCACCCCGGCGAAAACCTCGCAGAGGTGCGCAAAAAGAGCCATGCACGCCAGGGCATTTGGAGTAAAGTCCAGAAGGTGGAAGCCGTAGGTGTGCATGACGTCATGGAAGAAATCAGAGAAGGGGGGGCAGAGGCCGCAGGAGAAGTAATCGACGAAGAATGGGTACCGATTTGGGCCGGCTTCGGCGAAAGCGGCGGGGATGACGCGCGTGGCCGGATGCCCCGTCGTCTCGCCCCCCGTCTTTCACCCCCACAGGTGTTTGAAGTAGTCCCGGAGTTCGACCGTGTCGACCGTCGACGGAAAGTAGGCGTGCTGTGTCCGCTGCACCGCCAACTCGCTCTCCGGTGGCTCCTTCTCCCTAGCATCCTTGGCCGCCCCCTTGCCTCTACTGGTTTTGGGCGCCATGGCGGTTGAGGAGGACAAAGGCGCGGCGGCGGCGAGAGGGGGCAAAAGCTCGAGAGGGAGGAAGAAGGGGACGACGGTTCCAAGATTGGAGATGCTGCAGGGGGTAAATGAGCAGCGCACCCGCGGTTATTCCTTTTTACGGGGAAGGCGCGGGTCGTCTCTTTTCCCATTAACTGCGATGTGACGCATGCATGCGGAGACCGCCCCACGCACGACCCCCATGTCACGCACGACCCTCCACGTCGCGCGTTCAACGCGGGTCGTGGAGAAGCGCAGCGGACGAAAAGTTACTGCGGTAAAATCCGCCCACCTGCCCGCGCACCATTCTGGGCCTAACCCAACAACAAGTCGCACTTATGTATGGCCCAGGCCTGGGGGCTCCTGTCGGTGTACAAAAGTAGGGCTCACCTTTTGACCCCTTTACTTGTGCACGGGCAGTCAGAGCCGCACCCACGGTCACACTTAACAAGGCAGAGGAGGGAAGCCGAAGGGAAACCGAAGCATAAGGCCAACAAAAACAACGCCAAGACCAAGAACACAAAGAGCAGAGGGACGAAGTAGGTTCCCCTGGCAAGACCCTTGCCGGGGCAGCCTCAGCAGCCCCGGCAAGAGCCTTGCCGGGGCAGCTCGCCCGATTCCAGCGGAGTAAGCCACTCTCGAGCCCACGGGTTCCAACCCAACCAACTACATTGGAACCAAGGCTCGGGAGGCGCCTCTGTGGTGGCATGCAGATCTTCGTCAAGATCATAAACATGTGACATCAGATGAGGACCAGAAGACAGCAACCCTCGGCGGGATCCTGGCCGAGGAAATCCACAAGAGCCCCGGCGAGCGCCTTGCCGGGGACGACTGCAACGCCACAGCAAGACCCTTGCCGGGCCCCCGGCAAGACCCTTGCCGAGGGCATCAGCGGGGCCACTGCCAGGCCCGCACCAGCCAAGACTCCACCGCCGTCCCCAAGCAGCTGCTAGCTCAACCAGCTGGGCAGGCACCTGCGTGGCGATGGGCGGCCTCTACACCGACTCATCAAGCACCTGCGTGGTGGCATGCAACCCTTCGTGAAGGCTCCACCACCACGCCATCCCAGCAGCCAGCCAACGTGGCGCCGCGACGCCTCATCAGCTCGGACGCGTGTCAAGGCCAGGCGAGGCGGCGACAGCTGGGACGTGCTTCCTTGCCGTCCCCGATAAAGCAAGGGGGACACATCGGCAGCGGATTAAATGCGTTTGTCCTACGGTTCCAGAGGATAGGCTTATCAACTGTAGACCTTTCCACCTCCTGTGTGCCACTGTGGCAACCCCTTTTGCCTATAAAAGGAGGCCCGAGGCGACCAGGAGGGGGATTCGGCTCTTTGGAACTACGCAGCCGCCATAGCTAGTTCGAGAGCTCAAGAACACTCTAAAATACACACCAAAGCAGGACTAGGGTATTACGCATCCTTGTGGCCCGAACCTGGGTAAACAATCTTTGTGCTAGCTCCTAGAACCTCTCTTCTCACAACCCTGCACCTGCCAACCGTAGAAGGGATTCCAGTGATCCCATAGGTGTCGTTTCCCCGACAGGCGGAGCGCTGGAAAGGCCCCAAGATGGGATCTCACGGGTATAGAAGGTTGCGCGGTGGAAATAGGGTTTCGTGCTGCTCCCGGATGTTTTCAGGGTATATGGATATATATAGGAGGAAGAAGTAGGTCGGTGGAGCTGCGAGGGGCCCACGAGGGTGGGGGCCGCGCCTAGGGGGGCGCGCCCAGGGGGGCAGGCGTGCCTCCCTGCCTCATGGCCTCCTCGCTTCTTTCTTGGCGTCCACTCCAAGTCCCCTCGATCACGTTTGTTCCAAAAATAACTCTCCCGAAGGATTCATTCCGTTTGGATTCCGTTTGATATTCCTTTTTTGCGAAACACTGAAATAGGCAAAAAAAACAACAATTTGCACTGGGCCTTTGGTTAGTAGGTTAGTCCCAAAAATATTATCAAAGTGCTTAGTAAAGCCCATTAAACATCCAAAACAGATAATATAATAGCATGGAACAATCAAAAATTATAGATACGTTGGAGACGTATCAACGACGAGGCCTCGAACGTCGGTGTTAATGATTTAGGAGACGATTGGGCGGTGATGCGTGCGCTGAGGTGCTGCCAGCCGATGGAGGCGGAAGCAGGCGGCCCCGCCAGCGCTGGTTTGGTTTTGGCGGCTGGAGGAAGACGAGACTGAAGAAACACGACAAACTGTAAAAGTAGTAGGAGTACTTAACAACCTTAACTGAAACCAGCAGGGGCACTTAACAACCATAGCTGAAAGCAGTATGAGTACTTATACAGGTTCAACCATACAAAGCACACCTCGAACAATGCTACTTTGCCTACAGTTAACGGAGGGTGAGGCCACGAAGCCCCAGGACAAGGCTCAAGCGCCACCCCGCACATCCACAACCTTCTGAAAGCGGCTTTATCTCGCAATGTGGTCAATAAACAGGATATTCGCTTTAGAGCCATGGAAAAGCATGAGCATAACCTTCTGTCCTATTCTCCAAGATGGATGGGCCTTCATTATTTGAGACCACCCATGAATAAGTATCTTTTAACCTTCAAGGGAAATGGAGTAGGTCAACATAAACATCATGTTGTGACCAAGCGCAAGTCTAACCCGACCATGGTCAGGCATCTGTCTAGGAACAATAGAACTGGGCAGTTTCCATTTTAAGAAGATCACAACTGTAAAACTGTGTATAAGCAAGAGTTTATGAACATATATAACAGAAAACAGCTCATACCATAAGTTTCTTGACATAGTTGGACCTGTTCAACGTGTGCACCAGTGGCACACATATCCCACATGGCCTTCCACCATTGAAACACCCAACAAGGACCTCAAGACGATCAATAAAGTGTAGGAACTGGTGGATGTAGTCCGAGTCAACATCAGTGCCATCAGTAACAGTCGAGTTCTTATAGAATAACAAACGAGTATTGTGCTGAACTTTGAAATAACCTACACGTGCCACCAATTATAAGAAATATTACTTAGAAGTAGCATCTTCGTGAGAGAAGGGAATCACAAATTGTTGCTACTTCTAAAGTCAAATTGTGATTAATTAGACAACATAGGTGGATTAAGAAGTAATCGAGGCAACATGCAAGAACCAGAAACAAAACTAACATGGATGAACTACTGGAACGACGTCGGGGTGGAAATCAGAGTGAAGATGAGACCAGGTTTTGCTATTTCCATCAACATTCGTGTGCCAACTTTCAGTCCGTAACACTTGATAAATTTATCCAAGTTCGGCCATAAAAAGCAGTGATCTTCTTGGTTCATGAACCCAACTGGAACTTATATCCATGGCTTGTCTTCAATGTGACCATTAAACTGGTGTATTCAGTTATGGCAAAGCCGACCTTCTGAGTACATGTGTTCTGGCGGAGCAAGAAATGCACTGCAGGAAAAATAATATGAGAACACAATGTATTCGCTATCCAAATCTAGAAATAATTTCCTCTTTCACGTCAGTGTTGACCATGGTACTAGTACCTTTTATCCAAATATAGCAATCCAAATTTCCAAATTAGTCGACAACATGTTCAAAAACCCCAACCCTCCCGGATAGAAAAGAGGATTCTAGGAACATACTGTGCGCATTTTAAAATCCTGTGTTAGGATGAGAAGGAACAAGTGTGGCGTCTCGCCAAGGGCGCAGAAACCTGTAGGGTCCTCGCAGTTTGGGCACTGCAAATGAAACACACTAGATTCAGTAGGAAGAAAAATGCATCAACGGCGGCGGCTGCCATCCTAGGATTACCCATGACCAAGGGACTAGGATTTATCGGGGATAGATGAAGAATTCATTCCTGGTTCTCCATGAGAAAACCCTACGCAATTGCCGAGAGGAGGTTTTCTCTGAACAAGAAGACGAGGGAGAAGGGGATTCAGGCCCAGTGAATTTGCTGGTTCATCCGTCCAGCTTACTGCTACTGCTGGAAAGGTGGGGGTTTTGTGATTTGATGGCTCATTAGGCATTACTGCGGCGCTACAACCGAGGTGAGTCCACCGTGCAGTTGGGCACTCTAATTTGGTGCATGGCACGTGGAGCCCGTTCTCAGATGCCCCACATATCAGTGAAAGGAAGTAGAAAGGCAGGCGTAACTAGTTACTCATAAATATATTTTTGATAGAGACATACTCCCTCTGTAAAGAAATATAAAAATCTTTTATATCACAACTTTATACATAAGAAAAATCAAGGGGAATATATATATAACATAATATGGGGGTTCAGATGAGAATATAATACTCAGATTAATTATTTGGAGCCGAAGAATATTTGCAAGTATTAGGAGCTGAGTTGTCAATTCAGCCACACCTGGAGATTAATTATCTGCAGCAAAGTGATGAGTAGCAAAGTAGTGTGATGGTTTTGATAGTAGTAGTAACAACAATAGTAACGGTAACAGTGATAGCAATGACTTTGTAGCAAGTGCAATAGTAACAGTAGCAGTAGTAACTTAGCAAGAACAATATAAGAGAAATTCATAGGAATTACTCACTCCCGGTGGGGAGCATTATGGAATTGGTGATGGAGAAGGGTTGGCGATGACGAAGATCGAAGATACCCCTCTCCGGAGCCCCCAAAAAGACAACAGATCTGGCCTCCCGATAAAGAACAGTAGGTGGCGGCGGCTCCATCTCGTGAAACGCGGTAATTCTTTCTCCCTGATTTTTTTTCTGGAAATATGTGAATTTATAGTATCAGGGTTGGAGTCTGCGGGGCTACCAGGTGGGGACAACCCACCTGGGCGCGCCTGGTGGGTTGTGCCCACTCAAGTGCCCCCTCCGGTGGTTCTTGGCTCCGGAAATTCTTATTTATTGAATAAAAATCCTTGCAAAGTTCGTTCCAGTCCGAGAACTTTATTTTCGCACAAAAATAACACCATGGTAGTTCTGCTGAAAACAACGTCAGTCCGGGTTAGTTTCATTCAAATCATGCAAATTAGAGTCCAAAACAAGAGGAAAAGCATTAGGAAAAGTAGATACGACGGAGACGTATCAACTCCCCCAAGCTTAAACCTTTGCTTGTCCTCAAGCAATTCAGTTGATAAACTGAAAGTGGAAAAGGAAAACTTTTACGAACTCTTTTGCTCTTGTTTACATAAATAAGCTTAAACAACACCCAGGTTTTCAGCCAAGATTATAACCAACCATGTCGACAATAACTCTTAAAAATTATAGTAACTCATATCAATGACACAATCAGCTAGCGAGCAATAATAAGATATCTCAAACAACAACACGTTGTCAAAACAACCATGATATAATATGACAATAATGGTATCTCGCTAGCCCTTTCTGATACCGTAAAACAAAAATGCAGAGCACCTCCAAAGTTCAAGCAGCGACTAAACATTGTCATTCATGGTAGAAAAGATGCAGTCATGATGCACCCAACATTAGCTACACACAATGCATGAGGATGACAATAGTGCTCTCAGGTTCTGGCGCTTATTTGAGAAGGTGATGACACAACATAAAAGTAAATAGATAGTCCCTTCGCAGAGGGAAGCAGTGATTTGCAGCGGTGCGAGAGCTCAAGTTTTTAAAACAGAGGTAAATGAAATTTTGAGAAATGCACCCTTCTTGTTTACTTCGCGACCATTAGTTATCGATACCTTCCATGCTAAACACATTAGTGGCGGTTCCCAAGCGATAAAAGTAAAGGTTTACTCCCCTCCACCAACAATCACACTCCATGGCTTATCCGAAACAACAGGTGCCGTCCATACCGACAACAGTCCCCGGGGCGTTTTGTTTAGTTATTTGCCATTTGAGTTCGGGACTGGGAATCCCTATTACCGCCCCTCGCATGCAAGGACGAGTGAATAAACACTCATCATGAGAATAACCCGCTTAGCATGGAAGATACTGACTATCGCCAGTCGCTCTATGAACAATCCAGGCACACAAAAAAGGATATTTATTTGAAGTTTTTAGGGGTGGCACATGCAAATTTACTTAGGACGGCAGGTAATACCGCATATAGGTAGGTATAGTGGACTCATCTGGAATAACTTGCATTTCATATTTTTGATGCACAAGGAGAATTCGTGCTTAGTACAGGTGAAGGCTAGCAAATAGGTTGAGAAGCGGCCAGCTAGAGCGCGAAAACGGTCATGAACATGCATTATGCATAAGTAACATTGGATACTAGCATGAGTAGGATACGAACACCATGAACATAAATATCATAGAGGCTATGTTGGTTTTGATTCAACTACATGCATGAACATGTGCCAAGTCAAGCCACTCGAACATTCAAATGAGGATACCATATCATCATACTACATCACAATCATTTTAACGCAATGTTGACATCCAAGATAAATCATTATCCACTCCTAGCTACTTAAGAATGGCATGAGAAAATACAATCTCTAATTTTCATTGCAAACATGTTTGATCATAACAGGAAGAATCATGGATACAAGGTTAAACATATTTACAAAAACAGAACAAGCCGAGTTCATATCCGTTTCTCTCTGCCACAACCAGTTCATCAAATATCGTCATTATTGCCTTTCACTTGAAGGAAATATGCCCTAGAGGCAATAATAAAGTTGTTATTTCATATTTCCTTATATCATGATAAATGTTTATTATTCATGCTAGAATTGTATTAACTGGAAACTTAGTACATGTGTGAATACATAGACAAAACCTGAGTGTCCCTAGTATGCCTCTACTTGACTAGCTCGTTAATAAAAGATGGTTAAGTTTCCTGACCATAGACATGTGTTGTCATTTGATGAACGGGATCACATCATTAGAGAATGATGTGATGGACAAGACCCATCCGTTAGCTTAGCATTATGATCTTTTAGTTTTATTGCTATTACTTTCTTCATGACTTATACATATTCCTCTGACTATGAGATTATGCAACTCCCGAATACCGGAGGAACACCTTGTGTGCTATCAAACGTCACAACGTAACTGGGTTATTATAAAGATGCTCTACAGGTGTCTCCGAAGGTGTTTGTTGAGTTGGCATAGATCAAGATTAGGATTTGTCACTCCATGTATCGAAGAGGTATCTCTGGGCCCTCTCGGTAATGCACATCACTATAAGCCTTGCAAGCAATGTGACTAATGATTTAGTTACGAAATGATGCATTACGGAATGAGTAAAGAGGCTTTCCGGTAATTGGATTGAACTAGGTATGAGGATACCAACGATCGAATCTTGAGCAAGTAACATACCAATGACAAAGGGAATAACGTATGTTGTCATTACGGTACGACCGATAAAGATCTTCGTAGAATATATGGGAACCAATATGAGCATCCAGGTTCCCCTGTTGGTTATTGACCGGAGAGGTGTCTCGGTCATGTCTACATAGTTCTCGAACCCGTAGGGTCTGCACGCTTAATGTTCGATGATGATTTTGTATTATATGAGTTATGTGATTTGGTGACCGAATGTTGTTCTGAGTCCCGGATGAGATCCTGGACATGACGAGGAGTCTCGAAATGGTCGAAAGGTAAAGATTCATATATAGGACGATAGATTCGGACACCAGAAGTGTTCTGGGGTACTGGGTACGTATCGGGTCACAGGAAGGGGTTCCGGGCACCCCCCGGCAAAGATATGGGCCTTATTGGTCCTAGGGCAGGACAGACCAGCCCCTTGTGGGCTGGTGCGCCCCCATATGGGCAGATCTAAGTGGAGAAAGGAAAAGGGGAGGAGGAAAGGAAATAGAGGGAATAGGATTCCCACTTCCTTTCCCTCTCCCCTCTTTCCTTCCCCCCTCTCGAGATAAGGAAAAGGGGAGGCCGAATTGGAGGAGGCCCCCAAGTAGGATTCCTCCTACTTGGGGCGCCCCAAGGCTGCTCCCCTCCCTCTCCCACCTATATATACATGGGGATGGGGTGCCTAGAAACCACACCAACAATTGTTAGCTGTGTGTGGCGCCCCCCTCCACAGTTTACGCATCCGGTCATATTCACGTAGCGCTTAGGCAAAGCCCTGCGCATATTACTTCACCATCACCGTCACCACGCCGTCGTGCTGACGAAACTCTCCCTCGACACTTTGCTGGATCAAGAGTTCGAGGGACGTCATCGAGCTGAACGTGTGCTGAACTCGGAGGTGTCGTACGTTCGGTTGGATGGCAAAGACGTTCGACTACATCAACCGCGTTAACCTAACGCTTCCTCTTTCGGTCTATGAGGGTATGTGGACACACTCTCCCCCTCTCATTGCTATGCATCTCCTAGATAGATCTTGCGTGATCATAGGAAAATTTTGAAATTGCATGCTACATTCCTCAACAGTGGCATTCGAGCCAGGTCTATGCGTAGATGATATGCACGAGTAGAACACAAAGAGTTGTGGGCGATAATAGTCATACAACTTACCACCAATGTCTTACTTTGATTCGGCGGTATTGTTGGATTAAGCAGCCCGGACCAACCTCACATGACCACGTTCATGTGACCGGTTCCACCGACACACATGCAACTTGTTTTGCATAAAGGTGGCTGGCGGGTGTCTGTTTGTCCAACTTTAGTTGAATCGAATTTGACTACGGCCGGTCCTTGTTGAAGGTTAAAACATCACACTTGACGAAACATCGTTGTGGTTTTGATGCGTAGGTAAGAACGATTCTTACTATAAGCCCGTAGCAGCCACGTAAAACTTGCAACAACAAAGTAGAGGATGTCTAACTTGTTTTTGCAAGGCATGTTGTGATGTGATATGGTCAAGACATGATGTGATATACGTTGTTGTATGAGATGATCATGTTTTGTAAAAGTTATCGGCAACTGGCAAGAGCCTTATGGTTGTCGCTTTATTGTATGAAATGCAAATGCCATGTAATTGCTTTACTTTATCACTATGCATTAGCGATAGTTGTAGAAGTAATAGTTGGCGAGACGACCACGACGCTATGATGGAGATCAAGATGTCAAGCCGGTGACAATGGAGATCATGACGGTGCTTTGGAGATGGTGATCAAAGGCACAAGATGATGACGGCCATATCATGTCACATATTTTGATTGCATGTGATGTTTATCTTTTATGCATCTTATTTTGCTTAGTACGGAGGTAGCATTATAAGATGATCCCTTAACTGAATTTCAAGGTATAAGTGTTCTCCCTGAGTATGCACCGTTGTGAAAGTTCTTCGTGCTGAGACACCACGTGATGATCGGGTGTGATAGGCTCTACGTTCACATACAACGGGTGCAAGACAATTTGGCACATGCGGAATACTCGGGTTAAACTTGACGAGCCTAGCATATGTAGATATGGCCTCGGAACATTGAGACCGAAAGGTCGAACGTGAATCATATAGTGGATGTGATCAACATAGAGATGTTCACCATTGAAAACTACTCCATCTCACGTGATGATCAGACATGGTTTAGTTGATATGGATGACGTGATCATTTAGATGACTAGAGGGATGTCTATCTAAGTGGGAGTTCTTAAGCAATATGATTAATTGAACTTTAATTTATCATGAACTTAGTACCTGATAGTTTTTGCATATCTATTTTGTTGTAGATCAATGGCCCGTGCTACCGTTCCCTTGAATTTTAATGTGTTCCTAGAGAAAGCCAAGTTGAAAGATGATGGTAGCAACTACACGGACTGGGTCCGTAACTTGAGGATTATTCTCATTGCTACACAGAAGAATTACGTCGTGGAAGCACCGCTAGGTGCAAGACCCGCTGCAGGAGCAACTCCAGACGTTATGAACGTCTGGCAGAGCAAAGCTGATGACTACTCAATAGTTCAGTGTGCCATGCTTTACGGCTTAGAATCGGGACTTCAAAGACGTTTTGAACATCATGGAGCATATGTGATGTTCCGGTAGTTGAAGTTAATATTTCAAGAAAATTCCCGAGTTGAGAGATATGAAGTCTCCAACAAGTTCTATAGCTGCAAGATGGAGGAGAATAGTTCTGTCAGTGAACATATACTCAAAATGTCTGGGTACCATAACCACTTGACTCAGCTGGGAGTGAATCTTCCTGATGATAGTGTCATTGACAGAGTTCTTCAATCACTGCCACCAAGCTATAAAGGCTTCGTGATGAACTATAATATGCAAGGGATGGAAAAGACAATTCCCGAGCTCTTCACAATGCTAAAGGCTGCGGAGGTAGAAATCAAGAAGGAGCATCAAGTGTTGATGGTTAACAAGACCACTAGTTTCAAGAAAAAGGGCAAAGGGAAGAAGGGGAACTTCAAGAAGAATAGCAAGCAAGTTGCTACTCCCGGGAAGAAGCCCAAGTCTGGACCTAAGCCTGAAACTGAGTGCTTCTACTTCAAAGGGACTGGTCACTGGAAGCGGAACTGCCCCAAGTATTTGGCGGATAAGAAGGATGGCAAAGTGAAAGGTATATTTGATATACATGTTATTGATATGTACCTTACTAATGCTCGTAGTAGCGCCTGGGTATTTGATACTGGTTTTATTGCTCATATTTGCAACTCGAAACGGGGGCTACAGATTAAACAGAGATTGGCTAAGGACGAGGTGACGATGCGCGTGGGAAATGGTTCCAAAGTTGATGTGATCGCCGTCGGCACGCTACCTCTACATCTAACTTCGGGATTAGTTTTAGACCTAAATAATTTTTATTTGGTGCCTACGTCGAGCATGAACATTATATCTGGATCTTGTTTGATGCGAGACGGTTATTCATTTAAATTAGAGAATAATGGTTGTTCTATTTATATGAGTAATATCTTTTATGGTCATGCACCCTTGATGAGTGGTCTATTTTTTTGAATCTCGATTGTAGTGATACACATATTTATAATATTGAAGCCAAAATATGCAAAGTTAATAACGATAGTGCAACTTATTTGTGGCACTGTCGTTCAGGTCATATTGGTGTAAAGCGCATGAAGAAACTCCATGCTGATGGGCTTTTGGAATCACTTGATGCTTGCGAACCATGCCTCATGGGCAAGATGACTAAGACTTCGTTCTCAGGAACATGGAGCGAGCAACTGACTTATTGGAAATAATACATACCGATGTATGCAGTCCGATGAGTGTTGAGGCTCGCAGCGGGTATCGTTATTTTCTGACCTTCTGTAACATCCCAAATTTTCAATTTGGAATGTTATACATAGAGCATCATTGCATATCATGTTTTATTGCATTTTGACAAATCCTCGATAAATCCTAAGCAACTCAAGGACCCTCGGAGAGAGTTGGGGATTTTCTCGAATTTTCTTATTTGATTTTTCAAACGAGGATTGGGATATTTAATTATTTTTCTCTCCGGAAAAATATTTCATTTTTAAGATAAACGAGAGGAGAAAATATGACTTCTCCAAAACAATTGAAATACTGGAGGAAAAATGTTAAAAACATTATTTGGAATTTATTTGGATTTATTTGCAATTTTTATTGCATTTAAAAATATGCATGTTTCAAAATATTTATTTTTGATTCTAAAAATGTTCACCCTATTCTAGATTTTCTAACTAGACGGGGAAAATTTATTTCGTATTTTTCTGATTTTTATTTATTTTTCTATGCAATTTTCTTCGCGGAACTTATTTAAAAAAAAATATCGCGCCGCGTCGGCTGGGCCGATCCCAACCGAGCCCGCCCGCGCTCTCCTCCTTCCCCACGTCGTCGCCGGAGTCCGGCCACGCCATGGAGCCCGCCGTCGCCTCGGATGCCCCCTCCCCAAGCCTCTAGCCCCCCCTCCATATATACACCCCCCTCCGTTTTCGCCGCCACCATCGCCGGAGCCGCCACCGCCGCCCCGCATCTAGCCATCGCCGCCGCCCGCCGGTTGCCTCGCCGCCCGTCGCCGGGAGCGCCCGAGCCCCCGCCCCTCGCCGCCGGAGCCGCCGCCCCCGAACCCCGCACCCCGCCGCCGACCCCGCCCGCCGGAGCCCCTCGCCGGAGCGAGCCCGTCGAGGTACTGCCGCCGCCGTTCGTCGAGTTGACCGGTTTTCTGAAAAAAAAACCTTTTGTTTAAAAAAAACCCTAGATCGGTTTTTTCGGTTTTCTTATTTCACGAGCGTTCACCGAACCGTTCGTTTTAACGAACGTGTTCATCGGTTTTTCTCTGTTAACGAACGTCCGTTATTTAACCGTTCGTCCGTTTTTCTTTTTCGTCGGATTTTTCCCGTTATTTTCTCAGATTCGATTTCTGATCGAATCTTCGTTTCTGTTTAACTTCTCGCTCGTTTATCGGAATCAGGTGATTCAAGCGCCTAGAGTTTCGTCTCGAAATTCTCTTTCCGTTTAACCTACTCAAACAAGATTTTGCCACAGTAAAATTTGACCTAGATCCAGATTAGCAAACGAAGTTTCTTTCTTTAGCCGTTTGACTTTCGTTGCTTCTTTCGAGTTGATTCTTTTTGCAAACCGGAGTTCTTAAGTTGAACTTTCTGGTTGGATCTTTCTATCGAGTTTTACCTGTGCATTAGATGAGTATTGATTGTGTGCTTGTTTGTTTTGCGATAGAATACCCGGAGTGTGCCGCTTGTTACTTCGACTCGTTAGCTTTTGCGGATCATCAGCAAGGCAAGTAACACTTTGATCATACCCCGTTCATACCCAGTTTTATTGCATTAGATCTATTCCTCAAACACATTGCATGATTAGGATCTAATTAAATTGTGGGTATTGGGAAGTAGTTGAGGTAGTACCTATTACCTGTTTCATATATCAAACCCTCGGGAGTTACTTCTACGTTGCTTTTATTATTGCCATGCTATGCTCGTAGACGTGGATTGGGTTTGAGAGATATTCATGACAGATGTGAGTGTTTAATAATGGTTTAACTTAAGGTGGCAACTAAAACTCACATCTGGGTGGATTGAGACACCTGGAGAACCCAGTGTTGTCTGTATGTATAAGGTCCGCCACCCAGGCTCAAAGGGATCATAAGATATTTCATGCTAGAAACTTCCGTGTGCAGCTGCAAGCTATTATGGGCTCTAGCATAGCTGAGTAGGTTACAGGATCTCTTGAAGAGGTGGACTAGCAGATGTAGGGGAAAGTAGGTGTACCGGTCCACCCGGAGTAAAGAGTGACTGTTTCTGAAAGACTGTGTCTCGGTCATCCGTTTCTCAAACATCATGCAGTGCGAGAATCAAGCGGAGGCGATCGAGTCTTGTGGGGAAAAGTGCGCAAACCTCTGCAGAGTGTACAAACTGATCATGATTAGCCGTGTCCCCGGTTATGGATAACTTGAGTATCTAGTACCTGGATTATCATTTGAATCTCATCACCGTGATACTTATAATTAATTTTGTTGGGTTATTGATGACACTTAATTGGGATTGAGTTGGAGGTACCTTCTCAATGTTTCAACCACCATGATAGTTAAATAAAATTTATTCCTTTGTAGTAGGATAAAATTGGCTTTTCGCAAAACTGTAACCATAGAGCTTTCCACCAGCCATATATGCATATAGAATAGCATTATTATTGTTCATTGTTCTCTATGTGTTACATTGCCAGCATATTCCATGTGCTGACCCGTTTTCGGGCTGCAACGTTTCATGTTGCAGACTTTTCAGACGACGAGTAAGGTGCCTTAGGTCGTGGTCTTATACTCAGTGATGCCGCTGGAGTTGATGGACTCACTTATCTTCCAAGTCTTCCGCTGTTATCGTTTTTAGATGGCCTTAAGCCATATTTAGCATACTTAATCTCTTCGGAGATATTCGATGTAATAAGTGTGTGATTGCTACTCTGTTATAAATCCTCCATTTGTACTGTGCGTGTCAGCATTACTGATCCAGGGATGACACTGGTGCACAGCAGCACAGGCCATTTGAGGTCTGGTCGCTACACCTTCACAGATGATTTGAGCAGATAAGTGTATATCTACTTGATGAAACATAAGTATGAAACATTTGAAAAGTTCAAAGAATTTCAGAGTGAAGTAGAAAATCATCGTAACAAGAAAATAAAGTTTCTAGGATCTGACCGTGGAGGTGAATATTTGAGTTATGCGTTTGGTCTTCATTTGAAACAATGTGGAATAGTTTCGCAACTCACGCCACCTGGAACACCACAGCGTAATGGTGTGTACGAATGTCGTAATCGTACTTTATTAGATATGGTGCAATCTATGATGTCTCTTACCGATTTACCGCTATCATTTTGGGGTTATGCTTTAGAAATGGCTGCATTCACGTTAAATAGAGCACCATCTAAATCTTTTGAGACGACACCATATGAACTGTGGTTTGGCAAGAAACCTAAGCTGTCGTTTGTTAAAGTTTGGGGCTGCGATGCTTATGTGAAAAAGCTTCAACATGATAAGCTCGAACCCAAATCGGAGAAATGCGTCTTCATAGGATACCCAAAGGAAACTGTTGGGTACACCTTCTATCACAGATCCGAAGGCAAGATATTCGTTGCTAAGAATGGATCCTTTCTAGAGAAGGAGTTTCTCTCGAAAGAAGTGAGTGGGAGGAAAGTAGAACTTGATGAGGTAATTGTACCTTCTCCCGAATTGGAAAGTAGTTCATCACAGAAATCAGTTCCAGTGATTCCTACACCAATTAGTGAGGAAGCTAATGATGATGATCATCAAACTTCAGATCAAGTTACTACCAAACCTCGTAGGTCAACCAGAGTACGGTCCGCATGAGAGTGGTACGGTAATCCTGTTCTGGAAGTCATGTTACTAGACCATGACGAACCTACGAACTATGAGGAAGCGATGATGAGCCCAGATTCCACAAAATGGCTTGAGGCCATGAAATCTGAGATGGGATCCATGTATGAGAACAAAGTGTGGACTTTGGTTGACTTTCCCGATGATCGGCAAGCCATAGAGAATAAATGGATCTTCAAGAAGAAGACTGACGCTGACGGTAATGTTATTGTCTACAAAGCTAGACCTTTCGAAAAAGGTTTTTGACAAGTTCAAGGTGTTGACTACGATGAGATTTTCTCACTCGTAGCGATGCTTAAGTCTGTCCAAATCATGTTAGCAATTGCCACATTTTATGAAATCTGGCAAATGGATGTCAAAACTGCATTTCTTAATGGATTTCTTAAAGAAGAGTTGTATATGATGCAACCAGAAGGTTTTGTCGATCCTAAAGGTGCTAACAAAGTGTGCAAACTCCAGCGATCCATCTCTGGACTGGTGCAAGCATCTCGGAGTTGGAATATACGCTTTGATAAGGTGATTAAAGCATATGGTTTTATACAGACTTATGGTGAAGCCTGTATTTGCAAGAAAGTGAGTGGGAGCACTACAGCCTTTCTGATAATTATATGTGAATGACATATTGTTGATCGGAAATGATGTAGAATTTTCTGGAAAGCATAAAGGAGTGTTTGAAAGGAGTTTTTCAAAGAAAGACCTCGGTGAAGCTGCTTACATATTGGGCATCAAGATCTTGATAAGATTTTGAAAGGAGTGTTTATAAGACTTTCGATGAGTACATACCTTGATAATAATTTGAAGGAGTTCAAAATGGATCAGTCAAAGAAGGAGTTCTTGCCTGAGTTGTAAGGTATGAAGTTGAGTAAGACTCAAAACCTGACCACGACAGAAGATAGAGAGAGAATGAAAGTCATTACCTATGCCTCAGCCATAGGTTCTATAAAGTATGTCATGCTGTATACAAAACCTATTGTGTACCTTGCCATGAGTTTGGCAAAGGGGTACAATAGAGATCCAGGAGTAGATCACTGGACAATGGTCAAAATTATCCTTAGAGGACTAAGGAAATATTTCTCGGTTATGGAGGTGATAAAGAGTTCATCGTAAAGAGTTATGTTGATGCAAGCTTTAACTCTGATCTGGATGACTCTGAGTCTCAATCTAGATACATATTGAAAGTGGGAGCAATTAGCTAGAGTAGCTCCATACAGAGCATTGTAGACATAGAAATTTGCAAAATACATACGGATCTGAATGTGGCAGACCCGTTGACTAAACTTCTCTCACAAGCAAAACATGATCACACCTTAGTACTCTTTGGGTGTTAATCACATGGCGATGTGAACTAGATTATTGACTCTAGTAAACCCTTTGGGTGTTGGTCACATGGCGATGTGAACTATGGGTGTTAATCACATGGTGATGTTAACTATTGTGTTAAATCACATGGCGATGTGAACTAGATTATTGACTCTAGTGCAAGTGGGAGACTGAAGGAAATATGCCCTAGAGACAATAATAAAGTTGTTATTTTATATTTAATTCTATCATGATAAATGTTTATTATTCATGCTAGAATTGTATTAATTGAAAACTTAGTACATGTGCGAATACATAGACAAAAACTGAGTGTCCCTAGTATGCCTCTACTTGACTAGCTCGTTAATCAAAGATGGTTAAGTTTCCTAACCATAGACATGTGTTGTCATTTGATGAATGGGATCACATCATTAGAGAATGATGTGATGGACAAGACCCATCCGTTAGCTTAGCATTATGATCGTTTAGATTTATTGCTATTGCTTTCTTCATGACTTATACCTATTCCTCTGACTATGAGATTATGCGACTCCCGAATATCGGAGGAACACCGTGTGTGCTATCAAAGTCACAACGTAACTGGGTAATTATAAAGATGCTCTACAGGTGTCTCCAAAGGTGTTTTTTGAGTTGGCATAGATCAAGATTAGGATTTGTCACTCTGCGTATCGGAGAGGTATCTCTGGGCCCTCTCGGTAATGCACATCACTATAAGCCTTGCAAGCAATGTGACTAATGAGTTAGTTACGGAATGATGCATTATGGAACGAGTAAAGAGACTTTCCGGTAACGAGATTGAACTAGGTATGAGGATACTGACGATCGAATCTCGGGCAAGTAACATACCGATGATAAAGGGAATAACGTATGTTGTCATTACGGTACGACCGATAAAGATCTTCGTAGAATATGTGGGAACCAATATGAGCATCCAGGTTCTGTTGTTGATTATTGACCGGAGAGGTGTCTCGGTCATGTCTACATAGTTCTCAAACCCATAGGGTCTGCACGCTTAACGTTCGATGATGATTTTGTATTATATGAGTTATGTGATTTGGTGACCGAATGTTGTTCGGAGTCCCGGATGAGATCACGGACATGACGAGGAGTCTCAAAATGGTCGAGAGGTAAAGATTCATATATAGGACGATAGTATTCAGACACCGAAAGTGTTCCGGGGGTACCGGGTACGTATCGGGTCACCGGAAGGGGTTCCGAGCACCCTCCGGCAAAGATATGGGCCTTATTGGGCCTAGGGCGGGACAAACCAGCCCCTTGTGGGCTGGTGCGCCCCCATATGGGACGATCTAAGTGGAGAAAGGAAAAGGGGAGGAGGAAAGGAAATAGAGGGAATAGGATTCCCACTTCCTTTCCCCTCTCCCCTCTTTCCTTCCCCCCTCTGGAGATAAGGAAAAGGGGAGGCCGAATTGGAGGAGGCCCCCAAGTAGGATTCCTTCTACTTGGGGCGCCCCAAGGCTGCTCCCCTCCCTCTCGCACCTATATATACATGGGGAGGGGGCACCTAGAAACCACACCAACAATTGTTAGCTGTGTGCGGCGCCCCCCTCCACAGTTTACGCCTCCGGTCATATTCACGTAGTGCTTAGAAGAAACCTTGCGCGGATTACTTCACCATCACCGTCACCACGCCGTCGTGCTGACGAAACTCTCCCTCGACACTTTGCTGGATCAAGAGTTCGAGGGACGTCATCAAGCTGAACATGTGCTGAACTCGGAGGTGTCGTACATTCGGTTGGATGGCGAAGACGTTCGACTACATCAACCGCGTTAACCTAACGCTTCTGCTTTCGGTCTATGATGGTATGTGGACACACTCTTCCCCTCTCGTGGCTATGCATCTCCTAGATAGATCTTGCGTGATCGTAGGAGATTTTTTGAAATTTGCATGCTACGTTCCTCAACATCACTTGCACGATCGAACGACTTGAAAATAATAATAGTGCAAGAGTGCCATGGACTAAGATGCAAACATTTTATTCAAAAGGAGAAGACAAAGTAATATGGGCCCTTTGTTAGATCAACAATAATACATATGAGAGCCACTCAACATTTTCATCGTGGTCTTCTCCTCGGTATGACTCAATAAAAAGAAAAAGAAATTCTGAGAAACGCAATGAAATATTTTTGGAGTTTTTGGTTTTTCTTAAACAAGCAAATAAAAGGGGAAAAACAAAAACGAGAAAAACTATTTACAAGGGAAAGCTCCCAACAAGTAAAAGAAGAACAAGCAAATCTTTTTGGGTTTTCTTTTTAGTACTACAACAATTGAAACTAGGAAGAAAAACCGAAAAGAAGCAGGAAATATATTTTTGGATTTTCTCAAAGTTTTTCAAACACACAAGAAGAAAGCGAGAAAATAAATTTAGCATGGATAATACAATGAAAGAGTGTGGACACCGACAACTAGAATGAAATGTGTGAACATGAACGTAGTGTCGGTGGAAATACGTACTCCCCCAAGCTTAGGCTTTGGGCCTAACTTGGTAATTGATTAGTAGCCTTCATAATGGTCGGAGTGATAGCTCGTGGAGGCTCTAGGTGCAAATGCCTTAGCCTGCCATGCAGCCACAACTGCCGCGTTATGAGCTCGGGCCTCGCTCTCAAGAACATAATATCTTCCCTTACTATGAACATCAAAGAGAGCAGGTGCAGGAAAATATGTGTCCACAACGGAAATTTTATTAAACTACAAGTTATAAGTGAAATTATGGAGTTCACCACTAAGGATCTTATGACGTTTCATAGCATGAAAGTCCAAGTACTGCATGGGTAAAATAGGGTAATAAGGCCAAGGTGAAACACCCAGCTCTCTTGCTAAGCGTGTGGCATAAATTCCACCATAAAAACATCCACTACCAGCGCTGTGTTGCAACCTGTGTGCAACAATCGCTCCAAGATTATAACTTTTGTCACCGGTGAGAGTGGTGCATATGAGGCTCAAGTTTGGAGCACAAAGTGTACTACAATCTTGTTTGCCTACAATGTATTTTCCATTAAATAATGCAAAGTACTGGATTGAGGGAAAATGAATGCTCTTTATTCTACCTTGCGTCACTCCCCTAGTCTCACCATAGCAAAGACTAGTCAAGAATATCTCAAACTTAGATCTTGGTGGTTCGTCAAGCGAACCCCAAATTGGGATTTTGCAGCAGTAGGCAAATCTCTCTAGAGATATGGTAAATAGATTTTCATACAGTTTAAATGACACCCTAGACTCACGGGGATGGAATTTAAATCCTTTGGTAAAAAATTCAGTGAGGTGGAGGTGTTGGTTGCACTTATCTGAAATGTAGGGACCAAGCTCGTCATTGTGAACATATTACTCAAATTCTTCCTTAATTCCCACACGCACCATATAATCGTTGCATGGCCATAAGCATGATTTGGTGGCGGCATCTCATATGGAACATTCACTTGGTTCAGCGTAGGACCGACGAGTGGAGCTACTACTAGAAGATGCCTCCGAGGACCTCCTCCTTGAAGAACTCCTTCCAAAGATGTCGTGGAATTAACACGTCAGATGTCCTAGGTGTAAGGACTTAGTCGTGAGGCCAACGCATCTATGTGATAGCTTGAGAGGGGTTGAGTGGAATTGAGAGACGCAACACAAGACAAGGGTTTAGACAGCTTCAGGCCCCGGGAAACATCATCCGGTAACAACCCTACATGCTGTTTGAGGCTAGATCTCATTATCATCACGAGGGAGTCGCCGTAAACCGGATCTCCTCTAGTTGTGTCTAGCCCTAGAGATTGTTTCTTGCTCGTCCCTCTTTGGGGAGCCCCGCCCCCTCCTTATATAAGTTGGAGGGGCGGGTTACATATGCAGTCCTAGTAGGACTAGGGCTAGTCTATCTTTTCTTACAAGTTGAATACAAGTCCGGGTCTTGCTTCCGCGTAAAGGAAATATTCATCATCCCTTTCCTTTTAAGCCGGCCCACCATAACATGAGCCGGCCTTCTGGGCCTTGGGCCTAGTCTTCTATCTGACCCGCCGTCGGGGTCATCCGTGAGTCGTCAGGCTCGTGAGTCGTCTGACAGTGAGCCGCCAGACCCGTGAGTTGCCAGTCCTCCGGCGGGTCACGGTGAAGCGCCAAGTCCGGCCGGGTCATACTTCCGGCCGGGTCATACCGTGGGGTATATCCCCGACATTAGCCCCCAGTTTAATTTGGATTTATCCATGTTAAACTGATCCTGCAACATAAGCACAAGAACAAATTTGACAGGTTGTGCTCCGGGTTAAATATTCTTGTAAACCGGCACCTGATCATCCTTGAGTCCTTGACATTTTCTCCTGGAATATCCGGGTCAATAGGCCAGCTTCATAACCCATTTTTTGATATTGGCTCTTGTAAATAAAGAATCCATTTGAATTGGCTTTTAATGCTCCGACTTGACAAAAATATTAGTCTCTGAAATATTCAACTGATATCCAGCCGGCTTGAAGATGTAAAACTTGCCGGTTTATGATTACCACCATTGTCGGGTTATAAAAGCTGATAATTCCGGGTCATGATTGTTGCCAACGCCGGTTCATGATTATTGATGACGCCGGGTTGTAGACACAGGGTCATAATGATTGGTGATGCCGGGTCAATCTGGTTGCTCAAAACAAAGAATTTGAAAATATTTCTTCGATAATAATATAATACCTATAGCCCCCAAGTCTTGAGTAGAACAAAGTGATGGCTTAAGACTTGCTTCAAGATAAATGCTGCCACTTTGAAGAAATCCATATTGTTCATCTCAGTCACTAGTAAAAACTGAATACTCCATATTATGTAGCCCCCAAGTGCCGGGTTGTCATGCTTGCAGCAACCTGGGACTTGTAATTGCCTCATGCTCATATAAACTTCAACCAGCGTAGCCCCCAAGGGCCGGGTCATTATGCAATAATGAGCAGGGACTTTGTAAATATGATCATGTAAACTTGACCAGCAACATGTAGCCCCCAAGGGCCGGGTCAGTAAGATATTACCGAGCTGGGACTTTGTATATGATTCATTGACAATAACAGTATATGATGTAATCTCCACCATGGGGCTTGAACCCACGTCCACAAGGTTAAGAGCTTTGTACTCTACCAATTAAATAGTGGATCTTTCAATATAATGGATTAATGCTTGTGTACCTTGAATTTTTGACAGGAGCAATTGGTAGCCCCTAAGGGCCGGCTCATTTAAATGTGATGAGTCGGGTCTTCAATAAGTTGAGTAAAAAATGACTTTGCATTAGCCCCCAAGTGCCATGGTGCATGCTGGCAGTGACATGGGACTTGCATATTTGATGTAATATCAATTTGAATAATGTAGCCCCCAAGTGTCGGGTCGTAAGCCTGCAGCGACTCGGGACTATTCTTTCCATTGTAGAATAAATCATATCCATTGATAAAATAATAGCCATTGCGCCAAAGCGACTTTGAATACCTCATCTGCTGATAGGTCAATCCGGAGTTTAAATACCCGGCGGCTCTTGGCCGATGGCGATTTAATACGCCTCCATTGTAAGCCGGAATTTGTACAACCCGGCGGCTTATAGCCTTTGAGAAAATCAAGAATTGATAACCCTTTTGAGACACCAATTTCCATCTATGATGATGGGCTTGAATTTAATCATTTATGTAAGTCATAGCTCTGTAAATCCTGCAAAGTTTAAACAACATATGCCCTGGCGACTTAACGTCAAAAACCAGGGCGGGTAACCACCCAAATGTAGTCTTATCCTGCACGCAAGTAGATCACAAGAACCCTTGGCGGTTTACCGCAGGGCGGGTCATAATATCTTACATATGACCACTGATGTGTAAAAAAGGAGTCACAGATAAGCCTGTTATGAATCATAACTTTGAAACATAACTATAATATCATACTTGTGATATTGAATTTGCATTTGTCGGTTTATATGACCTGCACGATAAGGGTGACAACCCAATCTTTGATACGCGCATGATTCCAATGGCGCAATTCAAAACATACCGGCGGCTTAAAGTCCATAGCCAGGGCCAGTTTAAACATAATCATGTATAAACAATATCATACCTGTGATATTGAATTGTACTGCCGGCTTATGATACCTGTGCAGTAAGTGTGATAACCCAATCCTTAGAAGCCAATGCTTCCACATAGATGATGATTGTCATAAGCCGGCGACTTATCATCGAAAATCAAGCCGGGTTTAAATAGAAACCACTCATATACACTTTAGATGTGTTCAAAAGAGCTTTCAAATAAAATCCCAAAAATTATTTGCAAAAAGAGACTTCAAAAATTTTGAGGCTTCTGATTCGAATACGATCAGAAAACCGTCCCAAAGGGGTTAAGCTAAGATTCGAATACGATCATATAGCCCCAGTGGCTTTGGCGTTGCCGATCAAGAGGGTACCGACAGCTATGTTCTCTTTGGTTCGAATACGACCTATGTTTGAACAGGAAGCCCCCAAATGACCTTGAGAGTTGTTTAACGACGCTGATTCGAATACGATCCACGTCGGTTCCCAAAGGGGGTTGAGTTATGGTTCAAATATGACCAAGAAACTCCCCAATGAGCTCGGCAGTGTGCCGATCAAAAGGGTATCGACAGCTATGTTCTCTTTGGTTCGAATACGACCTATGTTTGAACAGGAAGCCCCCTAGTGATCATGATAATATTTAACGACTCTGATTCGAATACGATCAGGGTCACACCCAAAGGGTTAAGCTAAATTCGAATATGATCAGCTCCCGGTGGTCATTAAAGCAGGGTACCTATATTTGAGTTGTGCTTTGTAACAGACTCTCTTTGGTCCCTTTAATCTTTTCCCGAAAACTCGAACTTTTGCGAGAGATAAATTCTTTTTGAACCGGAAAAAACTGGATATTGAGAGTTTCAAAACTTTATGATAAACAAATTTACCTTCAACCGGATTTTGAACCGGATTTGAGAGCTTCAAAACTTTGTGGCAGATAAATTTCCCTTGAACTGGATTTTAAACCGGATATTTTAAGAGCTTCAGTGCTTTGTGGGAGAACAGATTTCCCTTGAACCGGATTTTAAACCGGATATTTTAAGAGCTTCAGTGCTTTGTGGGAGAACAGATTTCCCTTGAACCGGATTGCAAACCGGCATTCTTCATTTTGAACCGGAAATTTTCTGACGGCCTTTAAATTTTCATCCATATGGTAGTAGCCTCCGGGACTGGGTTATCTTTCCCTCCAACGTCCTGGGGTTCTTGACTTCACTTCAAACCGGCATATAGTTGAATCATATCATTGTAGCCCCCAAGTCTCAAGGTGACTCGAAGAGTTGGCTTGAGATTCTCCGTGTTTGCATAGCAGAAGGTGTATATCATTGATGTTGATAACGCGATGTGAATCCACAGAAAGTTGAGGTGACTGCGGCGGGTTATAAATAATCCTGTACGAGCTGTGTCAGCAACTCGGCCAATGGTTCCTTCCAACTGGCGATTCGAAGTAAACCAAAACTGTAGTGGTGGCGACTTGTGCGCCTGCCCATTGAGCCATCCAGTGCAAACGGCGGTTGATGATAATTTTCCTCCAATTTGTTGGAAGAAAACCGGGCTTCCCAAGCAGTGACTTGCTCATACTCAATACACAGCACATGCAGACAGGTGCCGCCCGGTGTGTTGATGTAGACCAGGACGCGAGAGGCGGACGGAAAAGACGACCTCAGCATCAGAGGCGGCTCAGACAGATGAACCGGCCGCGGTGTTGTAAACCGGCGCGGACGGGCGAGTCAACCACGTCATTTTGATGTAGTGAACAATTGTCCTGCATCAAAACCATCGCAGGCCAGAGTAATTGTTTTTTGACAAAAGGAATATGTGCCAAAATTATATTTAGAAGGATATCACCTGATTCGCCCGGTCAACAGACGAGCCGGCCGTGGCATTGTAAAACGGCGTGGACGGGAGAGTCGGCCACGGGGTCGGACGGGTAAGTCGCCCATAGTGTTGTAAACCATCACGAACGAGCGAGTTGTCCTCCACGTTGCAAGCTGGCACGAACACATGAACCGGCCGCGAGGGCGGACGGGCGAGTCGTCCGTGGCGTTGTAAGGCGGTGCGGACACATGAGTCAGCCGCTGGCACGGACGGATGTAAACCGAACAGCGGGCGGCGACTTGCATGTATATCCGTGGAGCGGCATGGCACGGGCGAGTGCTATTACCAAAAATAATGTTGGCGCATACCCTTTTGCGACATCTTTGTAATGAATAATGGTCCTGTGAAAAAATATCATAGACCAAATAATTGTTCTCAAACATTTATTATGTATTGATAAAATACAAAGGAAAGATATCACCTGATGCATCTGAATGATAGTTTGCTCTTTGTGCGGATCAGAGATTAACTCAGATATAGAGGCCCACCGGTAGCATCGATGCGCATACTTCCACTGCCATAACAGTGGATGACCCTGAATTTTTAATCCCCACGTTTGGTATCTGATGGTTGATGGCTCTTCAAACATCAAACTGATTTGACGGTCTTCAGAAACTTTAACCAAATCTGTACCGCCGGGCTTTGCACTTTTGTCTTAACCTGGAAAGCATATTTCTGGCCTTGCCAGATACGTCTTGTGTCTTTGAAAATGACAAGAATAATAGTTTCTTGCTCCTCAGTAGCTGCTTGGCTCAGCCATGTCGAAAAAATAGCCAAACCACCCATTGTTAATAGGCAACGAGTAGTAATTTTCGCCCGGCGATTTGCAATAGAGCAGGAGTGACTTGGAACTAGGCACTGGTGGAAGCAAGCGGAGGCGACGACGATGGCTCGCGGATAGGTTTTGGCGAAGGCAGCGAAGCGCACCACACTAGCGAAGAACGGCTCACATGCAGTAGTGGTGGCGGGTAAATAGAGCACCCGAGCGAGGTCGAAGACAGCCGGCTCTCGGGGTAAAACAGGCATGACAGTGGCCGGTTCATACAGTAACACGACGATGTGGATTGATATCGGTGACGACTTGGAAATGCGCCGGCAGGCCCGCAGTGGCGAGGCGGAGTCGGAGAGGCGGTTATTACGCCGATGAGGGTAACTCCATATGGGGACAACTCGGCAAGGTGCGACAGCGGTTTGGCAATGCGCCGGTGGAGGCGATGCTCAACAGGAAGAAGCACAGTGGCCAGCCGGCTTGACAAGAGGCCACAACGGCGGAGCTTCAGCAGCTGCAGCGCATGGCTTGGCGGGTCGCCGAGGGTGGCGCAGGCCGCGGTGGCCCAGCAGGGGCGAGGTGGCAGACCCGCCATGGTGGTTTGGAGCGGAGGTGGAGCGAAGCCGCGGCGGTGACTTGGGGATCGAAACGGAGACCGAGTCCCCGGTTTGCCGGCACTAAGTGCTCCGCAACCTTTTGCCTTGTAGTTTTGGAAACTGGAGATCGATCCGATCTCATCGCGTATCTGTCCTGACACGTGGTATGACCCAATAGCAGTGGCCGAAGATGATTTTCGAGTGCTGGCCTTTCGCCGGATGGCGAGTTGCGCTGGCTTGACTTGGATACAGGCTGATTTGATGTGATGGCTTGATGGATCATTAGATGCAGTGCTCGACAACCATTGACAGATTCAAAAAAATATGGATTATAGTATCCAGTAGCACTTGCGGTAGATGAACATGTTGGTTTTCACGAAAAGGGAATATCACCAGCAGCCACGAGCTGATGCCTTGGGACTTGTAATATATCCAATCCGCGAAATAGATTGTAGTTGAAACCATCTCGGCGACTTGGAGATCTGATGGCTTTGCAGCGAAAATTTGATCCGTTTCGATGGATCGGTTGATCACAACGGAGCGCATCATGCAACCCTAATTTCCTGATTTTAAAACGTACGCTTCGTTCCAACTGCTCGATGATGACGTAGACTCTCTTCTTGCCGGCTCTTCTTCGTCCGCATAATCACGAGCTTCTCGAACCCTGAAGAAATCCCTTCAAGAACTCAACACCACCGTGCGCGAGCCCCACGGTGGGCGCCAACTGTCGTGGAATTAACACGTCAGATGTCCTAGGTGTAAGGACTTAGTCGTGAGGCCAACGCATCTTTGTGATAGCTTGAGAGGGGTTGAGTGGAATCGAGAGACGCAACACAAGACAAGGGTTTAGACAGCTTCGGGCCCCGGGAAACATCATCCGGTAACAACCCTACATGCTGTTTGAGGCTAGATCTCATTATCATCACGAGGGAGTCGCCGTAAACCGGATCTCCTCTAGTTGTGTCTAGCCATAGAGATTGTTTCTTGCTTGTCCCTCTTTGGGGAGCCCTGCCCCCTCCTTATATAAGTTGGAGGGGCGGGTTACATATGGAGTCCTAGTAGGACTAGGGCTAGTCTATCTTTTCTTACAAGTTGAATACAAGTCCGGGTCTTGCTTCCGCGTAAAGGAAATATTCGTCATTCCTTTCCTTTTAAGCCGGCCCACCATAACATGAGCCGGCCTTCTGGGCCTTGGGCCTAGTCTTCTATCTGACCCGCCGTCGGGGTCATCCGTGAGTCGTCAGGCTCGTGAGTCGTCTGACAGTGAGCCGTCAGACCCGTGAGTCGCCAGTCCTCCGGTGGGTCACAGTGAAGCGCCAAGTCCGGCCGGGTCATACTTCCGGCTGGGTCATACCGCGGGGTATATCCCCGACAAAAGAGGTTCATCATATTCACGTACAATTTTCTGAAAAATTTTGGATCACAAAAATTGGTTAACAAAACTTCACAAGATTGAAAGCAACTACTCATAGGTATGCATAGAGGCCATATCAAGCATTCAAACTACTTAGAACTCTAAGAATTCAACATGCAAGGTCATCTACATCAGCACCAAGAGTAACTAATTATTCAAAATATAAACCACTAAAGCAAAAACTAATTGCACCAACGGAGGAGTCACATACCAAGCAACAATCCCCCAAAACTGTTCCGGAAACGAAGCTTCGAGCAAAGAGATCGAAATCCGCGGGTTTGAGAGCAAGAACACGAGAGAGAGAGCAATGGTGATTTTTTTTCTGGAGGTAGGTGATGATGTGGGATGATGAGATAAGTGTGGGGCCCATGTGGGGACCACAACCCGCCAGTGCACGCCTGGGGGTGCTGGCGAGCCCAGGTGGGTTGTGACCACCTGGTGCACCCCCCTCTGATGTTATTTGCATAAAAAGTTTCTTAAATATTCAGAAAAAACCGTGTTAAATTTTCAGAGCATTCTGAGAACTTTTATTTTTGGGACATTTTTTATTGGACGGGAAATTCAGAAAACTGACAAAACATAGCATTTTATTTTATTTAACTAATAAAAATAGAAAACAAAAGGTAGGGACAGAAGGTAGTGCTTACTAAATTCATCGACTTCATACCTCTCAAAAATGATGCATTAATAAGGTTCATCAAGTCTTATTAACAACCACTTTCGATTAGCATGAAACCGAACAACTTTCATAAAACACTAAGTTACCTCAACGGGGATATGAATGTCCCCAACAATAAGCATTTCATATTTCTTTTTAACAGTAGGTAGATGTAGTTGAAAACTTCCAATAGTGATTGTCGGAGATGTTTCAATGACATTAATACCATTCACTTGGAATTGTTTCTTCGGAAAGTGCACCGTGTGCTCATTACCATTGATATGAAAAGTGACCTTGCTTTTATTGCAATCAATAACAGCCCCTGCAGTATTCAATAAGGGTCTACCAAGGATAATCGACCCGTTGTCGTCCTCGGGCATGTCAAGTATAACAAAGTCAGTCAAGATAGTAACATTAGCAACAACAACGGACACATCCTCACAAATACCGATAGGTATGGCAGTTGATTTATCAGGCATTTGCAAAGATATTTCAGTAGGTGTGAGTTTATTCAAATCAAGTCTTTTATATAAAGAGAAAGGCATAACACTAACACCAGCTCCTAAATCACATAAAGCAGTTTTCACATAGTTTCTTTTGATGGAGCAAGCCAGCAAGGTATAGTGGGGATTCCCGTAGCTCCAAGTTTTTTAGGTACTCCATCTTTCAAAGTATAATTAGCAAGGATGGTGGAGATTTCAGCTTCTGGTATTTTTCTTTTGTTGGTGATGATGTCTTTCATGTACTTTGCATAGGGAGGCATTTTCAAGATATCAGTCAAGCGAGTACGCAAAAGACTAGCCTAATCATTTCAACAAAGCGTTCAAATTCTTCATCATCTTTCTTTTTAGTTGACTTGGGTGGAAAGGGCATAGGTTTTTGAACCCATGGTTCTCTTTCCTTACCATGTTTTCTAGCAACAAAGTACCTTTTATCATATATTTTATTTTTGTGTTGTTGGTTAACAAGATCAACTGATGGCTCCATATCAACATCATTGTCTAGTTCTTTATTATTGGTTTGAGTGTCTTCATGAACCTCATCATTATCCTTTTCATTATCAAAAGGTGAGTGTTCACTACCAATTGAGTTTCAGCATCAGAGATAGAAACTTCATCATCATTATCAGGAGGGTTTTCTACTTCAGGTTCACTAGAGGCATGCAAAGTCCTATCATTTTTCTTCTTCTTTTTCTTTTTAGAAGGACTAGGCACATCAGTGTTAACTCTTTGAGAGTCTTGTTCAATTCTTTTTGGGTGTCCCTCATGGTAAAGTGGTTCCTGAGTCATTCTACCTCCTCTAGTCATTACCCTAACATCATGATCATTGATATTGTTATTCATTTCATCAAGCAATTCTCTTTGAGATTTAGCAGCTTGTTCTAATTGAGTTTGAACCATAGAGGCATGTTTTCCCACACCTCTAACATCATTTGAGATTCTAAACAACAAGTCACTCAAGCGAGCAATCATATCAGAATTTTATTTCAATTGTTTCATAACATTTGCATTGAAGTGATCTTGCTTTCTAATGTAATTTTCAAACTCATAAAGGCATTGGCTAGGATGCATATTATAAGGATTGTCATTGTCATTGAACTTCATTAAAGAATTTACCTCTACCACCTTAGGTGGTGGTGGTGTATCAGGCCCATGTATTTCTTCAATAGGAGGTAAATTTTTGACATCTTCAGCTTTAATACCTTTTTCCTTCATAGATTTCTTTGCCTCTTGCATATCTTCAGGGCTGAGATATAAGATACCCCTCTTATTCAGAGTAGGTTTGAGCGGTGGTTCAGGAAGAATCCAATCATCATAATTTTTCAATATGTTATTCAATAGTTCTTCAGCTTGTCCAATAGTTTGTTCCCTGAAAACACAACTAGCACAACTATCTAGGAAATCCCTAGAAGCATCGGTTAGTCCATTATAGAAGATATCAAGTATTTCATTTTTCTTAAGAGGATGATCAGGCAAAGCATTAAGCAATTGGAGAAGCCTCCCCAAGCTTGTGGGAGACTCTCTTCTTCAATTTGCACAAAGTTAAATATTTCCTGTAAGGCAGCTTGTTTCTTATGAGCAGGAAAATATTTTTCAGAGAAGTAATAAATCATATCGTGGGGACTACGCACACAACCAGGAGGAAGAGTATTATACCAAGTCTTAGCATCACCCTTTAGTGAGAACGGAAATAATTTGAGAATATAATAATAGCAAATTTTCTCATCCTGAGCAAAAAGGGTGGCTATGTCATTCAACTTAGTAAGATGTGCCACAACAGTTTCAGTTTCATAACCTTAGAAAGGACCAGATTCAACCAAAGTAATTAACTCTGGGTCGACAGAAATTCATAATCCTTATTGTCAACAAAGATAGGTGAAGTAGCAAACTCAGGATCACATTTCATTTTTGCATTCAAAGTCTTTTCTTTATACTTGCATAATAATTTTTCTAGATCATCTCTATCCTTACAAGCAAGGGTGTCTCTAGTTGTCTCCTCATCCATAACATAGCCTTCCGGTACCTTAAGCAATTCATATCTAGGAGAACAAGGTCTAATAGGTGTTTCAAGATTTTCAGTTTCAAGCTCTTCATTAGTTTCAATAATTTCATCAGTTTCAGCATTTTCAAAAGCTTTAGTTCTAGAAAGTTGTTCATCAAGAAATTCACCTAGTGGCACATTATCATCAAGCAAAGTGCTAGCATCATCATAACTATCATTCATAGCAGAAGTAGCATCATCAATAACTTGCGACATATCAGGATTAATAGCATGTGGTGGTGTTGCAAGTTTACTTATAACATAAGGTGAATCAAGTGCAGAGCTAGATGGCAAGTCCTTACCTTCCATCGTCTTGGAGGGAAAAATCTTAGTCTTAGCGTCCTTCAGATTCTTCATAGTGATAATTTGATAATAATCCCAAGTGACTCCACAAATATAGCTATGCTCCCCGGCAACGGTGCCAGAAAAAGGTCTTGATAACCCACAAGTATAGAGGATCACAACAGTTTTTGAGGGTAGAGTATTCAGCCCAAATTTATTGATTCGACACAAGGGGAGCCAAAGAATATTTGCAAGTATTAGCAGCTGAGTTGTCAATTCAGCCTCACCTGGAGATTAATTATCTGCAGCAAAGTGATCAGTAGCAAAGTTGTGTGATAGTTTTGATAGTAGTAGTAACAACAATAGTAATGGTAACAGTGATAGCAATGATTTTGTAGCAAGTGCAATAGTAACAGTAGCTGTAGTAACTTAGCAAGAATAATATAAGAGAAGTTCGTAGGAATTACTCACTCCCGGTGGGGAGCATCATGGAATTGGCGATGGAGAAGGGTTGGTGATAACGAAGATCAAAGATCCCCCTCTCCGGAGCCCCAAACAGACTCCAGATCTGGCCTCCCGATGATGAACTGGAGGTGGCAACGGCTCCGTCTCATGAAACGCGATAATTCATTCTCCCTGATTTTTTTCTAGAACTATGTGATTTTATAGTATCAGGGTTGGAGTCTGCGGGGCCACCAGGTGGAGACAACCCACCTGGGCGCGCCTGGAGGGGGGGCCCTGGTGATGGTTGCGGCAACTACGTCGGTATTTCCCCGGAGAGGAAGGGATGATGTTGCATAGCGATGGTAGGTATTTCCCTCAATGATGAAACCAAGGTATCGAACCAGTAGGAGAACCAAGCAACACAACGTAAGCAGCACCTGCACACAAACAACAACACCTCGCAACCCGACGAGTTAAAGGGTTTGTTAGTCCCTTCCGGGGTACAGTGCCTCAAGATAGGCAAACGGACGTGAGGTAAATTGTAGTAGATTGATATATCGAACGCCAAATAAAATAAATAAAGATAAAACAGAGCAAGGTATTTTGTATTTTTGGATTAATAGATCTAAATAAAAACGCAAAGGAAAAATAGATCGCAAGGCAAATATATGAGAAAGAAGACCCCGGGGCCGTAGGTTTCACTAGTGGCTTCTCTCGAGAAAATAGCAAACGGTGGGTAAACCAATTACTGTTGGGCAATTGATAGAACTTCAATTAATTATGACGATATCCAGGCAATGATCATTACATAGGCATCACGTCCAAGATTAGTAGACCGACTCCTGCCTGCATCTACTACTATTACTCCACACATCGACCACTATCCAGCATGCATCTAGTGTATTAAGTTCATGGAAAAACGGAGTAATGCAATACGAACGATGACATGATGTAGACAAGATCCGTTATCTATTGCGGCAGATAGGGATCCCGTCTTTTTTATCCTTAGTAGCAACGATACATACGTGTCGGTTCCCTTTCTGTCACTGGGATCAAGCACCGTAAGATTGAACCCACTACCAGGCACCTCTTCCCATTGCAAATAAATAGATCAAGTTGGCCAAACAAAACCCAAATATCGGGAAGAAATACGAGGCTATAAGAGATCATGCATATAAGAGATCAAAGAAACTCAAACAACTTTCATGGATATAAAAAGGTATAACTGATCATAAACTCGAAGTTCATCAGATCCCAACAAACACACCGCAAAAAGAGTTACATCATATGGATCTCCAGGAGACCATTGTATTGAGAATTCAGCGAGGAGAGAAAGCCATCTAGCTACTAACTACGGACCCGAAGGTCTACAAAGAACTACTCATGCATCGTCGGAGAGGCACCAATGGAAGTGGTGAACCCCTCCGTGATGGTGTCTAGATTGGATCTGGTGGTTCTGGACTCTGCGGCGGCTGGATGAATATTTCGTCGACTCTTCTAGGGTTCTGGTATTTTTGGGGTATTTATAGAGCAAAGAGGCGGTCCGGGGGGCACCCGAGGTGGGCACAACCCACCAGGGCGCGCCTGGGCCTCCTGGCGCGGCCTGGTGGGTTGTGCCCCCCTCGGGGCACAACCCAGGTGCAACCAGGGCCTATTGCCTTCCTTCTGGCCCATAAAAAATCATCATGGAGTTTCGTGGTATTTGGACTCTGTTTGATATTGATTTCCTGCGATGTAAAAAACATAGAAAAACAGCAACTGGCACTTGGCACTATGTCAATAGGTTAGTACCAAAAAATGATATAAAATGACTATAAAATGATTATAAAACATGCAAGATTGATAATAAAACAGCATGGAACAATAAAAAATTATAGATACGTTGGAGACGTATCAGCATCCCCAAGCTGAACTTCTACTCGTCCTCGAGTAGGTAAGTGATAAAAACAGAATTTTTGATGTGGAGTGTTGTTCATCAAGTCATATCATATTCTTTTCTTTATAGCATGGACATTTGGACTTTTATGTGATTCAAAGCAATAGTCTAGTTTTGACATAATAATTTAGATATTCAAGCATATCAACAAGCAACCATGTCTTTCAAAATATCAACGCTAAAATAAGTTATCCCTAGCCCACCATGCTCAAACATTGATCCATTCATGAAACACTCTTGAATATTAACTACACCCAATACTTGGGCACGATCATATTGCCTCCTAGTTGGTGCTTTTGTAAGAGAAGATGGAGACTCAAATTCAAAATAAAATTTGTATAAAGTAAAAGAAAGGCCCTTCGCAGAAGGAAGTAGGGATTTGTAGAGGTGCGAGAGCTCAAAGCGAAAAATTTGAGATAAAAACATTTTGGGAGGTGTATCCATCCCACCAACGAAAACGACGCAGAGCTACGAATAATTTCCATGCTAGATATGCCATAGGCGGTTCCCAAACAGAAAATAAAGTTTATTGCTTTTTCCACCATTCTTTCACTTTCCATGGCTAGCCGTATCCACGGGTGCCTTCCATACCAACACTTTCCAAGGAATTTATTATTTGAAACATAAAGTAAATTCATTTTTGCATTTCGGGACTGGGCATCCCTAAGACCTTTGCCTTACTCTCGTGCAATGACAAGTGAATAAACACTCAACATGAGAATAACACATCCATCATGGAAAATATTAGCCACCCGTTGCCGTTCCGTGAGTGAAACAAACACACAAAAGAGAAGTTTATTTTGAAAATTAGAGATGGCACAGGCAAATTTGCTTAGAACAGCAAAATAATATTGCATATAGGTAGATATAGTGGACTCATGTGGCAAAACTGGTTTAAAGGATTTTGGATGCACAAGTAGAGGTCATACTTGGTGCAAAGTGAAGGCTAGGAAAAAGATTGAGAAGCGACCAACCAAGAAACAAATAATCTCATAAGAAAGCATTAAGCATAATTAACACCGAATAATGCGCCACAAGTAGGATATTGAAAGTGCAACTATCCCTGGGTGGTTTTGGTAATTCCTAACAACATATAGCTCATTGAGCTAATGCTATCTCAAGATAAATATTTCAGGAAAGCTCAATGATTGGCATGGCATGGATTAGGAATGTGGACCCCTCAAAATGCTAGGGACACATGTTGGCTCAAGCTCAAGACTCTACATTTTACTTTTAGTGATCAAAGATCACATTGAGTCCATAGGAAAAGCCAATACTATTAAAAGGGGATGAGGTGTTGCTTAATGAGTTACTTGCTAAAAATGCTTAGTGATATGCTCCAAAACCCTCAACTACT
Source organism: Triticum aestivum (assembly GCF_018294505.1). NCBI lineage: Eukaryota > Viridiplantae > Streptophyta > Magnoliopsida > Poales > Poaceae > Triticum > Triticum aestivum. The sequence goes on along the minus strand of NC_057802.1, from coordinate 249,880,959 downwards.
TTCTCATATCCACATATGTCCCAAACCAAAAGTCAAACTCGGCCCCACCAAAATTTCCTATCAGGCACCACCGAGTTCACTTGACATAGCCACTGCCACAAGCCCTAGTAACTTTGGTCTCACCGATACGGATCTCGGTCTCACCGAGATGGGATTGCAACCTCTCTGTTTCCCTTCGTAACGTTTCGGTCTAACCGAGATGAGCGAATCGGTCCCACCAAGTTTACCTGACCAACTCTCTGTTTGCTTATTACCAAAATCGGTCCCACCGAGTTTGTGTAATCAGTCTCACCGAGATTATGTTATGCCCTAACCCTAATGGAATCGGTCCCACCGAGTTGACATGTCAGTCCCACCAAAAATCCTAACATTCACATTTTGAACTAAATCGGTCTGACCGAGTTTTCTGATTCGGTCCCACCGAGTTTGATGATTTGTGTGTAACGGTTAGATTTTGTGTGGAGGCTATATATACCCCTCCACCCACTCTTCATTCGTGGGGAGAGCCATCAGAACATGCCTACACTTCCAACACACATTTTCTGAGAGAGAACCACCTACACTTGTGTTGAGGTCAAGATATTCCATTCCAACCACATAAATCTTGATCTCTAGCCTTCCCCAAGTTGCTTTCCACTCAAACCCTCTTTCCACCAAATCCAATCCGATGAGAGAGAGCTGAGTGTTGGGGAGACTATCATTTGAAGCACAAGAGCAAGGAGTTCATCATCAACACACCATCTATTACCTTTTGGAGAGTGGTGTCTCCTAGATTGGCTAGGTGTCACTTGGGAGCCTCCGTCAAGATTGTGGAGTTGAACCAAGGAGTTTGTACGGGCAAGGAGATCGCCTACTTCGTGAAGATCTACCCTAGTGAGGCAAGTCCTTCGTGGGCGATGGCCATGGTGGGATAGACAAGGTTGCTTCTTCGTGGACCCTTCGTGGGTGGAGCCCTCCGTGGACTCGCGCAACCGTTACCCTTCGTGGGTTGAAGTCTCCATCAACGTGGATGTACGATAGCACCACCTATCGGAACCACGGATAAAAAATCTCCGTGTCTACATTGCGTTTGCTCCCTCCAAACTCCTCCCTTTACCTTCATATGCAATTGTTTTACATTCCGTTGCTATACTCTTAGAATTGCATGTGTAGGTTGATTACTTGCTAAGTTGCTAAAATCTACCAAGACTTAAAATTGGGAAAAGGCTAGATTTTTATTTGGTCAAGTAGTCTAATCACCCCCCCTCTAGACATACTTTCAATCCTACAAGTGGTATCAGAGCTTTGGTCTCCATTTGCTTTGATTTCCATAGCTTTTGGTGATCATAGCCTTGGTTTCACAACCTAGGAGAGTATGGCGTCTAGCGAGGGAAATTACCACGGTAGAGGTCCTTACTTTGATGGTACTATTTTGCTAGTTGGAAGCATAAGATGAAAATGCATATTCTTGGACATAACCCCGCCGTTTGGGCTATTGTGTGTATTGGCTTGCAAGGTGAATTCTTTGATGGGAGAGAACCGAACCGTGAAGCTACCGCGGAAGAGTTGAAGATGCTGCAATACAATGCTCAAGCTTGTGATATTCTCTTCAACGGATTGTGCCCCGAAGAATTCAACAAAATCAGCCACCTTGAGAATGCAAAGGAAATTTGGGATACTTTAATTGATATGCACGAAGGTACCGACTCCGTCAAGGAATCCAAATTGGATGTGCTTCAAAGTCAACTTGACAAGTTCAAAATGAAGGATGGTGAAGGTGTCGCTGAAATGTACTCTAGGCTTGCTCTCATCACAAATGAGATTGCTGGCTTAGGAAGTGAAGAGATGACCGATAGATTCATCATCAAGAAGATCCTAAGAGCCTTGGATGGAAAGTATGATACCGTGTGCACATTGATCCAAATGATGCCCAATTACAAAGATCTCAAGCCAACGGAAGTCATTGGAAGAATTGTTGCTCATGAGATGTCACTTAAGGATAAGGAAGAGCTCCACAACAAGTCAAGTGGTGCTTACAAAGCCTCATGTGAAGCTCCCACATCATCAAGTGAGAAACAAACCTTCAATGAAGAATTGAGCCTAATGGTGAAGAACTTCAACAAGTTCTACAAGAGTAGAAGCAAGGAAAGAAGCTCCAAGTCAAGGTCCTACAATGACAAGAGATCTTCAAGTCGTGAACGAAATTGCTACAATTGTGGAAGACCCGGACACTACTCCAATGAGTGTACGGCTCCCTACAAAAGAAGAGAAGATTCTCCCAAAAGAAGAAGTAGAAGAGAAGAATCACCACCTAGAGAGAGAAGGAGTAGAGATGATCGTTATGAGCGAAGACCCTCTCGGAGAAGCAAGGATTCGGAAAGGAAGGACAAGTCATCAAAGAGCTACACAAAAAGAAGACATCAAGCTCATGTTGGTGAATGGGTATCCGGCTCCGACTCCGACCATCACTCCGAAAGAAGTTATCACTCCGACTCCGAATATACTCAAGATGAAGGTGTTGCCGGTCTAGCTCTTGTGTCAACCAACTCCTATGACATATTTGACTCACCAAATGAAGGAATTGGAAGATGCTTCATGGCCAAAGGTCCAAAGGTAACACACCCCGAGTATGTTGATTTCAATAGTGATGAAGATGATTTTCTAGGAGATGATGATTTCCTTGTTGAAAATTCTAGTTATGAAAACTATGATGAACTTGCTATTAATCATGTTAATCAAGATAAAACGAATGACGATGATAAGAAGGAGATTGAGCGTCTAACTAAAGAACTAAACACTCTTAAGTTAGCTCATGAAACTACCTTGGAAGATCATCGAGAACTTTCAAAGACTCATGAGAAGCTACACTTTGAAAAGCTCAACCTTGAGCAAGAGCATGAGTTCTTAAAGGCAATCAATGATGATCTTCGCAAGAAAAGTTCTTCTTACATTGCCAAGTGTTTACTCTTGTCTACTTACATGCCACAAGTTAAATCTAGCAACAAGAACAAGAAAGATTCTTCCTCTAGTAGTAACAACAGTCATGCTAAATCCAATGCTGTTGCTTCTAGTAGTTCTCTTGATTCCACTAATGATTCTCTTAGCCAAGTTACACTTGAGCAAGAAAATAGCTTATTGAAGGGAATTATAGAGAAAGGTGTTTACAAGAGTCTTGCCAGAAGTAAGCAATTTGAGGAAATTGTACGCAAGCAAGGAAGACACCGGAAGAATCAAGGTGTTGGTTTTGAACGAAAGTTCAATGCCAATGGAGTTGAGTGGGAAGAAGATCAATACCCCAAGACGAAGTTTGTTCCTCAACAAGAGAAGTATGATCCTACTTCTTTCCAAGGAACACAAGCTCAAGATGATCTTCCACCACAAGACCACAAGCTAAAGGGCAAGGACAAGCTTCAAGAGGAGATTGATGCATTTGAAGAAGCTCCTAAGGCCTTGGTCAAGTGGGTTCCCAAGACTACATCAAGTTCCACTTCATCAAGTACGACTACAACTCCAAGGATTCCCATCAAGATGGTGTGGATCCCGAAGAAGAAGAACTAGAGAGTTCTTGAGGGTGACTCCGCCAACATACTTCACTCTTATCATCTTGGCAAGGACAAGTGCAAACAACTTCCATATCTTGCACTAGTTCAAGGAGTCACAAACCCTCTTGTTGGTAAGACAAGGGACAAGGTAACCTAATGCTTTCATGGACATCATCCTATGTGAACATCACTCTATGTCTATGGATATCCTTGTTTGTTCCTTGTGGGACTAACCCGTGTAGGTATTGAAAGTGCAACTCACTCCAAAGGATTGCTCCGAATGATCTACATCAACATTGGACATCTACATCTTCAACACCTACATGAAGTCATCATCGACAAAACCCAAGGTTAGTTCATCCCTCTTAGGGGGGATATCACATCTAGGGGGAGCTTTACTCTAATCAATTGAGATAAAGCAACTCTAATGATGTGAACACAACAATGCTTTATGTAAAAGTGGTAACCCCACTTGTGCTTAGATGATGAGTATGACCTAGGATCAAATGTTCTCATTTGACTCCTAAGTCAATATACTCATATATAGATGACCTAGTCATCCCCAAATTGCTTGATAGATGCTAGAGTGATTGTGCATGCTTTGTCACATATTTCATTTGTCATTTTATTGTGTGAGCATGTTGGATGCATATTTTACTCATTCGAGGACATCCATTTGTTGCTTTGATTGTTTGGTTTTTCTCTTTTGCCAAATGGATGGACAAGAATGCCTAAGAACTCCATCTAGCTATCTATGCTTTTCTCGTCTCAAACTCTATTCATGCTACATCACAAAGTTTGATCAAGTCAGATTCGAACCACTCTGTGTGAGGAGCACTCAGAGTCCCCGATTCGTCATAGACTTAAACTTCCAAAACCTCTTTGTGCATTTTGGTATGACCGAATCATTCATTTCGGTCACACCGAGATCACTAAGTTGATCTAGGTTTTCAATCTCGGTGCAACCGATTTGAAATTTTGGTCACACCGAGTTGCAGTAACCGCTTGCAATTCTGCATCTCGGTGCCACCAAGTTGTTCCACTCGGTCACACCGACAGGGTCGGGATATATAAACCCACGGGTGAGATTTTGGAAATTTCTTCAAAACCTCTCAGCCCGCGCGTATCCTGCTCTGCCGCCTCAGGTCTCTGGATCATCTCCTCGCCGCCAGCGACCTCCCGCCACTGGTCTCCATCACCGTCAACGGAATTCTGCCCCTCCGTTGCGTCGTAGCGAACTCCGCCAAACTAGGGTACGAGTTCGTCTCTTTGTGCTATTCCTTTAACTCTGATTCGTAGCACATTGCTCTGCCATGATCATCACCGCGTATGCAAACACTCTATTCATTGAAAACATCCTTTATATTAGACTGGATTTGAAAATTTAGGGTTAGGTCTCCGCCGAACCCATCTCGGACCGACCGAGTTGTAGAAATCGGTCTCACCGATTTGGCTTAGGCCATAGCACTTGCGATTTTCGGTCTGACCGAAAACTGCAAATCGGTGTGACCGTGTTCGATTCTCTGTGAAACCCTAGCAGTCTCGGTGCCACCAAACTGTGACTCGGTCTGACAGAGTTCACTAGTTTAGGTTCCGAAAGCTGCTTCGGTATCACCGAGTTTACAAATCGGTAGCTCCGAAATGCTTTCTGTGGAGATCTAAAACTAAGTTTTCAAGTCATCTGTTTTGCAAAAATTCTGCACTTTGTGATGCTCATCCACTCTACCTCATCTACATCTATTCACAGGGTCTGCTGTCAGTAAGTTTGCAGAAATGTCTGATGAGAGTGACAGTCAGAACAGGTCTGAGGAACATGTGGGTGAGGGTTCAGATCCCTCAAGCACCTCTGATGATGGCAGCAGGAGCACTCCAAGCAACTTGCCAAAGGCAGCCACCAGATCTAGGAAGAAGATAACCTCAAAACCTGAGGATGAGGACTATGTGGCCACTGAGGAAGAAGTAAGCGCCAAGAAGTAGGTGCTGAAAAAGGAGTATGGCACAGCTGCTGCAACAAAGCCAGGCTTGAATAAGAAGGCACCAGCTAGGAGGATCCCAATGTCAAAGCCAAGGAAGGTAGCAACAGGAGAAACAATGAAATACACCATAGAATCAGATGATGGTGAAGCAGCAGGTGATGGCCAGAAAAAGAAGAGGGCAAGAACCACTACTGCAAAAGTTCTTGGCAAGCCCTCAATGATGAGAGATTCTGAAGAAGAAGAGGAAGAGGATGCTGCACCAGCACCCAAAGCTTAGAAGCTTATGGGAGATGCTATAAAGGTAGGGGCTGCTCCATCAAAGCCCAAGTCTGCTCCCAAAGCTCAAGCTCAGAAGCCCACAAAACCCAAGAGGAACACCAGAAGTATACCTACTGAAGAGAAGAACAAGGCCCCAGTGCCTCGAGCTAAAGAAGAGGGTGATGATTCACTTGTTTTGAGGAAGTTGAAGCCCAAGATTCCTGACCATAATGATGCTCATCCAGTAGCTGAAGATATGCATATCAGAAAGGATGCTGAACTGAGATTGTGGAGATAGTCTGATCCTTATGCTGTGAGGAGGAGGACAGCAGTTGATTACAGGTTTCACACAAAGGAACAACAAGACTTTTATGAAACTATTTTGCTTGACAAGAAGCCCATTGTATGTGACATGAGATGGGTGGATTGGGAATACATCAAGGAGGAAGAAGAACACTTTCCAAGAGTTTATGACAGCTTCAACGCATGTGGAGTTGACAAATTTGTTGGACAGAAGCTCACCAAATGGAATGATGAGCTGATCATGCAGTTTTACTCCACTGCCCACTTCTATCCAGATGGGAGGATAGTTTGGATGTCAGAAGGTACTAGGTACCAATCCACAGTTGAGGAGTGGGCCAAGCTGATAAATGCCCCTGAAGAACATGAAGATGACTTGGATGTGTATGCCACCAAGAAGAAGGACCACAACACTATGGCAAACATGTACAAGGAGATCCCAGATAAGGCTTTGGAGACTCACAAGCTTGGATCAGTACATTACTTGTTGTCTGGTCTGCCTACCATCAACACAATCCTTAGGCACACTCTGCTACCCAAGTCAGGAGATCACAAGATGATCAGAGGGCATTCTATCAACCTGCTACAGCTTTTTGATGTCCCTCAGAAGTTCAAGGTTATGAGTTTGATTGTAGAGACAATCAAGAGGACTGCTGCTGACCAGAAGAGAAGCTGTGGGTATGCTCCACACATTCAGGAGCTCATCAACTCCAAGATGGGCACAGGAACATATCTGTTGGATAAGGAGCATCTACCCTTATATCCTGATTTTGAAGATAACACTGTTGTGATGAATGAGGAAGACCCCGCATCTGAGCAAGCACAGGAGAAGAGAGCCAAAGCAAAGGCTGAGAAAGCTGCCAAGATGCCAAGTGTTGAAGAGGCATCTCAAGTTTTCCTGAAGAGCAAGCAAGATCAACTTGCATATCTGATCCAGTCAACACTGAGGATTGAGAAGGGCTTGGCCACCCTGACTCAAAACCAGGAGAGCTTGGAGAGGATCATAGAAACCAAATTTTATGATCTTGATCTGAAGGTAACTGAGATTCAAACAACAGTTGAGCAGCTTCAGGAGGAAGCAGAAGAGAAGAGAGTCAAGGCAACTACAGATGCATTTCAGTGAGTGCCTAGAGGACAGAGGTCTGCTGTAGTGTCAGTGACAGATTCTAGAGCTACAGCATCAGCACCAGCAGCTACAGCTCCCGTGCCACCTCCAGCAGCCACTCCACCAGCTCCAACTACATCAACAGATGCCTTCGTCCTCGAAGTTCTCTCTACACCACCTCCCGAAGACCAAGCCTGAGAGACGCATAACACTATGCATATTTGAACTTTTTGGCAACTTGTTGCCAAAGGGGGAGAAATTTGTATAGATCATAGGCTTCGAGAGAGTGTTTTGCTTCTTTGCCTTTGGTTGCACTTTTTATTGTGTGAGATACTTATTTCATCATGTGTTTGATCATTTGCTACCATAATGCTTGTTTGGATGATATTACCTTTTATATCTCATGTATGATCATTCACTTGCTTGGTGATGAGTGCATGCTTTTAATTTCTATCATTTTGAGCGCTCCACCAAGATGTATGTGACATGGAAGAGTAACCCATGATCCTAATCGATTGTGTATTTGCATTCAAAAGCAAATTTTAAATAATGCACAAATTTAGGAGGAGCTCTTGGTTATCACATACTTCTCAAAGCAACGATGGTTTTCAATCTTATTATCATTTGTCGAAGCTTTGATCTATATGTTGTCATTAATTACCAAAAATGGGGAGATTGAAAGTGCAACTATCCCTGGGTGGTTTTGGTAATTCCTAACAACATATAGCTCATTGAGCTAATGCTATCTCAAGATAAATATTTCAGGAAAGCTCAATGATTGGCATGGCATGGATTAGGAATGTGGACCCCTCAAAATGCTAAGGACACATGTTGGCTCAAGCTCAAGACTCTACATTTTACTTTTAGTGATCCAAGATCACATTGAGTCCATAGGAAAAGCCAATACTATTAAAAGGGGATGAGGTGTTACTTAATGAGTTACTTGCTCAAAATGCTTAGTCATATGCTCCAAAACCCTCAACTACTTCCTCATATCCACATATGTCCCAAACCAAAAGTCAAACTCGGCCCCACCAAAATTTTCTATCAGGCACCACCGAGTTCACTTGACATAGCCACTGCCACAAGCCCTAGTCACTTCGGTCTCACCGATAGGGATCTCGGTCTCACTGAGACGGGATTGCAACCTCTCTGTTTTCCTTCGTAACGTTTTGGTCTAACCGAGATGAGCGAATCGGTCCCACCGAGTTTGCCTAACCAACTCTCTGTTTACTTATTACCAAAATTGGTCCCACCGAGTTTGTGTAATCGGTCTCACCGAGATTACGTATGCCCTAACCCTAATGGAATCGGTCCCACCGAGTTGACATGTCGGTCCCATCGAAAATCCTAATGTTCACATTTTGCACTAAATCGGTCTGACCGAGTTTTTTGATTCGGTCCCACCGAGTTTGGTGATTTGTGTGTAATGGTTAGATTTTGTGTGGAGGCTATATATACCCCTCCACCCACTCTTCATTCGTGGGGAGAACCATCAGAACATGCCTACACTTCCAACACACAATTTCTGAGAGAGAAACACCTACACTTGTGTTGAGGTCAAGATATTCCATTCCAACCACATAAATCTTGATCTCTAGCCTTCCCCAAGTTGCTTTCCACTCAAACCCTCTTTCCACCAAATCTAATCCTATGAGAGAGAGCTGAGTGTTGGGGAAACTATGATTTGAAGCACAAGAGCAAGGAGTTCATCATCAACACACCATTTATTACCTTTTGGAGAGTGGTGTCTCCTAGATTGGCTAGGTGTCACTTGGGAGCCTCCGTCAAGATTGCGGAGTTGAACCAAGGAGTTTGTAAGGGCAAGGAGATCGCCTACTTTGTGAAGATCTACCCTAGTGAGGCAAGTCCTTCATGGGCGATGGCCATGGTGGGATAGACAAGGTTGCTTCTTCGTGGACCCTTCGTGGGTGGAGCCCTCCGTGGACTCGCGCAACCGTTACCCTTCGTGGGTTGAAGTCTCCATCAACGTGGATGTACGATAGCATCACCTATCGGAACCACGGATAAAAAATCTCCGTTTCTACATTGCGTTTGCTCCCTCCAAACTCCTCCCTTTACCTTCATATGCAATTGTTTTACATTCCGCTGCTATACTCTTAGAATTGCATGTGTAGGTTGATTACTTGAATTGTGCTAAGTTGCTAAAATCTGCCAAGACTTAAACTTGGGAAAAGGCTAGATTTTTATTTGGTCAAGTAGTCTAATCACCCCCATCTAGACATACTTTCGATCCTATAGATATAATTTTTATTGCATGATTATTGACTTTCGTGCATGCGTAGGGAATCACAAACCTTAACACCAATATTCTTACTAGAGCACAATTACTCATCAACATAACTCACATATCACATCATCATATCTCAAAACTATTACTAAGAATCAAGTTTATTTTGTCCAATGATCTTCATGACATTCTTTTACTTTATCCTTCTTGGATATCTATCACTTTGGGACTAATTTTCATGAGTTTCTTTTTCATAAGCTCATACAAATATAAGTGAAGATCATGAGCATAACAAATTTTCTTTCTCTCAAAATAATTTAAGTGAAGCAAGAGAGAATTTCTTCAAAATTTTACTAACTCTCAAATAAATCTAAGTGAAGCAAGAGATCATTTCTTAAAAAATAACAAAGCACACCATGCTCAAAAAGATATATGTGAAGCACTAGAGCAAGTCCTAGCTCATAAAAGATTTAAGTGAAGCATAGAGAGCAATTCTAACAAGTCATGATATAATTTTGGCTCTCTCAAATAGGTGTGTCCAGCAAGGATTGATGACTTAAAACATAAAATAAAACAAGCAAAGACACATATCATACAAGACGCTCCAAGCAAAACACATATCATGTGACGAATAAAAATATAGCCTTGAGTAAAATACCGATAGTTGTTGGAAGAAAGCGGGGATGCCACTCGGGGGCATCCCCAAGCTTAGTTGGTTGCTCATTCTTGGATAATAGCTTGGGATGCCGGGGCATCCCCAAGCTTAGGCTCTTACATCCTTCCTTCATCCATCGTAAGATAACCCAAAACTTGAAAACTTCAATCACACAAAACTCAACAAAACCTTCGTGAGATCCGTTAGTATAAGAAGGCAAACCACTACTATAAGTGTTGTATCAAAACAATTCATATTTTGTTTTTGTATTATATCTACTGTATTCCAACTTTTCTAGGGCAAAAACTCATCAAAGAAAACCATAGAGCCATCAAAATAAGCACACAACACAAAGAAAACAGAATCTGTCAAAACAGAACAGTCTGTAGTAATCTGACTTGAGCGAATACTTATGTGACTCCAAAAATTCTACCAAATTAGGAAGACCAGGGTAATTTGTATATTAATCTTTTGCAAAAAGAATCAGGGCAAAATATCTTTTCTATGATTTATGAAAATTATTTTCATGAGCACAAAGTTTCTGTCTTTTTCAGAAAGATCAAACAACTATCACCCAAGAAGATCCTAAAGGCTTTACTTGGCACAAACACTAATTAAAACATAAAAAGCACAATCATACCAGTAGCATAATTGTGTAAACACATAAGAACAGAAAGCAAAAAAGCAAAAAAGAAATTTTTATTCATTGGGTTTCCTCCCAAGAAGCGCTATAGTTTTACGCCCTTAGCTAGGCGTAAGGCAATGATCTAAGTTTTGTCATCCTTCTTCTTCTTAGTTTTCTTAGGCGTGTTTCCATCATGAGGTTTTGTAAACAAAACATAAAACATAAAACATATTATCCATGGAAACTTTAGCATTCCTTAGTTGGTTTTCATCATAACCCCTTTGATTTCCCGCAACAATCCAAGAGTAATGTTGATTTACATTATTGAAAATTTGTTGGATTATTTCTAGAATGGGAACCTCCTTTTTAAGATTCTCATCAAAGATCTTATTATCCCCAAGAAAATGCCTTAGTGCATAATCACTATTGTAAAGAATTTCATCTATCACGGGTTTTTCATGATTCATACCATAAAAGTCAAAGATTTCCCTAGCTTCCCGAATTATGTAGTCAAACTCGTTCATAAGAACGCGAGTGGCCAACTTTTTGGCTCTAGGATTCTTTATTCCGAGAAGCTCAAAAAAACAATCTTTGCGAAGTAGGATGAGTGCGGATAAATTTACTTGCAAGTTTCAGAACTAGTGCTGAAATAGCATCCGCATAAGATCTAGTAGTTTTAAGTATAGGAGCATCATCAAGACTCAGATTTCCAACACAATTGAAAAATTCTTGGATACGTTCTTTTCCCATAACGTTCGCTTGCCCCAAAATAAAAATTTTAGCATCCAGATTGCCTGTACATCCAATCTTAGGAGTCAGGCCATCATCTGTTGGTGCCATACCAAAATCGCTCATGATTGCAAGCAGAGAATAGATCTGACGAGAAAATGGCGAAAGGAAAAAGAGAGGCGAATAAAACGGCAAATTTTTGTGAAGTGGGGGAGAGGAAAACGAGAGGCAAATGGAAAATAATGTAAATTGCAAGGAGATGAGATTTGTGATTAGGAACCTGGTTATGTTGAAGATCCTCCCCGGCAACGGCGCCAGAAATTCTCCTTGATGGTTGCTGCAACTACGTCGGTATTTCCCCGGAGAGGGATGTATGATGTAGCACA